>NC_053426.1:8677695-9277695 GCF_007990345.1 Gossypium hirsutum | reverse complement strand
TGCTTTCCTTTGCTCTTGAGCATAAAGAACATTGATTAGCTTAGTCAAGGAGATGCTTGACAGGTCTCTTAAGTCTTCAAGAGATGAGATCTTTGCCTCATACCTTTTAGGTAAGGTTGAGATCACCTTCTCTACAATTCTTGCTTCACTAAACTGTTCTCCAAGTAGCCTTATGCTATTTACTACATCCATGATTCTGTCTGAGTATTGCTTCACTATTTCTTTCTCTTTCATCTTCAAGTTTTCAAAATCCCTTTTCAAATTCAGTAGCTGTTGCTGCCTTATTCTCTCAGTCCCTTAGAACTCCTCATTCAGCTTATCCCAGGCCTGCTTTGGTGGCTCGCAAGCCATGATTCTTGTGAAAATCACATCAGACACACTGTTTTGGATGCAAGACATGGCTTTTTGCCTTTTGGTTCTTTCATCTGCATGTTGTCTGATTTGAGCCATTGTTGGATTGGCTCTTAGAGGTGCTGGTTTAACATCTGAGTTGAAAACCTCCCACAAATCAAATGCCTGCAGGTAGGTCTTCATTTTTACTACCCAGATGTGGTAGCCTTCAATATTAAAGATTGGTGGTGGTGCTGGTGAGAATCTTGATGAAGACATGGTTTTAAGAATTGAAAATGGCAAGTCCACTAAGAATAGGGCTCTAGATACCAATTGTTGAGGTTTTGGAACAATTAATCCGGAGGAAGTATGAAGCTCAGTCAAAAACTTGAGCAACAATGTAATAAATCCGGATAAAGAATGACAAAAGCTTGATATTCAAGTTTGGAGGTTTTTTGAGCAAATGAACAAAATCTAGCTTGAATTATGAAACCAAAAATTGAGAGAGTATTTTTCTTGAATGATTTCTATTGAAATTCATTAATTCAAAAGATGGCATAATGTCAATATATATACCAGTCATAAGTTGGTCAACATTAACAAGTTCTACCTACTACCTTTAAGTCTCATTGCAACTTGCACAACTTGCACATTGCAACTTGCACAACACAACTTGCACAATTAGGTAAGCTGATCTATCAATCTTATCAGCACTCAATTACATTAAATACATTACCTACTTAGTTCTAATTGAACTAAGTTACAAAATATTACTTAAAGTAGCAAAATAAAACCGAAATTGAATAGTAGCATCAACTTCAGTAGCTGCATGTACTTCATCCAGAAATACTACAACAGCTTGATCTTCACATTTCATCCACATAACTTGGGCTGCATGGTCTGCTCCTTGGCTGTTCATGTGCTGCATGCATGTCAACTTCAACAACTACATATCCACTCCATCTATCATCGATTATTTTCCTTAATTGTTACTTCAGTTACCGCTCAAATGACCTCAAAATTTCCCACGCCATTCATCAATTATTTGCTTCATCAGCTAGTTGCTGTTTGCTTTCAAGAAAACACTAAAGTTTGTCACGCTTTCGCTGTTTTTGCTGCTGCTATTAGTGATTAATAACCAGCTGTTCCACAATCCATTACTTTGCTATTGTTGCTGGTTTTAATGGAATTCCTTTTGTTACTTCATTTCCCTCCATTGCACCAATTGTTCCCATTTAAATTGCTGCTGTATGCTTACCGTTTAGCGCCAAAATAGCTGCTCGATTATGGTTGTTTTGCACCAGATAATCATCGTATTTTCTTCCCTTCAATGCACCGATTATTTCATCTAACTGCAGCTCATATCAATCAACTTAATTTTGTTTTCTTTTGCTGACTTTATTGACTCGTATAAACTACTGTTGCTGCGAATTGTTGCCGATTTCTTCTTCAATTTGCTTGCTGATTTATCGTGTAATTGGTGCAAAATACCATTAAAGTTTAGCTGCTAATGTCTAAAAAAGGTAAACTATACAAACGGTCACCCAACTTTACCCGCGTTCCTGTTTTGGTTACCCAATTTTAAAAAATTTTCATTTAGGTACTAATGTTTGAATTTGTTCTTTTTTGGTCACCTACAATTGAATTAATAATGGAAAGCCTTTTTTTTAATTGGTATAGTAACACATTTGGTCCTCCATATTTACATGTTTTATCAATTTGATCTTACTTCTAAATAATTCAATAAATTTAACCATTCACATTTACAAATTCTATCAATTTGATCCTTAAACTTCCTAACCAAAGCTTTCAACTTTTAAAATAGAGTTGTTCCACGTCTATGAATTGTTTTATGGTTGAAATTATCCAATTTAGTACACAACCCTTTTTGTTTATATTTTTAAGAAGTTAGTGTTAGAAATTAATAAAACACCATTTGGATCTAGAATGTGACAATGTGATGGTAGTTGAATCGATTTTGGCTGGAGGGATTTCTGTTAATATAATGATAGAGCTGCGACTAATTGATTAGATCCTAAAATGCAAGTGGAGTGCGCGAATTTGACATATTCCTAGAGACCACAAGAAAGTTACTGACCACATGGCTAAACTAGTTGATCATAACCTTAATAGTTTACAAAGATTTGAAGAACCCCCAGACTCAGCTCTGCCGCTGCTACGTGGAGACTTGGATGCATTATCCCTTTTGCTACTTAGGAATTTCTCTGAATTGTAATCACCATTAATTGACTGTCATTTGTACTGAAAAAAATAAAACACCATTAAATAAAAATATTAAAAATATAATATATATAATAAAATTATATAAATAATTTAATATTTGTAAAAGATAATTTTCACTTCAACTAGCATAATTTTAGTTATTAATTAATTTGATAGATGATTTGGCACTAAATCAGGTTATTAGTGATACATATTGCTTATTGTGGACTTAAAAGTTAAAAACAAATAATCAAAAATAAATAGAACACATAATGATATCTTAATCAGTTTATAAAATTAAAAAAATATTATCAATATAACAGAAGGAAATTCAATTAATTCTTTCACATTTTTTTATGGTTCATAATTTTTTCTTATATAATTATTGATTCAACAATTGAATTTTTCAAAGTCATATTCTTTTAACTTTGGATTTAATTTTCAATTTCAAGGAGCAACTTCGAGGACTATTTTTATGTATCTTCAAGGAAATATAATATGGTTAACAACAAGAGTAAATTTAAAGTGTTCATTTTAAAGGTTTTTCCATTTTTTTAGCCAAAATTTTATCAATCAAAGATTTAATAAAATATTATATTTAGAAGAAAATGAATAAAAAAAGAAAAGAAAATTAAAGTTTCAAGATAAACTCATTGATATCAAGAATTGACTCGAAAAATGGCTCGTCAGTTGAGAGAATTTTTTTTTCTTTTTTGGGAATGCCTTTGTTTTAAAAGTTAAAAGCTTTTGTTAGGAAGTTTGAGGATCAAATTGATAGAATTTGTAAATATGAAGGGTTAAATTTATTGAATTATTTAGAATTAGGATAAAATTGATAGAATATATAAGTATTGAGGACTAAATATGTTATTATACCAGTTAGAAAAAAATTTCGCCTTATCAATTTAATAGTGGATGAGCAATGAATTCAATCATTAGTGCCTAAATTGAAAATTTCTAAAGTTGGTTTACTAAAACAAAACACAAGTATAGTTGGTTGACCATTTGTATAGTTTACTCTTTAAAAAAAATCAGCTGTTTTCCCGTCCTTTAATATGCTATTTGTTGCAAGAATTTAATTTGGATTTTTGCTTCTTTCTTTTCCTCTCCATTGATCTGATTGTTTCTATTTAATTTTGTGCAACTTGCATGACCGATTGTGCATCAATTTGCTGCAATTTTGTTTACTGACTGTCGTGGTTGCCGTTGGCCTCATAGATTAGTTGTCAACCAAGTGAAAATTTTTGCTACTATTATTCGTTCTAAGTATTATACCCTCCTTGCCTTCAATTGCTTTTGTTTTTGCTGCCAATTAAATGTTGAAACCCTCAAACTCTCATTCGGTGGACACCAAATTGTGGAAAACTATTTGGAAGATGGAAGTCCCGAGCAAGTTAGAAAGTTTTCTACCGGAAGTTATGCTCTAATGCTGTTCCATCGAGGCTCAATCTTTGGAAGAGGAATTGTTCTCCAACGTCTTTATGTTTGCTGTGCGGGATGGAGGAGGAGTCTACTGAACACATCTTTTTTGGATGTAGCTGGGTAAGGGGTATTTGGTTTGAATGTCGTTTTGGTTTGCGAATTTATAAAGAGTATATACATTCATTTGATGCATGGTTTACTGAAATTCTATCAAATGTTTTGGGGGGGGGGGTTGAGGGTCTTACCATTAGGATCGTTTCTACATGCTGGTTTATCTGGAAAATGAGGTGTGAGGTCATTCTTGATAGTAAGTAGGCGACATGAATGCGGATGCTCCTTTATTCTATGAGTTCTAGCAAGTTGATGTATGTTTTCCGTGAAGGGAACAAATGTGTGGACGTCTTATCGCGTCTGGGAAACTCTTACTCTTTTTCAAATGAAACTTCGTTTATTAATTTATTTTGTATGTGTGTTTTAATCCACCTAATTGTTTAAATCGTTTACTTTTGGACTATGCCTATGGATTTTTTGTGCATCATACTTTAATTTAGTAGTTTAATAAAAATTGACATCTTTTAAAAAGAAAAAACTTAATCTATTAAGAATAGTAGTGTGAAAAAAGTTATTGGTAAATATTTGGTAATTTAATTCCATTTTAAAATTTAAAATTTTTTTTGTTTAAAATTAATTAATAAAAATAATTAATTAATCATATTAAATTTTTTAATCAATATTTATGTTGAGACAAATTTTTGAAGTGACTGTTATGTACTTCTGGAAGTGTCCACTTTCATTATAAGTGCGACAGAGAGCAACTTGCTATATTTGAAAGTTGGCAATATATTGGAAAATATTTTTGGGTTATATTGATATTGTAGAATTAATCAAGTCTATAAATAAATATCAATTCACTTAGAGTAACATATCTTAAAGATTGGATAGAATCGAATATAAAAATTTTATTAGAACAAAGATGTTTGACTAGAACAAACCTTGAAAACTTATATTCCAACAATCCATTTTACTTTGGTTATTATTATTATATTATTTTTACAACAATAAAAATCATAAAAAAAAACTAGGAGTTAATCTTGCATCCCATAATCACTTACTATCAGGAAATAAGCTTCAGCTTGCTTCGCAAGAAAATCACTTATAGAGTTCCGCCATTAATCAATTTTGATAAGTGTTACTTTCTTGCAACGGTTAGTACAATAGTGAATGATTTTTCTACATCGCCCAAGGCTTGTAGTTGATGTTGGAGCTCCACTTCATCATAGCACCCGAGTCCGACTCAATCTATAAATTAAACTACAATGGTAACCGGTGGCAATAAAAGTTACAAGTGCAGAAAGACAACAAACAACCATATATTATGGGAAAAAATTATATAAGCTACATACACTAATTCAACATCTTAAGCAATCACTTATTTATAATGGTGAATAAAGAGTTTAAGATATGTAACCATAAAAAGAGAAAAAAAGATGTTTTATACAAATTTTTCAAAACTATTTTATTAACCATTGATTGTGAAACTTTTTATATATATTTGATTATTGATTTAAATAAGAATATATATAAGCTTGGGCAAACATTTTATAAATTTGGGTTTCAACTTTTAATAATAAAAAGAAGGGAATGAGCAATCTTAAAGTTGGATAAAAATGTTTGCGGGAATAATTCAAGGAAATTATATTAGTGCAATTTAAAATTAGGGTAAACTATTAAAATAATTATTTTTATTTGTTTTAGGTTACATTTTAGTCATTTATGTTTGAAATGTTGTGTTTTAGTTACGTTATCGTGTTATAACATTTTAGTCATTGATATATTAATTGCTGTTAACGGTGTAACAGAAAGCTGATGTGGCGTGGTAAATCATCATTTCAAACGAAAGTTTTAAGTTAAATTCTACAATTGGTCCTTATATTTTTTCATTGAGCAATTTAATTTTTTCTTTTATGTTATTTTAACTTTTTTTTTCCATTCTCTTTTGCTTTTCCCTCTGTTTTCCTTCATTCTTCATTTCTTTTAATGTAGTTTTTCTATATTTTCCATTTCTTAAAACTAGTCTATAAGCTTGCCTCACTCGAAAAAATTAAATTGTTCAAAAAAATAAAAGTATAGGGACTAGTTTTAACAAATAGAAAACATAGAAAAACTACGTTAAAAGAAATGGAAAAGGGAGGAAACCCGAGGGAGAAGAAGAGGATAGAAAATAAAGAAAAAAAAGAAAAGTTAAAAAACATAAAAGAAAAAAATTAAATTACTCAAAAAGAAAAAATATGAGGACCAATTGCATAAATTAACCTTTTTTTTTGAAATAATGATTTAACGTGCCACGTCAGCTTACCGTTACACCGTTAATAACAATTAACGGCTCAATGACTAAAACTGTTACTACACGATAACGTAAGTATCTAAAACGTAACATTTCAAACATAAGTGATTAAAGTGTAACCTAAACTAAACAAAAGTTATTATTTTAGTCGTTTACCGTTAAAATTAACGGAAGAATGATAATTTAATATGATAAATTAAAAAATGTTATTGGAGTAAAGGTATTATATTATGAGAATAAAATTAACTAATTGTTCTGCACAGCAAAGAAATAATATGTTTTAAAGAAATTTCGAATCCAACCGAATTTTTATATAAAAATATTTACATTTGACACATAATTGAATAGATTTGTGATCCTCTAAATTTATTTTATATATTCATATCTAATACACATCTAAATTAATGTAATAATTAAAAAGTTGTAACTCCATGCCAAAGTCTAAATGGTAAACTAACTTTTCACAAAAGCCTTTTGGAAGTAGACACTTGCTAATTCTAGTTTATCCCTTAGCTTGATCTTTTGAGTGATTTAGTTTGGTTATTAATAGTATTAAGAAGTAGCTAAGCACATAAACCCTAATCATGCATAGAGTTGCTTAAAAGGAAGGTGGGTCAACAGTCGTCTTCCCTTGGCTTTGCGACTCACCCATGGCTTCTCTTTGGTTGGGGAGAGCTGTTGTCACCAACCAATTTTGCATGTCCCAGTGAGCTTTCCATGGAAATAATCATCACCATCAATGTCAATCTTAATTCAATTGGTTGATTGACAAGCCGTGGGAAGAAGGTAAACTTTTTCATCAGATATAGTTTAGCTGTATATATTATATCGAATATCTTTTTGATTAATCAAAATTTATATTTGTTGAATTTGAATTCATGATAGAGTTAAAAAATTATTCAAATTTATAATTATTCGAATTTAAAATTATCTAAACTCTAAAGTTGAGCTCGGATGACAAAGTTCGAAATAACACAACTTTAATTTAAAAAAAAATAAAAAAAATTTAAAATGACACAAATCCAAAATTAGAAATTACTTAAATAGTTGAAACCTAAAATGGTTTGTGTCCAAAATAAGCAACCCAAATCCAAATTAATTTCATCATGAAAATTTAAAAAATTATATGTATTAAATTTAGATCTCGATTCAAAATTAACTTAAACCCATCCAATTCGCAAATATATAATATAAATTAGATAAAAGAGTTAGATTGAGAAAACACCAAATACCATTAATTAATATAGAAGAATTCAAGACATATGCAGTTTCTCAATTCCAGTTAGGAAACTAAAAAAAAGCTCCGCTAACAATTCATCAAATAATAATCCCAGGATATTTTGGATCGAGGACATCAATAGAAATGCACAGTGGTTGGGATGTTTATTTCACTGTTTACTTCAATGGAAATAAAGCATTTGAAACCACATAATTATCTTAGAATACATCTTTCAAAGGCACCATTAATCTTAAAAAGAATTTCCTTTTATTATCACCAACCAAATAGGATTCTCCCCTGTAGTTTCAATTGGTTTTCCTTGTAATCATGTAAATATATGCTGGTTTTTTAACAAATGGTTCTCGTGGAATTGTTACTCATCATCGATAATCTGTATTAAGTTTGGGGATGGTGAAATTTTGTGTATAAAGATAAAGTTGACAGGCATAACAAGGACAAAACGTTTATTCACAGACTTTAATGACACTCCACAGTGAACACTTGGGGCCATAGCATAGAAATTCCCTCCTTTCTCAGACCTGTAACATCTTATTACCTAATCAACCAAACATGGACTTAAAGATAGTTCAATCTTGCCTCTATATAACATGAGTATCTCCACAGGTATTTTTCATGAATCACCCCAAATTAAGAGCCAGAACTTCAAAGACTTCACCTATATTTTCTTTCCAGCTTAAAACATGGGTACTTCACCAGAAATTATCATGATACTCTTTGTTGCTGTTGGCTGTTTCATGGCCTATCCTGAGGCTGTGTCTTCAAAACACACAGGCATTACCAGGCACTATACCTTCAATGTATGTATATTGCATTGTTTACTTTGGGTAACTTGAGGTGAAAGTAATTGATATAATCCTCAAGAACTTATCCAATTTTCCCTTTGCAGATAAAGCTGAAAAACATCACTCGCTTGTGCCACACTAAGAGCATTGTCACAGTTAATGGGAAGTTCCCTGGACCTCGTGTTATTATCAGAGAAGGCGACCGCTTAGTCGTTAAAGTAGTTAACCATGTTCCAAACAATATCAGCATTCACTGGTATATATAAGTTGTTTACGTTTCTAAGGCTAAGCTCTTTGGGAATATGGTAAATTAATGCTGTTTACAGGCATGGAGTTCGACAGCTTCGGAGCGGATGGGCGGACGGGCCATCATACATCATGCAATGTCCCATTCAAACCGGCCACTCTTATGTGTACAACTTCACCATTACCGGCCAAAGAGGAACTCTCTTCTGGCATGCTCACATTTCATGGCTTAGAGCAACTGTGTACGGACCGCTTATCATCCTCCCAAGGCGAAACGAATCTTACCCTTTTGTGAAGCCCTACAAAGAAGTCCCGATCTTGTTCGGTAATGTTACGGAATCACCTATATCTTCTTCATGCAATGCAGCAAATATATGATGTTCTTTGATGGAAATTTAACTCAATCATTGTTAACTACAGGAGAGTGGTTTAATGCTGATCCTGAGGCAGTTATCAATCAATCTCTTCAGACAGGAGGTGGCCCTAATGTTTCAGATGCCTACACCTTCAATGGCCTCCCGGGTCCATTTGTTGAGAATGGACTGCAATGCAACAGAAGGCCATGATGCAGACCAGCAGCTGCAGCAGACCAGCATTCAAGCAGGACCAGAAGCAGCTTAATTATTTTGTTTACTTTTGTTCATTTTGTAATGCCATCCAAGCTAAATGTAACTAGACTTTTAGAGTTGTTAAGATTTGAATTGATGGATGTAATAGCTAAAAATTGTTCAGCTTTCTTTTGTATTACTTTAGTTGGCAACTTGCCAAAACAGGTGGGAGCAGTTACAAGTTTAGGTAACTGACATTCTAACTTTGTAACTCTTATATTTTCAAATGAAATGAAAAGATGAAGCATTCCATTCATTTTTCACATTTTTTGCTTTTGAGTTTTCTGTTCTGTTTCTGCTTGCTGTTCGTGAGCTTATGCTCTTGGTGTTTTCATTTGTTTGATTTGCTGCTGCCAGTGTTCCAACAAATGGTAATCAGAGCCTCCTATCTTTGAGGACCTCTGTTGTTTATGTTTTAGTTTTTGTTTTTTCAAAGTCAGTCTTGGCAGCATGAGTTTTGCTCCTCCTCCACCACCAGTTTTTGCTGGAGACAACTACCACATTTGGGTTGTCAAAATGAAGACATATCTTCAAGCACTTGACCTCTGGAGTGCAGTTGAGAGTGATGTCGAGCCAGCACCATTAAGAGCAAATCCTACCATTGCTCAGATCAGGCAACATGGTGAGGAACGAGCCAAGAAACACAAGGCTATGGCCTGTTTGCAGAATGGAATATCAGATGTTATTTTCACTCGTATCATGGCCTGTGACTCTCCCAAGCAGGCATGGGACAGGCTAAAAGAGGAATTTATGGGATCAGACAAGACCAGGCAGCAACAAGTCATCAACCTTAGAAGGGAGTTTGAAAATTTAAAGATGAAGGAGTCAGAAACTATCAAGCAATATTCTGATAGGATTATGGCTACTGTCAACAATATTAGACTCCTTGGAGAAGATTTCAGTGATAGTAGGGTTGTTGAGAAGGTTATTACCACCTTACCTGAAAGGTTTGAGTCAAAAATCTCCTCATTGGAGGACTCGAGAGATCTCACAACCATTTCTTTGTCTGAGTTGGTTAACTCACTCTATGCACTTGAACAGAGAAGAGCAAGCAGGCAGGAGGAGAATCTTGAAGGTGCTTTTCAAGCAAAGGTCAGAGAAGGCTCCAGCTCAAGCCAGAAAGCTAAGAAGCCTTGGTTTGAAAAGAAGGAAAGATCAAAGAAAGATGCCGGTAGAAGGAGGTTTCCACCATGCATTCACTGCAAGAAGACCAATCACCTGGAAAAATTTTGCTGGACCAGACCAGATATACAGTGCAAAAGCTGTATGAAGTATGGTCATCATGAGAAAATTTGTAGAAGTCATGAGAAGGCACAAGCACAACCAGTACAAGCCAAGTCTGCCGAGGATGTCCAAGCTCAGGAGGAGCATGTATTTACAGCTTCATGTTATGCAGCTAAAAGCATGAGCAGTTGGCTTGTGGATAGTGGTTGCTCACACCACATGGCTGCAGATGAGAGCCTTTTCAAGAACCTTGACAGGAGCTATGTCTCGAAGGTCAGGATAGGCAATGGGAACTTGATTGAAGCAAAAGGTAGAGGTGATGTGGTCATTCACACTGGTTCAGGTAACAAAATCATTTCTGATGTGCTCTATGTGCCAGAAATAGACCAAAATTTACTAAGTGTAGGCCAGCTAGTCAAGAAAGGCTTTTCACTAGTTTTCAAAGATGATTCTTGTGTTATAAGTGATGCTCATGGTAGGGAGATTGTCTCAGCACCTATGGGAGACAAATGTTTTATGCTGGAAGTGAGTCAGCTTGAGAAAAGTGCATATACAAGCTCAGTTGACAATACTGATCTTTGGCACAAGAGGTTTGGCCATGTTAGCCTCAAATCACTTGATTTGCTGCACAAAATGAACATGACAGAAGACATGGTGAAGGTTAGTGCAAGTGAAGGCGTTTGTGAAGTGTGTCAGCTTGGCAAACAAGCCAGATTGCCCTTTTCAGCTAACCAAGCATGGAGGGCTCGAAAGAGACTTGAGTTGGTGCACTCAGATGTCTGTGGACCAATGAAGACCCCTTCACTGAATGGCAGTAAGTATTTTATACTGTTTATTGATGATCTGACCAGATTTTGCTGGGTTTATTTCATGAAACAGAAGTCAGAAGTGTTTGAAGTGTTTAGAAAGTTCAAGGCATTGGCAGAAAATCAAACAGGCTGCAGGATTAAGGCCTTGAGGACAGACAATGGTTCTGAATACTTGTCTGAAAGATTTCAGAAGCTATGTGAGCAGGCTGGGATTCATCATCAGCTAACCACAGTGTACACTCCTCAGCAAAATGGAGTGTGTGAGAGGAAGAACAGAACAGTGATGAACATGACCAGGTGCATGTTGTTTCAAAGCAAGCTTCCAAGCATTTTTTGGGCTGAAGGTGTCAACACCTCAGTATACCTGCTCAATAGGCTGCCAACACATGCTGTGAATGATAAAACTCCTTTTGAAGTATGGTATGATCTTAAACCAACTGTTTCCCATTTAAAAGTGTTTGGCAGCAAGTGTTTTGTACTTGTCCCTGTAGAAAGAAGAACCAAGCTCGAGAAGAGGTCAGTTCCAGGTATATTTGTTGGTTACAGTAGCTGCAAGAAGGGCTACAGAATATTTGATCCTTCAACCAAGAAGATTTTGGTAAGCAGGGATGTCAAATTCGATGAAGGAAGGTTTTGGAGTCTAGATGGCTCTAACACAAGTCAGTTTGAAGAAGAGCAGATTGGCAGCAATTTGGAGTTGGCAGAAAACGAAGTCAGTAATGCCAATGTAGATGATGCTCCTGTGAGAGGGACCAGGTCTATTGCTGACATCTACCAAAGATGCAATATGGCCATTGTTGAGCCTTCAAGCTATGAAGAAGCTGCTAGAAGCAAGAGCTGGAAGAAGGCTATGGAGGCTGAAATCGACATGATCCATAAGAATGATACTTGGGATCTGGTAGACAGACCTGATCAGAAGAAGGTCATAGGTGTCAAGTGGGTTTTCAGGACCAAATTCAATGCAGATGGCTCTCTGAACAAGCACAAGGCAAGGCTTGTGGTGAAAGGGTACAATCAACAGTTTGGCATTGATTTTGAGGAGACATTTGCTCCAGTGGCAAGGCTGGATACCATAAAGCTTCTATTTGCTTTCGCTGCACAGAAACAGTGGAAGGTCCATCAGCTTGATGTCAAGTCAGCTTTCCTGAATGGCTTTCTTAAAGAGGAAATTTATGTTGAACAGCCTGATGGATTTAAAGTCCAAGGAAAGGAGGACAAGGTTTACAAGCTGAAAAAGGCACTCTATGGACTAAAACAGGCTCCTCGAGCCTGGTATGACAGGATAGATGCTTACCTGTTTAGGCTCAATTTCGAGAAAAGTTTGAGTGAGCCAACTTTGTTTATAAAGAAGTCTAAAGATGAGACTTTGCTGATTGTCTCAATATATGTGGATGATTTATTAGTGACTGGAAGCAGGGTCGATTTGATTCAGGAGTTCAAAAAGAATATGCAAAACATGTTTGACATGACAGACTTGGGAATCATGACTTACTTCCTTGGTATGGAAGTAGACCAGTCTGATCAAGGCATTTTTATCAGCCAGCATGCATTTGCCTTGAAAATTCTCACTAAGTTCCATATGGAAAACTGCAAGCCAGTGAGTACACCTCTAGTCATGGGACAGAAGTTGAGCAGCTATGGAGATGAAGAAAAGGTGGATGAAAGAGAGTATAGAAGTCTAATTGGATGTTTGCTATACTTGACAGCAACTAGACCTGATCTTATGCATTCGGTCAGTTTGCTATCTCGTTTTATGCATAGCTGCAACACATCACATTTAAAGGCTGCAAAGAGAATCCTCAGGTATGTGAAAGGATCCTTGAAGTTTGGAGTGATGTTCAAGACAGGAGGTCAGCTGAAGTTATCTGGTTACTCAGACAGTGACTGGGGAGGTTCGATTGATGATATGAGGAGTACCTCAGGCTACCTCTTTTCTCTTGGTTCAGGAGCTTTCTGTTGGAGCTCTAAAAAGCAGCAAACAGTTGCTCAATCAACTGCTGAGGCAGAGTACATAGCAGCAGCTGGAGCAGTAAGCCAAGCTATTTGGCTTAGAAAATTGTTGTGTGATTTAAATGAGGAACAATTTGAGCCTACTGAGATTATGGTTGATAATCAATCAGCAATAGCTATCTCCAAGAATGCTGTTTTTCATGGCAAAACAAAGCACTTTAAGCTCAAATTTTATTTTGTTCGAGAGGCAGTACAATCAAAGGATGTGAGTCTTGCATATTGTAGTTCACAAGATCAATTGGCTGACATTTTAACAAAACCTCTAGGTGCTATGAGGTTTGAAATTCTTAGAGAATTGGTTGGTGTTTGTTGCCTACAGTCCAAGGAGGAGTGTTGAGAATGGACTGCAATGCAACAGAAGGCCATGATGCAGACCAGCAGCTGCAGCAGACCAGCATTCAAGCAGGACCAGAAGCAGCTTAATTATTTTGTTTACTTTTGTTCATTTTGTAATGCCATCCAAGCTAAATGTAACTAGACTTTTAGAGTTGTTAAGATTTGAATTGATGGATGTAATAGCTAAAAATTGTTCAGCTTTCTTTTGTATTACTTTAGTTGGCAACTTGCCAAAACAGGTGGGAGCAGTTACAAGTTTAGGTAACTGACATTCTAACTTTGTAACTCTTATATTTTCAAATGAAATGAAAAGATGAAGCATTCCATTCATTTTTCACATTTTTTGCTTTTGAGTTTTCTGTTCTGTTTCTGCTTGCTGTTCGTGAGCTTATGCTCTTGGTGTTTTCATTTGTTTGATTTGCTGCTGCCAGTGTTCCAACACCATTGTACAATTGTTCTGCCAAAGGTATATAAATATTTGCACATATATATGTATCTATGTATTTATAAATCCCTTTGGATATTAATGCATGTGATTTGCGATTAACAGATACATATAAGATGAAGGTAAAGCCAGGGAAAACATATCTTCTGAGGTTGACCAATGCTGCACTCAATGATGAGCTTTTCTTCAGCATTGCGGACCACAGTTTAACTGTGGTGGAAGCTGATGCAGTGTATGTGAAGCCCTTTGAGACCAATGTGTTGATGATAACACCAGGACAAACCACCAATGTTCTTCTAACAGCCAAATCTACAGCACCCAATGCCACTTTCTTGATGTTAGCCAGACCATATGCCACTGGCATGGGCACGTTTGATAACACTACTGTAGCTGGTATTCTTGAATATGAAACACCTTCCAGTAGCTTAAAAAACAGGCCACTTCTTAAACCAGGCTTGCCTGCTATCAATGCTACAAATTTTGTTGCCAATTTTACAAGCAAATTCAGAAGTTTAGCCACCGCCAAGTTCCCTGCCAATGTCCCACAAAAAGTAGACAAGAAGTTTTTCTTCACAGTTGGTCTTGGAACCAAGCCTTGCCCCAAAAACCAGACCTGCCAAGGACCAACAAATACCACAAAATTTGCAGCTTCAATGAACAACATCTCCTTTTCACTCCCAAGAACTGCACTCCTCCAATCCCACTTTTTCTCCCATTATTCTAAAAGGGTTTACGCCATTGATTTCCCACCTTTCCCTCAGATTCCATTCAACTACACAGGCACTCCACCTAACAACACACTTGTAAACAATGGCACTAAACTTGTGGCGATACCATTCAATACAAGTGTGGAAGTAGTGTTGCAGGACACAAGCATCCTTGGTGCTGAGAGCCATCCTCTCCATCTCCATGGCTATAACTTCTATGTTGTTGGTCAGGGTTTTGGAAACTTTGACCCTGAAAACGACCCTCCAAAGTTCAACCTGGTTGATCCAGTTGAAAGAAACACAGTCGGGGTACCGTCTGGTGGTTGGGTTGCAATCCGTTTTCAAGCAGACAATCCTGGTAACAATTGAGATCGTACAAGTTTTATCTTCAAAACATAAGATGAGAATGCATTTAGTGATATTATATGTTAATGATGCAGGAGTTTGGCTGATGCACTGTCACTTTGATGTTCATCAGAGCTGGGGCTTAGGAATGGCATGGATAGTGTTGGATGGAGAACTCCCAAACCAGAAGCTGCCTCCTCCACCCTCTGATCTTCCCAAGTGTTGAGTTTTTTATTATCCCTTTTTGGGACTTGAAGCATCAAGCTTTACATGCGTCCATAATTAACCATAATTTTTGGTTCCCTTTTAAATCCTTGTTGGGAGAGTTTTGTTGTTAACTTATGTAATGGTTTTGCTGCGTGTTATTTTGCCTAAGCCAACCTTGGCATTGAACAAATGAGTGCTTTAAATTTTTTTATTTAAATCTGCCTAACAGAAATGGTGGAGCTGGTCTTGTACTTGTACCAACCCAGAGTTTCATTGTAATTGTTGGGAATATAATAATTCCAAATTTCATCAAATCCCTCTCTTTTAAGATAAACAATCCCACTTTTTATCTATTGATATTTATTGTTTTCATTTCCATTATATTTATAAACAAAAACTGTTGATTTGATTAAAAAAAAATCAAATGATGGGTTGCGGATGCTTTAGTAATAGATACACTGTGTAAACCTGTTAGTGATGTTTTCCAATATTTATTGTGTTTCAATTATATTAGATCATTCAAAAAGGTTTTTTTTTTTAGAAATCCAATAAAATTATGTTATTTCATATTTAAAAAAAATATAATTAATATCATGCTAAATCAATTCTCTCTAAGAATATTTTCACCCTAATTAATATTGATTAATTAAATAAATTTAAATTTTTAAAAAATAAAATTAACAAATAATAATAGTTTTTTAGTACTTATGGTCTAAAGGGTTCAATTTTTTTCGAAAGTGATTAGATATAAGCGCTTTTTAAATATTATATATCATGTTTTAAATCATGTTTTGTTATTTTCTTTTCTTTTCAAGTAATATCTGAATTCAATTGTCATATATTTTATTTTAGATATGTTAGCATTCTTCTAATTTTTATTACAAATTGAGTTGAAGTGTATGAAAAACTCTTATTTAAGTATTTTTTTAAATGTTAGACTCTTATATGACCATTTAAATATATTTGACTCTTATGTAAGCAACTAATAAAAAATTTCAATTAATTTAAACATTTAACCTTAATTAATCAATTCAGGTAATATAATTAAAATTATTAACACAGAAGCAACTTAAGTAAATAAACTTATTCCACCTCTGACTTTCATCATTCAATTTACATTACCTTAAGAGGAAATGGAAGAGGCTTTTCCATGGCCAAGTTGAAGTACACTGGAAGTTACAACCCATAGGGAGTGATATTTTAACTCTACAACAAAGATTCCACATCTACATGGCCGCTTCTTGGCATGCATTACATCAGAAACTCTATTGCATGGCTCGCAATTCGGCACGAACAGGAAATTCCCCGAGGATGGTTCTAAGATCAAATGTATTAACTAGCTACCATTATGCTTTTGCTCTTTTACCAAAAAAAAAAATATTCTTGATGTATTTAGGGTTTAAAAGAGTTTTTTTTTAATTCCTTAATGATTATGTGGGCTTTGAAAATATAACATGGAAACATTGAACTACACAAAGCATGGGCAGAAGAAAACCTGATATATTTCTCTCTTTTTTTTAAAAAAAAATTCATTTATTTTTCTTGATCATTAAATTTCTTTTATTTTAACAAAATACGAAACATAATTGTCAAAAAAAATTCTTGTCAAACATCACATAATGTTGAGAGAGAGTCTTGCCCTCATTTCCTAGTGTGAGTCTTTAAGGGGTTGTTTTTTATGGTTCTCGAGATGCCATTGTTAGGATTTTGTGCTTTTAGTGTTGTGATTTTATCATTCTACATGTAATTTTTAAATTGATTGAATAAATAAAATTCCATAATTAGTTTATTATATCTTTTTATGATTGTCCTTAATGATTTTTGCATGAAAAACAAAATGAAATAAGCAAATATTAGATCATTAATTATAAGGTTTAACTAATATTAAGTTGCATTCTATGAAAAGATTATGATGGAAGAAAATAACTTATATTAATAGGTAATATAAATTGTTTGTAGACAATGGGAACCAAAATGAGCAATTGATTCATGAAGGCTCTGATGTTGTTTATATGTTCAATTAGGGCGAGACCTTATCTTGGGTATCGGGGCAATTAACTCCAAGAAATAAAGACATAAGTGTAATTGTTTGGATTGACAATACATCAAACTGAACCAAATAGAATTTATCCTAGACTCCTTTATGAATTTGTTCACTTGTGACATTCATGGTGTGACTCACCCAAATCCTAAGCAAGTGTCTGACCATGTGTACCTAACTCATGTACTTTGATATATTGAAAGTTTGTGCTCCTTTTGTATTAGAGCCAAAAGTTGGTATATGGGGTGCATGACTTATGTATAACATGGCTTCACTTACAATAATGGAAATCATAGCACAATTAAGGAGTCAATGGTATCCCCTCACTAGCATTACATGAATTATGAAAAATGAACGTGGATATGGGTCATTTGTTTGGGATCATCAACTCAGTCAGATCTTCTTGTTGGCCTGCTTTGATTAGGCTTCCTTTAACGGGTTTGATCAGCATTTCGTGCCTCTAGCCCTATTGAATTAGACCTTTTATCAGTTGGTTAGGTAGCATAGTAAGGTTAGAGGCGCAACTAGAAGAGTTGGCTCTATATTTGTATATATTTTTTATTTGATTGCAGTCTCCGAAGTCCTTCTTGATCGATGGTCCACATTAGCATTAGTGTCAATTAGTAGTCTTTTTTTTTTGGAATGCGAGGTATTCATGTGTGATCGTGAATTCCACGGTAGCAGTAGTTATAGCTCTACTTTAGGAGCACAAGGCTTTATTTATCTAAAGGAGGTGTGGACCCCTCCAGGTATGATGCAGTTGAAAAACGTAAGCCCTTGTATAGGTTCGACTTATGTTTTGTTGATTATCTTTACTGTTTGTTAGCAATGGTCTTTTTCATCATAGAAGATGCAATGGTAACCATGAGATAAAATAGGATCGAGTTGGGTGAATGAGATTTAACCTAAAAGGACCAATGATATCTTATGAGGGTAACACAAAAATGACAAGGTAATTTTAGTGGATTAACTCCATGACCAAATAATTTGGGATTAATAGAAGAGTAATCAAAACTTACTTACAAATTAGTTGAGCACTAATTATATATGACTGATCAGTCCCTATGTTAGATCAACATAACTTTGTATGGTTTGCATAATAAGAATCACTTTGATGAATGAATGTGAAATGAATTGCATGAATTACTATCTGTAGTAAATGCATTTTCTCAAAGCAACATGAGATAACTTAGAAATTAATTTAATTTCTTTGAATTATTTAATTAAATTTAACTAAATAATTAAGTCCAATTTCAAAAATTAAATTAATTAGTTATCGTAGTTTTACTAAATAGGACACTTAAATTAATTTACTCATAGATTCTAATATATTAAAATCATCATTAATTTGACAGAATTAGAATTGGGTTGAGAAAATAATTTAACAGGATTAATTAATTTTTAATTAATTAATTAATATTTTGGGAATAAAATATTGATTATTGGGTTGGACAATTATATAGGCTTATTTTAATTTACAACTATATTATACGTATAATTTTACCCTATACATAAAAGGCTTGGAAAGTCCAATTATTACACAAGTCGGCAACACATTGTGAGGGTGCCCACCCCTATAAAGTTCTAGCATAACTCTAGTTTTCTATTAAAATATTATTTTCTCAATTTTCCTATTCTAACAGAGCTTTTGTGATTTTTCTCTATATATAAGGACTATAGGGTGCCAAAAATTATATGGAAAATATACGAGCATACTATGTAACACCCCTTAACCCGTCTACACTACCGGATTAGTGTTATGGGCATTACAGTACAATTCAGAACTTTTACATTTTCAAACAATAACAATTATCACTATTAATCCCCTCTTGAAAGCTAAAAGTTGGAAACATAACAAGACTATTCCAATTATAAACATCTAAGAATTAAACCATTTTATGATATCTACCTTTGATGATATTAGCAGAATGACATGCTTCAATCAGATTAAGGTTACGGAACATCAATCACATGTAAACTAATATATATATAATTTGATTTTATAACTCTAAGAGGATCTGTTTGCAAACTTCAATAAGATAAAAGAATTTAATCTCAAAACAATAAGTGTTAAAGCTAAAAATGAAAGTTTTGTAGTTGGTATCAATTCCTAATCGATACCATTTAGAAAAATCAATACCAAAATTCAGTTTTGTTTTATTTGAAAAGAAATGGTATCGATAATTAGTTAGTGGTATCGATATTTTATGAAAAGTATCAATACCACTATTTTGGAATTTTGTTTTATTTAGATATTATTCATTTGGTCAAGTATCGATACCAAATGCCAAAGTGGTAAGCTATAAAAGTAACATATTTTAATCCCATTCTTGATGCATTTTTGGATGATTAATTAGTGAATTTGATGCTCCTAATCCTTTAAATTCATGTTTCTATACTTAGGTGAGCATAGGGGAGTGAAAGGAGCAAAAAACGAGCCAAAATCAGACAAAAAGAGCTGTTTTCATGATCCACACAGCTTGGGCATTTCCACATGGGCTGGGCACATGCCCGTGTGAGCCATACGGTCTAGGCACATGCTCATGTGCTAGCCCGTGTCGATTTCGTATTCTGTTTCCCAAAGACGCGGAAAAACCAAATTTCAAGGCTTTCTGAGCATTTTAAAGTCTATAAATACATATTACAATAAGACCTAAATGGGCAATCAGAGAAGATCGAAGAAAACACTCAATGTAACACCCCTAACCCTTATCCATCACTGGAATAGGGTTACGAGGCATTACTGGACTTATACACTAACATTTATACGAAACCAAGTCAAAAATTTTGTATTCCACATTAATTCTTTTCAAATTTCACCATAAAGTCCCTAAATGGGCCTACGGGGCCCAATACATGCTTTGGAAATGGTTCGAGACTAAACCGGCAACATTGGAAATTTTACCTTGAAGATAGGGGCACATGCCCGTGTGGCCTGGGACATGGCCGTATGGCCAGCTCATGGGGATCACATGGCCGTGTGGCCAGCCCGTGTGGAATTCTGACTTGCATTTTCTTAAGTATCAAAAGGGCATATGGCCTGGGCACACGCTCATGTGACTAGGCCGTGTGGTAAACTGATTTTTTTTACCAATTTTAAGTCATTTTCACATAAATTTGACACACGACTGTGCTTGAAACCCGTGTTCTTCATACGACCAAGACACACGGCCGTTTCTTTGGCCCGTGTACTATCTCGAATTCATATTTAAGGATACAGGGGATACACGGTCATATCACACCCCTGTGGGCTTACCGTGTGTCACATACGGCCTAGACACACGCCCGTGTGTGTACCCGTGTGGACTAAAGTAGGTCGTTTTAGGCTACTTTTCTCACCCTTTCATCCATTGCCTGCATTTAAACACAATTATACTAATTCCAACCAACCAATCAATCATTTTATGCCCAAAACATGCATTATGTATTAACACACTACTACTTAACCATTAAACTAGTTTCATACACATATGCCATCCCTTTTGTATACTTTAACCATTTATACCTTTATCCAACTAAATACTTATACATGCCATATAAATCAAAAGATAATAATCCAAAAAAAACTACCGGAGAACGTCTGGATAGTGTGATTCTTGGTGATGATCCGATCCTCCAACTCCATGTTAATCTACAAGACATGTCAAACACATTCAAGTAAGCTTGTGAAAGCTTAGTAAGTTCATAGGCTTAGAATGTAAACTTACCAAATATGGAAAAAGCATTTGTATATTTTACAATTTACTAATTTCTCCTGGCATTTACAAACCAAGTTAATTTCATTTAATATTATTCACACTTAAGCTTCATTCTTAGAGGCCCATTTATTGCTTACCATCTCTTTTCAAATTAAGAAACTATGCGGAATTGAGCATTTCGTCTTCACTTTGCCATAGCAAAACTATGGACTTGCATATGATCACGTTTCATTTTTCGAAGCCGTGGCCCAACCATGGTCTTACACGAGTCATATATCATACCGATGCCATATCCCAGATATGGTCTTACACGGGAGCACTTATCATTATTCTCCGATACCATAGCCCAGCTATGGTTTTATACGGATCACTTGTATCACATTAATCCGAAGCCATAGCCCAGCTATGGTCTTATACGGAAATCACTTATCTTTTGTTTTCAAATGCCATAGCTCAGTTATGGTCTTATATGGATATCGCTTATCACTTGTTGCCATGGTCCAACCATGGTCTTTTTCCATCAATTCATCGTCTGTCACTTGGAAGAAGTACTCAATCCGATTGTTCATTCAATTTGATCATTTCTTCAATTTCATATTTTTACATTGTTCATGGTTTTATCATAATCATATAGTATAACTCATTATAAAATTCATAAGAATAACAATGATCACTAAAATTTAGCCACATGAACTTACCTAGGCTGATTTGCAATAGTTGTAGAAGTTCGAGAAAATTATTCGACTATTTTCTCCTTTCCACGATTCACTTCAATTCCTTGATCTATAATTGCAAAATCATTCATTAATTAGCTTTCATTTAAATTTTATTTTTATCTCACAATTTATACCCTTAAATTCACGAAATTACACTTTTACCCCAAATTTCACAATTTTCACAATTTCGTCCCTGACCAATTAACTCATCAATAGAACCTTTTCTTCTTAATTAAAACTTTCCTTAAACATTTTAAGTTACTTCAAAACCATTGAAATTTAGAATTTTCACATAAAACTCTAATTTCAAGCTCTTTTATAATTAGGTCCCCAAATATTCACTTTCTATATAATTCTTTTAATAAAATCAACATATAAACAAATTAAAGCTTTTATTCCATGCTAAATCATCATAAACTTCCAACACGTATTTATGGAAACTTTCAAAATCAACCATGAAATCAAAAACTAATGAATTAGATAATAGGACCTAGTTGTAAAAGTCTCAAAAACATAAAAATTTCAAGAATTAATCAAGATCTGAACTTACTTGCAGTAAAAATATGAAAAACCAGCTCTAAGGTTTCTTAAATGGCTATTTTTAGCTGAAGAGGATGAAGAAAATTGAAGAAATCTCTAGATTTCAAATTACATCCCATTTTTTAACTATTCAATTTTACTTCTTTTCCAATTTTACCCATTGTTCACACCTAATTTTAATATTTCCTGCACACACATGCCGTCCAGCCCAATAATAGGTGTTTAATTGCCTATTTAGTCCTCTTTTAATTATTACTAGAGCTATTTATCACATTTCACAATTTTACACTTAATTCAATTTAGTCTTTTTTACCCAATTGACTACTGAAACCTTAAAATTTCTTGATGAAACATTAATACTAACTTTCTAACACTCTATAAATATTTATAAAAATATTTATGACTCGGTTTAATATTTTGAGGTCTCGATACCTCGTTTTTTACTTCTAAATTATTTAGTATTTATTATAAAATACTACTCACTATTTTCATTATTTTCTTAACTTCACATCTAACTTATTTTCATTAAATTATCAATATTTATACTCATATGTCGGATTTAGTAATCTCGAATTACTATTCTGACACCACCGGAATTTGGGCCGTTACAACTCTCCCCCTTTTAAGAAATTTCGTCTTCGAAATTTCGTACATGAAAACAAATGCAGATATTGTGATCTCATTGATTCCCCCATTTCCCAGGTTGCCTCTTCCAATCCATGTCGATGCCAAAACACTTTTACTAACGGTACTTGTTTATTCCGTAGCTTTTTAACTTCTCGAGCTAGAATTTTCACTGGTTCATCCGAATAAGTCATATTTGTTTGTAGCTCTATCTCAGTATAAGGAATCACCTGTGAAGGGTCTGATCTATACCGTCTCAACATAGATACATGAAATACATTATGAATTTTCTTAAGTTCCGGAAGCAAGGCCAATCTATAAGGTTCTGGATCAATTCTCTCAATGACCTCATACGGCCCAATAAACCGTGGACTAAGCTTTCCCTTTCTACCAAACCATAGAACTTTCTTCCACGAGGAAACTATCAAGAACACACAATCACCCACATTGAACTCTATATCTCTTCTTTTCAAATTTGCATACGACTTCTGACGATCAAAAGCTGCTTTCAAACTTTCTCCTCAGTTTCCCGTATTAAATCCACTCCTAGTAATTTCGATTCACTTAATTCTGACCAATATAACGAGGTTTTACATTTTTTTCCATACAGAGCTTCAAACGGTGCCGTTTTGATACTAGCTTGATAGCTATTATTATAAGCAAATTCAGCTAAAGGTAAATACCTTTCCCAGCTACCACCGAACTCGAGTATACAACACCTTAACATATCTTCCAAAATTTGAATCACTTGCTCTGATTGCCCATCGGTCTGAAGATGAAAAGCTGTACTAAAATTTAACTTAGTACCTAAAGCATCTTGTAGTTTACTCTAAAATCTCGAAGTAAACCTTGGATCTCGATCAGAAATAATTGATGTCTGCACTCCATGTAATCTCACAATTTCTGACACATATAATTCCGCTAAATTTTCAAGCGAAAAATCTATTCTGACTGGAATAAAATGCGCTGACTTAGTCAATCTGTCCACTATCACCCAAATCGAATCTTTCTTCTTCGGAGTCACAGGCAATCTAGATACAAAATCCATCGTCACATGTTCCCACTTCCATTCCAGAATCATTACAGGTTGTAAGAAACCCGTAGGCGCTTGATGTTCGATCTTTACCTGCTGGCAGATCTGACATTTTGCTACAAGTTTGTAAATTTCTCGTTTTATACTAGGCCACCAATACATTTTCTTCAAATCACAATACATCTTCGTGCTACCCGGATGAATTGTACTACTATGAGCCTCTAATAAGATATCATTTTTCAATTCTAGGTTATTCAGGACACAAATTCTATTGCGATAGTATAACATACCACTATCATCAATAGAGTACTCTAAGTTCAAATTGTCTTGAACCATCTGTCGTTTCAACACCAACTTCAGATCTTCATCTTGCAACTCCCGAATTTGTTGAAAGAATACTGGTTTTGCCTTTAATTCGGCTAACACAGAACCATCTTCAATAACAGACAAATGAGCATTTAACACTCGAAGAGAAAATAATAATGATTTCTGACTAAGTGCATCTGCTACTATATTTGCCTTCCCTGGATGATAATCAATGAAAAGGTTGAATCTTTCAGTAGCTCTAACCATCACCTCTGTCTCAAATTCAGTTCTTTCTGCGACATTAAATACTTCAAACTTTTATGATCTGTGTACACATAACATTTCTCCCCATATAGGTAGTAGTGTCTCCAAATTTTTAAAGCAAATACTATGGCAGCTAGCTCAAGATCATGTGTAGGATAGTTTCTCTCATGTGGTTTCAACTGCCGGGAAGCATATGCTACAACTTTTCCTGATTGCATCAGTACAGATCCTAAACCATTCAGAGATGCATCATTATATACTACATATGGCACACCTGATTCGAGCTGAGTTAACACTAGAGCCTCTGTCAACATTTTCTTTAACTGATCAAAACTTTGTTGACATTTATCTGACCATACAAATTCAGTATTTTTCTGTAACAACCAGGTCAATGGTAAAGCAATCATTGAAAAATCTCTGATAAATCGACGATTATATCCTGCTAATCCCAAGAAACTTCGTACTTCGGTGACATTCTTTGGAACTTTCCAATTCACCACTGCCGCTATTTTACTAGGAATTCCATTAGTTGACACAACATGACCCAAAAATGATCATGAAGCCAGAACTCACATTTACTAAACTTTGCATATAACTGTTTCTCCGGCAAAGTTTGTAACACTGTTCTCAAATGCTGAGCATGCTCAGATTCTGTCTTTGAATAAATCAATATATCATCAATAAACACAAGAACAAATTTATCCAAATAAGGTTGGAAAATCCAATTCATTAAGTCCATAAATACAGCAGGGGCATTGGTTAATCCAAATGGCATTACAAAAATTCATAATGTCCATACCGGGTTCGGAAAGCAGTCTTCGGCACATTGCACTCTTTTACTTTCAATTGATAATACCCAGATCGGAGATCTATCATTGAAAATATTGCTGCACCTTTCAACTGATCAAATAAATCATCAATACGAGGCATGGGATACTTATTCTTTACCGTTACTTTATTCAACTACCTGTAATCAATATATAGCCTCAAAGAACCATCTTTCTTCTTCACAAATAAAACAGGTGCTCCCTAAGGCGACATACTTGGCCTGATGAATCATTTATCTAAAAACTATTGTAACTGTGTCTTCAGCTCTTTTAATTCAACTGGAGCCATTCTATACGGTGTCATTGTTGTTCCCGGGATTACATCTATCATAAATTCTACTTCTCTATCGGGTGGTAAACTTGGCAACTCCTCAGGAAACACATCGGGGAATTCATTAACTATCGACATTTGTTCTAACTTTGAATTGGAACCCCGAGTATCAAGAATATAGGCCAAGAATGCCTTGTTTCCTTTACGTAACAATCTCTGAGCAGAGAAGGCTGAAATAATACTAACAATATTACCCAAATTTTCAGACCCAACTGAAATCATATCCCCTATTTGGCTTTTCAAACTGATCTGTTTTTCACGACAGTTCACTATTGCATTATGCTTCATTAACCAATCCATTCCCAAAATAATATCAAATTCCCAAAAGGGTAGCAACATCAAATCAGCAGGGAACTCACAACCCTTTATTCTCAGTGGACAATTACGACATATTAAATTAACTATCACACACTGGCCTAAAGAATTAGTAACTTAAACATCGAAATCAGTAGGCTAAATAGATAAATTCTTTTTAGATACTAACATGGTGCAAATCTATGAATGTGTAGACCCAGGGTCTACTAATGCATACGCAGTATCATCATAGAGATAGAAAGTACCAACAATTACGTCTGGAGCTGTCGCCTATTCTCTCGCTCGAATAGCGTAGGTACGTTCAGGTGTTCTAACATTTGATTGACTAGCTATTTCTCTCATACTCGAACGGGTAACCCCTGTAGCACTACCCTACCCCGAATGTTTACTTCGTTGAGAAGTAACTTTCTGTTTCCCTTTCTACTCTACTTCATCTCTTTGTAGTTGGGGACAATCTCGAATAAAATGATTAGTAGATCCACAACTATAACAAGCTCCTGTCTTGCTCCGGCACTCACCAATGTGATTTCTTCCACAATACTGACACTTAGGTCGAGGGGCATTTTGAACACTGCTCATACTAGCTGCAGGTCTGTCAAATGTCCTAGAATCTGATTGTCTTGATCTGCTCTTTCTCGATTTTTCCAGCACTGAAGTGGTCCTACTAAATTCTTCTCTAGATTTCTTCACCGGCAAAGCCGAAAATGTCTTGGGTGCACCTCTTTTAAATGATTCTTCGCTCTTTTTTATCTCGTTGCATCTTTCGATTATACATTTATTCAAGTTTCTAAGCACAATCTGATAGAACAACAAGTTCTCGAATCTCAGTGCCCCTTGTCATCATTCTAATCTCATCATTTAGTCATTCTTAGAATCTTTTACCAACATATTTCTTCCTAAATTCATTTTTTAAAAATTCCCAAATGATTTTCTTAGCCGGTACCACAGCTTCTATTGTTTCCCTTTAGTTATAAGCTTCTTCTTTCAATAATGACACAAGACATACTAAGTAACCATCTGGTGAGCAAGCCATTTGCTTAAAAACCCTCGTTATACTTTGCAACCAATACTCAGCTTTGACTGGGTCATTATCTGTTCTTCCCAAAAATTCTTCAGTCCTATGTTTTCTGAGCTTTTCAAACGGAGAACGTTTACTGGATTCAGTTGTTGGAAGAGGTGGAAGAGCAACCGCGGGTACTACTGATGTTAAAATAGAGGGAGGAGGTTGCTGAGTCTGATTTCTTTCTCGCACATTCTCATTATACCACTGATTCATAAATCCATAAATCATATTTTTGAGTTTTTGTTCTCTCATCAATGAAATTGGAACTTCACTACTTGTTCTTGTTTAGTGGATTGTACTCTACTGTTGACTTCTTCTTGCTCAATTTGTTCTGGTCTATCTAACATCTTTTCAAATCGAAGATAATCTTTAATAAAAAAAACAAGGATTAGATCGGATCATATACATCACACTATCACGATTTATATGGCATGTATTTCTAGACACTTTACACATCATACATATTCCGAGAATCGGCTAAACCGAAGCTCTGATACCACTAAATGTAACACCGCTAACCCGTATCCGTCACCAGAATAGGGTTACCAGGCATTATCAGACTTATACACTAACATTTATACAAAACTAAGTCATAAATTTTGCATTCCACATTAATTCTTTTCAAATTTCACCATAAAGTCCCTAATATGGGCCAACGGGGCCCAATACATGCTTTGGAAATGGTTCGGGACTAAACCGACAACATTAGAAATTTTACCTTGAAGATAGGGGCATATGCCCGTGTGGCCTGGGACATGGCCGTATGGCCAGCCCGTGGGGATCCCATGGCCGTGTGACCAACCCGTGTGGAATTCTGACTTATATTTTCTTAAGTATCAAAGGGGTACACGGCCTGGGCACACGGCCTGGGCACTCGCCCATGTGACTAGACCGTGTGGTAAACTGATTTATTTACCATTTTTAATATATTTTCACACAATGTTGACACACGATCGTACTTGAAACCCGTGTTCTTCACACAACCTAGACACACAGCCGTGTCTTTGGCCCGTATACTGTCTTAACTTCATATTTAAGGATACAGGGGACGCACAGTCATATCACACCCCCGTGGGCTTACCGTGTGTCACATACGGCCCGTCTGGAGGAAAATACACCGTTTTAGGCCACTTTTCTCACCCTTTCATCCATTGCCTGCATTTAAACACAATTATGCTAATTCCAACCAACCAATCAATCATTTTATGCCCAAAACATGCATTATGTATTAACACACTACCATTTAACCATTAAACTAGTTTCATACACATATGCCATCCCTTTTGTATACTTTAACCATTTATAACTTTATCCAACTAAATACTTATACATGCCATATAAATCAAAAGATAATAATCCAAAAAAAACTACCGGAGAACGTCTGGATAGTGTGATTCTTGTGATGATCCGATCCTCCGACTCCGTGTTAATCTACAAGACATGTCAAACACATTCAAGTAAGCTTGTGAAAGCTTAGTAAGTTCATAGGCTTAGAATGTAAACTTACCAAATATGGAAAAAGCATTTGTATATTTTACAATTTACTAATTTCTCCTGTCATTTACAAACCAAGTTAATTTCATTTAATATTATTCACACTTAAGCTTCATTCTTAGAGGCCCATTTATTGCTTACCATATCTTTTCAAATTAAGAAACTATGCGGAATTGAGCATTTCATCTTCATTTTGCCATAGTAAAACTATGGACTTGCATATGATCACGTTTCATTTTTCGAAGCCATGGCCAAGCCATGGTCTTACACGAGTTATATATCATACCGATGCTATATCCCGGATATGGTCTTACATGGGAGCACTTATCATTATTCTCTGATACCATAGCCCAGCTATGGTCTTATACGGATCACTTATATCACACTAATCCGAAGCCATAGCCCAGCTATGGTCTTATACGGAAATCACTTATCTTTTGTTTTCAGATGCCATAGCCCAGTTATGTTCTTATACGGATATCGCTTATCACTTGTTGCCATGGTCCAACCATGGTCTTTTTCCGTCAATTCATCGTTTGTCACTTAGAAGAAGTACTCAATCCGATGTTTCATTCAATTTGATCATTTCTTCAATTTCATATTTTTACATTGTTCATGGTTTTATCATAATCATATAGTATAAATCATTATAAAATTCATAAGAATAACAATGATCACTAAAATTTAGCCATATGAACTTACCTAGGCTGAATCGCAATAGTTGTAGAAGTTCGAGAAAATTATTCGACTATTTTCTCCTTTCCACGATTCACTTCAATTTCTTGATCTATAATTGCAAAATCATTCATTAATTAGCATTCATTTAAATTTTATTTTTATCTCACAATTTATACCCTTAAATTCACAAAATTACACTTTTACCCTAAATTTCACAATTTTCACAATTTTCTCACTGACCAATTAACTCATCAATAGGACCATTTCTTCTCAATTAACACTTTCCTTAGGCATTTTCAGTTACCTAAAAACCATTAAAATTTAGAATTTCCACATAAAACCCTAATTTCAAGCTCTTTTATAATTAGGTCCCCAAATATTCACTTTCTATATAATTCTTTTAATAAAATCAACATATAAACAAATTAAAGTTTTAATTCCATGCTAAATCATCATAAAATTCCAGCACTTATTTATGGAAACTTTCAAAATCAACCATGAAATCAAAAACTAATGAATTAGATAATAGGACCTAGTTGTAAAAGTCTTAAAAACATAAAAATTTCTAGAATTAATCAAGATTTGAACTTACTTGCAGTAAAAATATGAAAAACCAGCTCTAAGGTTTCTTCAATGGCTATTTTTAGCTGAAGAGGATGAAGAAAATTGAAGAAATCTCTAGATTTCCAATTACATCCCATTTTTAACTATTCAATTTTACTTCTTTTCTAATTTTACCCCTTGTTCACACCTAATTTCAATATTTCCTGCACAAACATGTCGTCCAGCCCAATAATAGGTGTTTAATTGACTATGCAGTCCTCCTTTAATTATTATTAGAGCTATTTAATCGCATTTCATAATTTTGCACTTAATTCAATTTAGTCCTTTTTACCCAATTGACTACCGAAACCTTAAAATTTCTTGACAAAACTTTAATACTAACTTACTAACACTCCATAAATATTTATAAAAATATTTATAGCTCGGTTCAATATTTCGAGGTCTTGATACCTCGTTTTTCACTTCTAAATTATTTAGTATTTATTATAAAATACTACTCACTATTTCAATCATTTTTCTAACTTCACATCTAACTTATTTTCATTAAATTATCAATATTTTATACTCATTTTTCAGATTTAGTAATCTCGAATTACTATTCCGACACCACTAGAATTTGGGCCGTTACAGATGAAACCTATGATGAATCTTATTATTTAATTTTTGTTTTTACGCAATAAATACTTGATTCTTGTTCTCAATTATGTATGCTTATTCCTTGTTTTAAATATTTCCGGGATATTAATTCATGTTTAATGTGCTTAATTCAGTAGAGCAAAAGGCCCTATTTAAGAGTAGATCTAGCATAATTGAGTGGAGTTGCATGCAATCTTAGAAATAGGACGACATAAATCTACCGAATTAGAGTTAAATCTAATAGGGGAATTCATAGACGAGTTAATGCGACGATAGGGGTTTTAAGTAGAAAGAGATTTCAATTAATTAACCTAGAGTCAGTTGTTCTTACTCTCGAAAGAGATATTAACATAATTTAGGGATTTCTACGGGTCAAGAACAAGTGATTAAATTGTTTAATTCAGGTTCATAATAATAGGTGAAGTTTAGGTGGATTCTTTCCTGGGTATTGTCTATCTCATTGGTTATCTTCGATTATTTTCCTATTTCATTCTCTGTTGCATTCTTAGTTAAATTAGTTTATTAATTTTAGATTAAAACACAACCACTCCAATTTGTTGGCTAAATAATAAGAAGACGGTAATTACTAGCGCTTTTAGTTGTCATGAATATGATATTCCCTACTCACCATAGCTATACTATTGTTCGATAGGTGCGCTTGCCTTTTTTGTATTTTTAGTTAGTTTAGTGACCATCACAAAGCATCGATGCTTATCTCAAAATGGTAAAAATCTTATCTTAGCATATTCAATTCATGTCAAAAAGTCACTTTACCACAAAAGACAATAATTTATCCATTCAATCACCTAAACAACTAACCAATGTGTCCCTATTGATACCACATCTCAAAAACTAAACAAATCACATTCTTCCATGATAATTCTACTAAACTATACAATCTATCTTCATATTATCCATCATACCCAAAACTAAACCATCATGAGCTACTTCAAATATTATCAAAAGACATATATATTGTTAGTATAAACACTAGACTAGTATTAAGATTATATACAAACAATGACTTAAATCATGTTCACACATTTGCATAATAACACCCTAATTACATGCCATATTTAACCAAAAGTCATGACTTCAAAATCTATCGTAAGGTGATGAAGGAAGATGTGTGTGTGCTCTGACGATCTAAACAACGTGATCCAAAAGTTCAAAGTCTACATAAGAAAATAATAACCACAGTAAGTATAATCAAAACCTAGTAATCTTCCATAAAAATCAATACTATACTTTCTATGCTCATTAAACAACTATGAGCATATATAATCAATTGAAGTTCAACCTTGTTTCAACATGATTCAGAATTTCAAAGTCAGTAACATTTAAACATACGGGTACTCAAAATTCATAGCTTGTTATACTTCATTGAAACAATTCTGTGTTAGATCATTTTTATTATTCCGATGGATTTTTGTAAAAGTATTCAATAAGTAAGTCTAGAAACATATAATGCTCATAAGAGCCAGTCAGGTATAGATTAGTTGCATCAGGTTACTGTTTCGGGTTAAACCAATGATAGCACAGATAAACTAGCTTGGCCAGAGTTAGGTAAATGTATTAAACGACAACAGATAGCTAAATCAGGCTAAATTTGAGTCTCATGTTAACCCAATTCTGCAACACATGCAAGAGCTTGGTCTAGAACAGATATTCAGACAGAAATTTCACATATGAAGCTTTTACTTGATCCATCGAAATCTTTTCAAAAAATCATACCTACTTCTTATAAATCTAATTATTCACTATAGTGACAACTCAAAATATATATAAGTACAATTAATAATATTAATATCAAATTATAACTCAGACATCAGTAGAAACTTATCGAACTTTGATATTTACCCAAAACCAAAGAAAATTACTTGATGACCTTCTCTTTCCTACTATTAACAAATGTTCCACCCTTCTCTTAATCAAGCAATGAAAAAAAGCTAACCAAAAAAAAGCTCTTTCCATGGTAGTACTTTCCCCTTTCAATTTCAACAATTTAGAGAAGAAATATGATAGTTCTTTTACTTAATTTACAATTAACTTAATTATACTTTCCCCCTTAAAAATTACTCAAAATTTCAAAAATTAACAACCATGATCATCCACTATATTTAATAATGGTCTTATTATCATATAAGGCTAACAATTCAAGTATTTAAGCTTTATACTACTTTTAACTAATAACCACTAACTTTTACAACTTTAATTATTTAGTTCTTTTTACTTAATTACCTAACTAAATATTAAAATTTCTTAATCAAACTTGAATACTACATCATAAAATCCCTATAAATATTAAATAATCAATAAAACATTGACTTACTATCCGAAATCATGGTCCCGAAACCACTGTTCTTGACACTACTGAAAAACGGGATGTTACAACTTTCCCACCTGAAAGAATTTTCGTCCTCGGAAATCCTACCAGAGAAAAGATTTGGGTATTGGGGTTTCATTGATTCTTCGGTTTCCGACTTAGCTTCTTCACTTCCATGTCAATACCATAATACCTTAAATAATGAAACTCATTTATTCTGTAGTTCTTTCACCTCTCGAGCTAAAATCTTTATTGGTTCCTCGTTATACGTTAAATCACAACATATAACATACAATTCTCATACATGAATCCAATAATACATAAACATTAATCAAACATAATTATAATGTCCCTTAAGAGGCTCATCAAGGCCTTAGAACATGCTTAGAAGTGATTCGGGACTAAACCGATCACATATAAAAATTTTGGGAAACCTAGAAAAATTTCATGCATTCATAGGTCACACGCATGTGTGAACAGGCCGTGTGCCTCACATGGTTACTAGACACGCCCGTGTCATAGACCGTGTCAAAACAGGGTATACATACTGACTTGCACCACACGGCCGGAGACACACTCATGTGCCTTGGCTGTGGGAAATCTGGAGGGGTTACTAACTTGGGTCACACGACTGACCACACGCTAGTGTGTCTAGCCCGTGTACCCTTCGAAATGGCCACACACGCCCGTGTGCTAGGCCATGTGCCATTTAGGGGGTATATTGACTTATATCACACGACCAGTAGATACGCCTTTGTATCTAGGCCGTGCCAAACCTGTAGGGTATACTGACTTAATTCGTAGGGCTACCTCAGGGGAGACACGGCCGTGTAGCATGACCGTGTGTCACACACGACTGAGACACATGCCCGTGTCTCTATCCGCGTGGACAAAAATAGGCTATTTGCAAAGCCAATTTGCCACCCTTTTCATATGCACACTTAGTAACCAAAATGATACCAATACAACACATTCATAAGCAACCAAAACATGCCAATTCATACACATATCATATCATTTATCCTCAACCATTTCAACTACTCAATTCCATATTCAAAACATACCAAATCATTATGCCAAAAATCATCAAATCTTACATAACTTCTAAATACACTTACTCGTCACATTATCATCTAAGTCATGCTACAAAACACACCATATGATCATCTCAAAATCAAACCACAACATGCCAAATTCCAAGTATTTATACATCAACTAATAACCAACCAATTGAACAATTCATTTAGCTATATCAACAACTATGGCAAACATCTCAAATCAAGCCAACATATAAGGCATTATATATATCACATATATCACTTATCAAACACATACTTAAGCCAATTTAAATAGCCAAATTCATGCCAACATTTACAACAAAAACAAGCCAAGTCTTATGGCTATACTATATCTCAAAACATAACAAAATTACAATATACAATGCTTCAAAAGTACCAACGAGATGATCGATAGTGTGATAACATTTCTCGACGATCCCCTAATCCAAGCTAGCTTCGATAATCTATAAAACATGGAAAGAACACACAAGTAAGCTTTTAAAGCTTAGTAAGCCATATACAAATAAAATTATCATATAAACATTTGCACATCAAATTCAAATATGCTAAGCATAGCTAATCACATACAAGATCGCAAACCTTTCTCATTGAACATATATTCAACACTTTAATCACATACATCATTTACTTTACCTTTCAATACTTATATAATCTCGTACATACTTAAGTCATTTAACTCATTCATACATTCTTTCTTGACTTGACTTTGCCTGTTGAACCGTTCGGAATCGTTAAGGATACTCGGTAATCACGTATAGCTCGTACAATGCCATATCCCAGATATGGTCTTACATGTTATCACATATCGATGCCACCGTCCCAGACAGGGTCTTTGTAACACCTTTAATCAGTATCCGTCGCCGGAATAGGATCATAAGGCGTTACAGAATAAAATGCAATTCCGAACAATTAAATAAAACATTTTATATAATCGCATGAATATTTCTCAAAAATTGACTAAGATTTAAATCAAAAGCTATTACAACTCTTAATTTGAACATTTCATATCATCGATATATTTGAGTATATCGTTCACATGCATTAATAGCATACATATCACAAGAACAATTTCATATATGCGACACTAGTAAAATAACAATTTATACGAATCTTTAATATATATATCACACATCATTACCAAATAATATTAACTTTCGATTATAAATAAACTCATTTCATTTTCTAGTCCATTCGACTAATATAAATGATTTATACAAATTTACGAACTTATATATATACATATCACAAGAACAATTTCATATATGCGACACTAGTAAAATAACAATTTATACGAATCTTTAATATATATATCACACATCATTACCAAATAATATTAACTTTCGGTTATAAATAAACTCATTTCATTTTCTAGTCCATTCGACTAATATAAATGATTTATACAAATTTGCGAACTTATATATATATGACCAGTAAATTTACATAAGTAATCACACTCATGAAAATTTAAACGTACATATTTCTATTTGATTGATATAGTAATATCCATTACTAAATTCATGCGTATCACATCATCATTACTGCAATAATATTTAAATGCAAGTACACATGCATGACTTTAATTAAATCCAACATATTATATGCCCATCTCATATATTAGAATTCCTACTAAATAAATCATATATATAGTCTATTTCTGAAATTTTCATGAACATACATGCCGAAATACAATTGTATAAAATACCTCATTCAAGTTGATCAACTATCCAATCATGAAAACAATTATCCACACACCATTCGTACATTTACATTTTACGAAATAAATAATATATTATTATGAGCTTTAACCCTTTTCAAAATCAAAAATAAAAATGCCAAGCCATAAGTATTACCTTATTAAATAATGAAAAAAACATTTTTTTTACTAAGTTCATGAGCATGTTTCACCTATGAATTATCATAGTCAAAACAATCACAAACCTTTTAAAACCACTGCACCTTGTCCAAACATCCAACATTTACCTTATATAATGAGCATACACAGCATGCAACTTATAACCATAATTAACATAGACCATGCCCAGCATATTTAAATTCAAACATATTAATTAGCCAATTTCGCATGGCTTTATACACAACCAAAATTTACCATCTCAAAACACACTTTAGCCTATAAAGGTACCTAAAATAGTAAATAGTGTGATGAGCTTCGCAGATGATCCCCGAGCTTGTAACTTGACTTTCCAAAAAGAATCTATAAAACAAAAATAAACATTCACACGATAAGCTAATATAGCTTAGTAAGCTATAAGCAAATAAACAAACTAATAATATAACTATCTCAATAATAAATTTAACCGAACCACTCCGATATGAATATATTTATTCTTAACCCACCACATTCATTCATGATATTTCATTCTTATACAAAATCCACACCTTGACCGAATGCTTATGAAATCAACCCAAGTAATAAATACTTCATTTACAAAGCCAAAATATCATTAAGCAATCAATTTCACTTATATTCATAACTTCTACTCAAGTATAATAATATATATCATTATATATACATTAACCAAATGACTGAATGTAATTAGTACCATTAATAACCACAACACATATCATTCGAAGACAATTACAGTTCATTTATGTATATCCTTACCAATTTTGATTACTATAATATAATTTCACCATCCATACTCATTCAATAAGTCATTATATCGAATATTAATTATTTACTGTCATTACCTTGACTTGGTAACAATTTAATTCATACCTGTCACATGGCTCATTTTACATATTCAAATATAGCTTATCACTGCTCGATGAACCATTCAGAATTGGATAGGACACTCGGATAATAACATAAATCGTACAATGCTAACGTCCCAGACGTGGTCTTCCATGTAACCACATATCGATGCCATTGTCCTACACAGGGTCTTACTCGTAAACACATATTGAAATCACATATCGATGCCATGGTCTTACTCGCACACATATACCGGAATCCTATGTCATGAAATATGTATCCTAGCTATTCCTAAGGTTCATACGGGGCTTCCGGACGTCGTAATTCGGTCAAATTGCACTCGAAAGTGTAGTAGTAAAATTTAATCATTTTCGGCCATAGCATATTAAAATTCCACACTTCATAACAGCATATAAATATAATATTTAATTACCAAATAAACACGTCTATCTGCTTATAAACTTACCTCGGACGATACAAAATGGAATCGGGAAGTTAGTCGACAACTTTCGTTTTTCCCCGATCCAAATCCGATTTCTTTAGTTCTTGATCTAAAAATATTCAAATTAAGATCATTCAAACATATTTTCATTCAATCTAGTCTAAAAACACATAAATAGGTAAATTATCATTTTGCCCCTAACATTTACAATTTTTACAATTTAGTCCTTATTGCACAAAACACAAAATACACAAAATTTGGCTACATTCTAATTAGGCCCAATGCTCTCTATATACATACAAGTCCATATTTTCCATCAATTTCATAATTTAGTCCCTCAAATTTTTATTTTTTCAATTAAGTCCTAATTACTCAAAATCATCAAAAATTCCAATATAAAATATATTAACCCAACACTTATCTTTCATATTTCACCATCAAACAATAAAAATCACAAGCTCTCATCAATGGCATAACTCAAAATATTCATCAAAATTAAAAATTTAAACATGGGTTTTATAGTACTCGAAGTAACGATCTAAAAAATATAAAAATTATCAAAAACCGACTAAAAACGAACCTTGAATTTGAACTTGGGAGATGGCCGAACCTAGTTTCTTCTCTTTTTTTTTTCTTCTTTTGTTTATATTCGGTTATGGTGGTATTATAAGAGCACTTAGGCTTATTTTATTTTATAACATATATTATATAAATTAAAGGTTGGCTTCCTAAATTACCCTTTTTAAAATTAACAACTAAAGCTTATAAGCCAAGGACATATTCGTCCATGTCACATGCACATGGTTTCTAACTCATAACTTATATTATATACATATAATTATACATTTTATTATTATAACATATATATATTATACAATTAAATAAAAATATACATTCAACTTAGATAATGCCGTCCACTAACATATATATAGAAAAAAAAATAGACTTTTTGCATCATGAGTGCTTCCATTTAAGAAGCCATTACCAAAACAGTCTTTACAATTAAAACTAGCTAATTTTCAATTTATGCGATTAGGTCCTTTCATTTAATCGGATACCCCAACGATAAAATTAAATCACGAAAATTCCACAGATGTAAATTCACACAAAATAAACACAGAAAATAAATTTAAAAATATTTTTCTGACTCGGATTCATGGTCCCGAAACCACCATTCCGATTAGGGTCTAAATCGAGCTGTTACAGTCTTACACGTAATCGATTAACGATGTCGATGTCCCAGACATGGTCTTACACGTAATTGCAATACAATGCCAATGTTCCAGACATGGTCTTACATGTAATCACATCTCGCTAACCTAATGTCATGACATACGTATCCTATACTATTCCTAGGGTTCGTACGAGGTTTTCGGATGTCATAACTCTGTCGATTATTGGTCGTATTTGCTCGTTCAACATTATTAACAATTCAATGATAAATAAACATATATAATTCAATTTAACAACATTTATTTGCATATGAACTTACCTCGTACGAAAACGAAGGATGAGAACAACTATTCAACGACTTTCGACTTTCCTCGATCCAAATCTGATTTCTTTCGTTCTTGATCTATGTACATTCAAAATTAACTCTTTTATTCATCAACACATTCAATCTAGTCCACAAACACATATTTGGGTATTTTTTCACTTTGGCCCCTAAAGTTTTATATTCTTACAATTTAGTCCTTATTTCAAAACAACACAAAATACACAAAATTTCATCAAACCCATGCTTGGCCGAATTCTCTATAGGACCATAGCATCCCATATTTTTCATTTATTGACACTTTTAACCTGACATTTTGCACATTTCACAATTTAATCATATTTAAGCATTTTCACTCAAAATCACTTTACAAAATATATTAATTTATCAACAAATACTCATTTTCTACCATCAAACATTCAAGAGCTCATGGATTCATCAATGGAATTTTACAAAATCATCAAAAATTTCAGAAATTGAGGTATGGGCTAGCTAAAACACAGAGTAACGATCACAAAAACATAGAAATCATCAAAAACCGAGCTAAAATCGTACCTTAATGCTTGAATTGTCTAGTCAAATGGAAAACCCTAGATTAGCTCCTTTTGATTTTCTATTTTCAGTTGGATAAAACAAAGATGAACATGTTTTCATCTTTTGTTTTATTAAACATAATATTATTAAAAATTTTACCAAATTAACCTTTAATAAAAACCTTATAAATTACATAATTCAAGGCTATTTATGTCTATTTCTAGTAACAATGGTCTATTTACAACATAAGGACTTCACATTTAATAAATCATAGCAATTAAGCACTTTAAACAATAGAATGCCAGTTTTTCATTTTACGCGATTTAGTCCTTTTCTCAAATTAACGCCTTAAACGATCAAATTAACAACTGTCTTTTCTGTATACTTTCCCCGGTTCCGTTGTTACCACGGGCTTTACGCAATCGATCGAATCATATAGATATCCCTTTAACACAACATAGGTCGTCGAAAGGATCTCGGAGACTACATAAAACTTTCACACGTACATATTCACATACTATAAACACCAAAAATAATATTAAAAATAATTTTTCGACCTCGTATTTGTTGTTTTGAAACCACTGTTCCAATTTAGCTAAAATCGGGCTGTTACATAACGGATCAAAACAATAGCGACGAAGCATCGAAATATGAAAGACGTGAATTTTCTCCAACTCTGGTGGCAAAGCCAAATGGTATGCTACCAATCTGATTTTCTTTAAAACTTCATACGGCTTAATAAACCTAGGACTAAGCTTTGCCTTTTTTCCAAATCGCAACACTATTTTCTAAAGAGAGGCGTTCAAAAATACTTTAATCCCGACTTAAAATTCAATATTTTTTCGTTCAAATCAGCATATGATTTCTGTCGACCAAAAGTGAATTTTAAACAACCAGGAATAACCCTGAATTTTCTTCAGTTTCTTGAATCAAATTAGTACCAACTATTTTTCTTTCACTCAGCTCGGATGAATACAACGGAGTTCTACACTTTCTTCCATATAAAGCCTCATACGGAGCCATTTTGATACTTTATTGATAATTGTTATTGTAAGCAGACTCAGCTAACAATATAAATTTCTCCAATTGATTTCAAACTCAATAACACAACATCTCAGCATATCTTCAAGAATTTGAATTATTTGTTTGGGACTAACCATCAGGATGTTTGTTTCAAATCATTATAAATTTTTGTACTGCACAAGTGAATAGAAAAAGTACTATTGTAAGCTCCACTCAAAATATCATGTTTTAATACTTTATCATCCGTAATACATAATCGACCTCTGAAATACAAATTACCATTATCACCAATGCTAAATTCTACAGTCTGGCCGTTTTCGACTAATTCAAGCTTTAGTTTCAATTCAGGGTCATTTTTCTACAACTCTGAAATTCTTTGAATAACCATCTATTTAACACATAATTCAACTAGAATAGAGCCATCTCATACCAAATTCAACCGAGTATTCAATGCCCTTAAGGCAAATAAAGATTTCTCACTTAATGCATCTGCAACTACATTGGCTTCACTAGGATGATAACCTATAACCAGGTCTTAGTCTTTCAACAATTCAAGCCACCTTTGCTGATAAAGATTCAGTTCTTTTTGTGTCATCAAATATTTAAGACTCTTATGATCCGAATATATATGGCATTTTTCATCGTAGAGATAATGTCGCCAAATCCTTAATTGAAACACAATCGCAACTAACTCTAAGTCATGTGTCAGGTAATTTCTTTCATGAGTTTTTAGTTGACCTGAGACATAAGCTATTACTTTGCCTTCATGTATAAGTACACAACCTAGTCCATTCAGCGAGGCATTTCTGTAAACTATAAACTCTTTTCCAGACTCAGGTTAAGTCAACACTGGAGCTTCAGTTAACATCTGTTTCAGTTGTTTGAAACTTTGCTGGCATTTTTCAGTCCATACAAACTGAACATCCTTTTGTAGTAGTTTCGTTATCGATGAAGCAATAATTGAAAAAATATTTAAAAGCGCCAGTAGTAACTTGCTAAACCTAGAAAACTACGTACCTCTATAATATTTCTCAGAGGTTTCCAATTTACGATTGTTGAAATTTTGTTTGGATTAACATGTATACCATCCGAAGAAATAACATGCCCCAAAAATCCAACCTCAAATAACCAAAATTCACACTTGTTGAATTTAGCATAAAGATGCTTTTCACATAAAGTCTGTAATACAACTCTCAGATGCCGATCATGCTCAATTTTACTCTTTGAATAGATCAAGATGTGTATCACCCCCTACCCATATCCGTCATCGGAATAGGGTACGAGACATTACCAGAGTTTATCGAATCATTATTAATTAGGGGAAAAAGTAAAACAAAGTAAAAATGTAATATTTAATAAGTTTGTATAACATGGTAATTAACTTTTTGCTTCTCTATATTTAACATAATTATGCAAAACATAATTATTCGAATTGATCATGAGCCCTAATACCCATTCTTATCACATTGTTAGTCATATAATTCATATAAATATCAAGAAACATGTATGGGCTCAACTTTCATTAAATTTCTCATATGCATTTACTTTTACACATCATTTATTCACATAACTTATAACAATCATATCTATATGTTTTAAATACGCTTTCATAACAATTTATCTTGATTTCAGACTATCTCACATTGGAGCTTTACTCATCAACTCATTTGAAATACTATCTTTATACAAATAGTACACTTGAGTTGTACAATTCTATAATTATGAACGAACACATTTATAAAATATATTCCATGTTCATATATCATAGTCTCATGTCTCCATATATCAAATATATAACCATCATTTTATTGTGTTTCAGATAAATACAAATAACCATACATAAGCATGCCATTCACTATTTCTTTCTGTCTATCACAATTTCAAATGACAAATTCATGTGAATGAGCTCTATAATAACCATGAAAATACTTACCACATTCTTTCACACATATTCCATTTATAACATTTTTTTTATATTTGGCTTGACATTTACTAAGCAATATCGGATATTCATTTATTAGACAATATCAAAAATTTAAATTATTCTTTAACATATATGACATTTAATTCAAACATGAATTTATAATATTTTTCATTTTAACAAAGTTTAACATTTACCAAATATAATCGAGCATGTGATCAATTTATGCATAAGTCACTCACATATTTTCCCTCCTCCTCCTCCTCTCCATTCCACATCCTTAATGTATATAATACACTTGTAAGTAACATTATCTATAATTTTTACTATTTACTTATATGAATATTCAAACTATCCATCTATGTCATAGTAACTAAATTATTTTTATCTTGAGCTAAAAACCTTCAAATTAAGACCCACTAATTTTCCCTGAAATTAGACTCATGTATCTTCTTACCATAAAATTTTCAGAATTTTTGGTTTAACCAATAAGTACGGTTTATTCTTTAAAGTCACCCCTATTCTGTTGTCTGACAGTTCTGACCCTTCTTCACTAAAATTAATTATCTCCTCATACAAGATTTTAATAATGTTCTCATTTGTTTCTATTGAAAATAGACTCATTTAGGATTATAAAAATATAAATTTATTCCCCTAATTATTTTTCTTTAATTTTTGATGATTTTCCAAAGTCAAAATAGGGGAACCCAAAATCATTCTGACCTTATCTCACAAAATTTATTATATCTCATGATTTACAATTCCATTGCTTACATAGTTTCTTCTATAAGAAATTAGACTTAATAATCTTTAATTTCATATTTTATTCATCCTCTAATTAGATTTATACAATTTTTGGTGATTTTTAAAAGTTAGACTACTGCTGCTATCCAAAACAATTTTAATGCAAAATGTTGATTTTCATTTTACCCCAAATTTCACAGTTCATACAATTCAGTCCTTACTCAATTAACCCCTCAATTGAGCTAATTTTTCTCAATTAATTCTTTAGTATATCATTTTAAACTACTTCACAACCCCTAAAAATTAGAACTTTACCACTAGACCTTAATTCCAATCTCTTTCATAATTAGGTCCTAAAATCAATTTCCATTAATTTTACTTGATAAAATCATCATACATCAAAATTAAAGCTTCAATTCTATATTTATTCATCATATGCTTCCAGCACTCATCCATAGAAACTTTAAAAATTAGCCATGGAATCAAAAACTAATGACATATTATGAGTTGGACCCAATTGTAAAAGTCTAAAATCTTAGAAATTTCAAGGAGAAAGCAAGAATTAAACTTACATGAAGCTAGAGTATGAAAACCAGGTTGAACCCTCTTCCATGTCTATTTTTCAGCTGATGAAAATGAAGAGAAATGAAGAGAATTCTAGATATTCCAATTTAGTCCCATTTTTATTTAGCTAATTTTGACAATTTTCCAATTTTGCCCTTATTTCACCAATTTCCTGATTTTTCTCAGCTATTGTCTCCCAAAATATCTCTTATGGGCTATTTACACTTTAGATCCTTCCGCATTTGACAATTGAGCTATTTAATCGTTCTAGCAACTTTTAGACCTTTTTCAATTTAGTCCTTTTTTATTTAATTAATCACCCAACGTCAAAATTTTCTAACGAAATTTTAATACTACCTTATTGACACTTTGTAAATATTTATAAAAATATTTATGGCTCGGTTTATAACACCGAGAACTTGATACTTTTTTTTCTCAATTTCTTGACAAAAAAAATCTTTATAAAACACAATTTACTATTTTAAAAATCTTTTGAAAGCTACATTTGGCTCATAAGTATTAAATAATATAATCTACGAGTTCATTTTTTGGATTTGGTGGTCTTGAACCACTATTTCTGACTTTGCTGAAATGTGGGCTATTACAAGATGTCATCAATAAACACTACCATAAACCAATTCGGATTTTGTTGAAACACTTTATTCATCAAATTCATAAACGAAGCAAGGCTATTCGTCAAACAGAATGGCATGACCAGAAACTCATAATGGCCATATCGAGTTCTAAGCGTTGTTTTTAGAAGGTCTGGCTCTTTGACTTGCAACTTATAGTAACCTGATCTTAAATCAATCTTCGAAAATACAGTCACTATTTTCACTGATCAAACAGATCATCAATTCGAGGTAACGAATATTTATTCTTTATTTTCACTTTGTTCAATTGTTGATAGTCAATACACAATCTCAAGGTACCATCTTTCTTTTTTATAAATAAAACAGGAACTCCCTAGGGTGACACATTCGGTCTAATAAATCCACTATCTAATAATTCTTGCAACTGAGACTTCAACTCTTTTAATTCTGTCGGTGCTATTCTGTACGGGGCTATAGATATCGGAGAGATTCCAGGTATAACATCAATTAAAAACTCAACTTCTCTTTCTAGTAATAATCCCGATAATTTTTCCAAAAAAACATCCACAAATTCTCGTAATGTTGGAACCTGACCTATTTTTTATTCAGATACTCGAATATCTAAAATATAAGCCAGAAAAGCTACAGCACCTTTTCAGATCAACTTCTGGGCAGTTAGTGTAACAGCCCAATTTCAATGAAATCGGAATAGTGGTTTCGAGACCAAATCCAAGTCCGAAAAATGAAATTATTTAAATTTCATAAAATGATAGGTATTATGATAGGAATATTGCATGAAAATTTTTATCGAAAAATTTTACCAATTATGTGTCTAATTGCAAAAATAGACTAAATTGAATAAAATGTCAAAGTTGAATTCTAGTAGTTATAAGGATTAAATAGCTATAGAATTAAAAGTGAGAAGTCATTATATGACAATTAGACCATTGATGGAAAACATGTAAATATTTTTAATGAGTCATCCATGGAAAAATTGAAAAATGTTAAGGACTAAAATGGAAATTGAATTAAATAATATGTGATAAATGATTAAATAGAATTAAAACTCATTTTATATCATCTTCTTCTTCATAAAATACATGGAAACCCTAGGAGAGAGAAAGAAAGCTTTTCAAGCTTGAATTGATAAGTTTTATGTCCAGTTTTTAGTAATTTTTATATTTTTGAGATCGGGAAAGCTTAATTTCTTTATTTGAGTGATTAAATTGAAAGAAAACCAAAGTTTAGAAAATTACCTATGGATAAATATGCTGTAAATTGAAAGTTTTTGATAGAAAATGAAAGATTATTGATAGATAAATCACTTATACAAGGAGATTTTTAGTGAAAACATGTGTAGGGATTAAATTGGAAAGTAGTGAAATTCTTGGAAAAATTCTGAAATTTATGAAATACATGTGCTGTAAAGTTATATTAGAATTTTGAATAAGCTTGGAATAAGGAGTAAATTGCATGAATTTCAATTTCCGAGCCTAGGAACAAAATTGTAATTAATTAAAAGTTTAGGGGAAAAATGGTACTTTTGCCTAAAATGTGAAATAGGCTTGATTGAATGTAAAAATCATAGAATTGATGATTAAAATTATTTATATAGATCTGGAAGTGTTGAACAAAGAAAAAGATCGAGGGAAAGAAAAAGTTTCGGATTAGTAGATACGATCAATTGTCAAGGTAAGTTCGTATAACTAAATTAAGCATGTAAATGTGTTGAATTGATTGTTAAACTATGTGCATCATGTCTTGTATTCAATAAGTACATGTAATAAACAATTATTGATTTGTGACTTATATAAATGATGAAATGGTGCATGAATCCGTATGAATATTGATTTCCGATTGGACAGGTGATACCGTGAATATGAGATCTTGCATATGTTGCAATAAAGATTGTCCCTAAAAGATAATCTTTTGATCTCATTATGAAAAGGGAAATGTATCCCGAAAGGGTAATACTTGAAAAGGACTTATGTACCCAAATGTTACAACTTGAAAAGGCTATGTACACTTTGTGTGTACACTTGGAAAGGTTAGGTATACTTTGTGTATACCATATGAAAAGGAAAGGTATACTTTATGTATACCATATGAAAAGGAAAGGTATACTTTATGTATACCACTTGGAAAGGAATGTACACTTCAAGCGTACAATTGGAAAAGAAAAGGTTCATCGGAAATTCAATAATTCAACAGTAACAATATACATAGTGATATAAAGAGAAATGACATGATGAGCTCATCTATGCATTTTAGTATTTTTAGAAACTAATCAATTGGTTGAATGATTATGCATAGGTCTTATTTGCTAATTGACTAAGTTAATGGACATATTACTTAATGTGCGAATTACTTAATGAACATGAACGGTAAGTGTATTTTAGTTATATGAACTTACTAAGCATTAATGCTTACTAGGTTTATTTTTTCTTGTTTTATAGTGCTCAAAGCTCGTGAAGGTTGGATTTGGGGTCGGAGTTATCATCACACTATCAATCCCTTGATTTTGGTAAAAATGTTAACTTATTTTGATATAATGGCATGTATAGACTAATGTAGACAAGTAATACTTAAAAATGTTGGTTTGTAATCTAGCCATTGGAATGGCTAGTAATGTATGTTTAAAAATGATATGGTAAGGTATTGTATCATGAGTTGTTCCATGAATATAAATTGCCAAATTTTATGTAAGAGTAAGTTTAGAAGCATGATTGAAAATAGGAACACATCAATTTGAATATTGAAAATTGGTTGAAATGGATGGTATATACTTGTAAGTTTTCATATAGGAAAATGGTTAAGTTTGGGTGAGAAATAGGGCTAGGAAATGGTCTTATTTCGTCCACACGGGTAAGATACACGAGCGTGTGTCTAGGCAGTGTGTAACACATAGACAGCCCACGGGTGTGTGAAATGACCTTATGTCCCCTGTATTCTTAAATATGAAGTCAGGATAGTACAAGGGTAAAAGACACGACTGTATGTCTTGGTCGTGTGAAAGACATGGGTTTCAAGCATGGTCGCGTGTCAAAATTATGTGAAAATGGCTTAAAAATAGTGAAAATCAGTTTACCACACAGCCTAGCCACATGGGCGTGTGCCCAGGCCGTGTGTCCTTTTGATAATTAAGAAATTGCAAGTCAGAATTCTACACAGGCTGGCCATACGGCCATGGGATCCCCACGGGCTGGCCACACGATCATGTCCCAGGCCACATGGGCGTGTGCCCTTATCTTCAAGGTAAAATTTCCAAAGTTGCTGGTTTAATCTCGAACCACTTCCAAAGCATGTATTAGGCCCCGTAGACCCATATTAGGGACTTTATGGTGAAATATGAGAAGTTTTGATTTGGAATGCAAATTTTTGACTCGGTTTTATATAAATACTAGTGTATAAGTCCGGTAATGCCTCGTAATCCTATTCTGATGACGAATATGGGTTAGTGTTGTTACATTTATTGGTATCAGAGCTACAGTTTAGCCGATTCTCGGACTAACATAGCAAGTGTGAATTTAGCTATACATGCCATTAAATAATTAATGATAGTGTGATATCTCCTAACTATTTTAAATGTGTTTTTCATATAGTAAATGTCTTCTAACCGAGCAAGAGCAGAATCCGAAGAAGTTGAAATTACTTCTCAAGCTTCTACGACGAGTTGCAAATGGTAGTAGTAGTAGTAGAAGGTCCGAATCAGAGGGCCGAAGTGAATATGATAAAGAGGTTTTCTTTGAAATGTTGGATAAATGGTTTCCTGAATATTTGAGAAGAAATTCTGCTGTTTTTCAATCACAACCTCCCCCACCAAATACTCAGACTGTGCTTGAGAGACCATCGAGTATTGAAACTGCTAGAGTTGGTAAGGCTCTAGTGGATAAACTCAAAAAATATGGAGCTGAGGAATTTAGAGCTACAATTGAAGATGATCCAGAAAAGCTGAATTCCGGCTGGAAAATACTACTCGAGTGTTAGACGGATTATCATGTACTCTAGCTGAATGCTTGAAATGTGATATATCTTTGTTAAAGGACACAGCTTATCACTGGTGGAAAATTGTAAGTTCAGCGGTTCCAAAAGAAAATATTACTTAGGAATTCTTTCAATCTGAATTCAGAAAGAAATATACTAGTCAAAGATTCCTAGATCAGAAAAGGAAAGAATTTTTAGAATTAAAGCAAGGGAACAGGATCGTTGTAGAATATGAAGTGGAGTTTGTTCGGTTAAGCCAATATGTTAGTGAATGAGTCCGAACAGAGGTAGAAATGTGTAAATGTTTCAAGGAAGGATTAAATGAAAATATAAAATTACTGATTGGTATTTTGGAAATAAGAGAGTTTGCAGCACTTGCTGATCGTGCAAAGAAAGCTGAAGAGCTAAGTAAAGAAAAGAATAAGGCAAACAGAGAAGCCCGATCCTCTAGGAAAAGACCTATTAGTAGGTCTCAATAATTTTCTTCAAAGAAATCAAAGAGGTATCAACAAGGATCTACTTCTTCAGCTGGGTATTCATGTAAAGAACGTGGTTCTCAACGCTTTAATCTCAAGTCTTCGTCACCATCAGTAACTAGTGTTGGAAGTGTGGGAAACGTGAAGCCAAAATGTAAACACTATAACAAATTTCATTATGGGGAATGCCGAATGAAAATCGGTGCATGTTGCAAATGTGGTTCACATAATCTCCTTTTAAGAGATTGTCCGAAAATAGTTGAAAAAAATGCTGAACAGATTTTAAAACCAAGTAGTACTGCTTTAAGGGGCAGACCACTTAGACATCCCGGAAATGTCAGTAGTAGCTGAAGTACTACAAAAGATTCAAATGCTAAATTTGAGGCTCGAGCTCCTGCAATAACGTATGTTATACATGCCCGAGAAGATGCTTCAGTATCAGATGTCATTACTGGTACTTTTTCTTTGTTAGATACTGATATTACTGCATTAATTGATCCTGGTTCCACACACTCGTATATATGCACAAATTTAGTAAATGTTAATAATTTACCTGTTGAATTCACTGAATTTGTGGTGGAAGTTTCAAATCCTTTAGGTCAATGTGTAAAAGTGGATAAAGTTTGTAAAAACTATCCACTTATGGTAAAAGGGTAAATGTTTCTTGGCTAATTTAACGCTACTGCCTTTTGATAAATTAGATGTGATATTGGGAATTGATTGGTTAACCCAACATGATGTAGTGGTTAATTGTAAGCAGAAGTATATTGTGTTAAAATGTCAAGACGGTGAGTTACTTCATGTTGAATCTGACAAGCTAGATGGATTATTTAATATGATTTCAGCAATAGCAGGACAAAAATGTATGAGGAAGGGGTATGATGCTTACCTTGCTTATGTGTTGGATACTAAGGTAACTGAGTCAAAGACTCAATTTGTGCCAGTTGTATCTGAGTTTCCAGACGTATTTTTGGAAGAATTACCTATCTTACCACCTACCAGAGAAGTGGAATTCTCTATAGATCTAATTCCGGGAACAACACCAATATCGATAGTACCTTATCGAATGGCTCCTGCCGAGTTGAATTAATTGACAGGGGTTTTGCTCGACCTAATTTCTCACCATGAGGTGCTCTGGTGTTATTTGTAAAATAGAAAGACGGATCTTTGAGGTTGTGTATTGATTACCGGCAACTCAACAAAGTCACTATAAAGAATAAATATCCACTGCTTCGAATTGATGACTTATTTGATTAGTTGAATGGAGCTATTGTATTTTCAAAGATTGATATTCATTCGGGTTATTACCAGCTCCGGGTGAAGGATTCAGATGTTCCAAAGGCAATTTTCAGAACCAGATATGGTCATTACGAATTCTTGGTGATGCCATTTGGTTTAACAAATGCACCAGTAGTGTTTATGGATTTAATGAACAAGATTTTTAGACCGTACCTAGACAGGTTTGTCGTGGTTTTCATAGATGATATTTTAGTTTATTCTCGAAGTGAAGATGAACATGCTGAACATTTGAGGATTGTGTTAAAAACTTTACGGGAAAAACAATTGTATGCCAAGTTTAGTAAATGTGAATTTTGGCTACGAGAAGTTAGCTTTCTTGGTCACATTGTATCTGTTGAAGGCATCAGAGTTGACCTGAGAAAAATTTTAGTAATTATTAATTAGAGTCCACCAAAGAACGTGTCAGAGGTCAGAAGTTTTCTGGGCTTAGCCGGATATTATCAGAGGTTTGTTAAAGGATTTTCAATGATTGCTTCTCTGATAACTTGTTTGTTACAGAAAGATGTAAAATTCAAGTGGAATGATAAATGTCAGCAGAGTTTTGATAGACTGAAGACTTTGTTGACTAAAGCACTTGTATTGGTACAACCTGAATCGGGTAAGGAATTTGTAATTTATAGTGATGCATCTTTAAATGGTTTAGGTTGTGTTTTGATGCAAGAAGGTAAAGTGGTTGCTTATACTTCAAGACAACTTAAACTACAGGAAAGAAATTACCCGATACATGATCTTGAACTGGCAGGCATAGTGTTTGCATTTAAAATATGGCGGCATTATTTATATGGTGAAAAATGTCATATTTACACTGACCATAAAAGTCTGAAGTATTTAATGACACAGAAAGACTTGAATTTGAGGCAACGTAGGTGACTCGAGTTAATAAAGGATTATGATTTGATTATTGACTATCATCCGGGAAAGGCCAATGTTGTGGCAGATGCACTGAGTAGGAAATATTTGTTTACTTTAAGAGTAATGAACACCCAGTTATCTTGTTCAGATGATGGTTCAGTTGTAGCTGAATTAAAAGCTAGACTGACATTTATACAACAAATCTATGAAGCACAGAAGAGTGACAATGAGTTGAAAGTTAAACGGAAGCAATGCCAAAAGAATTCTGATTCAGAGTTTCAAATTGGGTTTGACGATTGCTTGTTGTTTAAAAATAGAATATGTGTTCCGAAGAAATCAGAACTGGTACAAAAGATTTTGTATGAAGCTCATAATGGTACAATGTCAGTTCATCCCAGTAGTAATAAAATGTATAATGATTTGAAAAAGATGTATTGGTGGCCAGGAATGAAAAGAGATATTTCTGAGTTCGTAGCCAAATGTTAAATATGTCAACAAGTGAAAGCTGAGCATCAGGTGCTTTCAGGGTTATTACAGCTAATCAATATATCGGAGTGGAAATGGGAAAGGATTACCATGGATTTGTAATGGGATTGCCTATGTCACCAAGAAAGAAAGATGCTATTTGGGTAGTTGTTGACTGGTTAACAAAGTCGGCACATTTCATATTGGTACGTATGGACTTTTCATTGGATAAATTAGCCGAATTGTATGTCTCTGAAATTGTTAGATTGCATGGTGTACCGGTTTCTATTATTACTGATAGAGATTCTAGATTTACATCCTGATTTTGGTATAAATTGCAAGAAGCATTGGGGACACAGTTGCATTTTAGTACTGCATTTCATCCCCAAACTGATGGCCAATCAGAATGAGTGATACAGATTTTGGAAGACATGTTACGATATTGTGTACTTGAGTTTAAACGTAACTGGGAAAATTATTTGCCTTTGGTTGAGTTTGCTTATAATAATAGTCACCAATCCAGCATCAAAATGGCACCGTATGAAGCTTTGTATAGTCGAAAATGTAGAACTCCATTGTATTGGACAGAGCTTAGTAAAAAGAAGATTCATGGCATTGATTTAATTCGGGAAACTAAAGAAAAGGTAAAGGTGATGCAAGACAACCTGCAAGCAACTTCAGACAGACAAAAGTCTTATGCTGATCTTAAAAGAAAAGAAATTAAGTTTGAGATTAGTGATAAGGTACTCTTGAAAGTTTCACCCTAGAAGAAAGTTCTCCGGTTTGGCCGTAAAGGAAAATTAAGTCCTCAGTTTATTGGACCATATGAGGTCAGTGAAAGAATTGGATCGGTAGCTTATCGATTAGCATTACTGCCAGAACTTGAAAGAATTCACAATGTTTTTCATGTGTCAATGTTAAGACGGTATCCATCGGATCCATCACATGTTATCTCTCCAATAGAAGTGGAAATTCAGCCCAACATGACATATAGTGAGGAACCAATTAAGATCTTAGCACGGGAAACAAAAGAGTTGAGAAATAAAAAGATAGCATTGGTAAAGGTTCTTTGGCAGAAACATGGAATTGAAGAAGCTACTTGGGAACTTGAAGATATCATGAAAAGGCAGTACTCGGATCTCTTCACTAGTAAGATTTTCGAGGACAAAAATCTTTAAGGGAGGAGAGTTGTAACAACCAAATTTCAGTGAAATCGGAATAGTGGTTTCGAGACAACAAATCCGAGTCTGAAAAATGAAATTATTTAAATTTCATAAAATGGTAGGTATTATGATAAGAATATTGCATGAAAAATTTTATCGAAAAATTTTATCAATTATGTGTCTAATTGTAAAAAGAGACTAAATTGAAAAAAATGTCAAAGTTGAATTCTAGTAGTTATAAGGATTAAATAGCTATAGAATTAAAAGTGAGAAGTCCTTATATGGCAATTAGACCATTGATGGAAAACATGTAGATATTTTTAACGAGTCATCCATGGAAAATTTGAAAAAAGTTAAGGACTAAAATGGAAATTAAATTAAATAATATGTGATAAATGATTAAATAGAATTAAAACTCATTTTATATCATTTTCTTCTTCATAAAATACATGGAAACCGTAGGAGAGAGAAAGGAAGCTTTTCAAGATTGAATTGATAAGTTTTATGTCTAGTTTTTAGTAATTTTTATATTTTTGAGATCGGGAAAGCTTAATTTCTTTATTTGAGTGATTAAATTGAAAGAAAACCAAAGTTTAGAAAATTACCTATGGATGAATATGCTGTAAATTGAAAGTTTTTGATAGAAAATGAAAGATTATTGATAGATAAATCACTTATACAAGGAGATTTTTAGTGAAAACATGTGTATGGATTAAATTGGAAAGTAGTGAAATTCTTGGAAAAATTCTGAAATTTATGAAATACATGTGCTGTAAAGTTATATTAGAATTTTGAATAAGCTTGAAATAAGGAGTAAATTGGATGAATTTCAATTTTCGAGCCTAGGAACGAAATTGGAATTAATTAAAAGTTTAGGGGAAAAATGGTACTTTTGCCTAAAATGTGAAATAGGCTTGATTGAATGTAAAAATCATAGAATTGATGATTAAATTTATTTATATAGATCTGGAAGTGTCGCACATAGAAAAAAATCGAGGGAAAGAAAAAGTTTCGGATTAGTAGATATGATCAATTATCAAGGTAATTTCGTATAACTAAATTAAGCATGTAAATCTGTTGAATTGATTGTTAAACTATATGCATCATGTCTTGTATTCGGTAAGTACATGTAATAAACAATTATTGATTTGTGACTTATATAAATGATGAAATGGTGCATGAATCCGTATGAATATTGATTTTCGATTGTACAGGTGATTACCATGAATATGAGATCTTGCATATGTTGCAATAAAGGTTGTCCCTAAAGGATAATCTTTTGATCTCATTATGAAAAGGGAAATGTATCCCGAAAGGGTAATACTTGAAAAGGACTTATGTACCCAAATAGTACAATTTGAAAAGGCTATGTACACTTTGTGTGTACACTTGGAAAGGTTAGGTATATTTTGTGTATACCATATGAAAAGGAAAGGTATACTTTGTGTATACCACTTGGAAAGGAATGTACACTTCAAGTGTACAACTAGAAAGGAAAAGGTCCATCAGAAATTTAATAATTCAGCGGTAACAATATACATAGTGATATAAAGAGAAATGACATGATGAGCTCATCTATGCATTTTAGTATTTTTGGAAACTAATCAATTGGTTGAATGATTGTGTATAGGCCTTATTTTCTAATTGACTAAGTTAATGGACTTATTACTTAATGTGTGAATTACTTAATGAACATGAATGATAAGTGTATTTTGGTTATATGAACTTACTAAGCATTAATGCTTACTAGGTTTATTTTTCCTGTTTTATAGTGCTCAAAGCTCGTAAAGGTTGGATTTGGGATTAGAGTTATCATCACACTATCAATCCCTTGATTTTGGCAAAAATTAGACTTATTTTGATATAATGGCATGTATAGACTAATGTAGACAAGTAATACTTAAAAATGTTGGTTTGTAATCTAGCCATTGGAATGACTAGTAATGTATGTTTAAATGATGATATGGTAAGGTATTGTATCATGAGTTGTTCCATGAATATAAATTGCCAAATTTTCTGTGAGAGTAAATTTAAAAGCATGATTGAAAATAGGAACACATCAATTTGAATATTGGAAATTGGTTGAAATGGATGGTATATACTTGTAAGTTTTCATGCAGGAAAATGGTTAAGTTTGGGTGAGAAATAGGGCTGGGAAATGGCTTTATTTTGTCCACACGGGTAAGACACACGAGCGTGTGTCTAGGCCGAGTGTGACACATGGACAGGCCACGGGCATGTGAAATGACCGTATGTCCCCTGTATCCTTATATATGAAGTCAAGATAGTACACGGGTAAAAGACACGACCGTGTGTCTTGGTCGTGTGAGGGACACGGGTTTCAAGCATGGTCGTATGTCAAAATCATGTGAAAATGGCTTAAAAATGGTGAAAAATCAGTTTACCACACGGCCTAGCCACATGGGCGTGTGCCCCTTTGATACTTAAGAAATTGCAAGTCAGAATTCCACACGGGCTGGCCACATGGCCATGTCCCAGGCCACACGGACGTGTGCCCTTATCTTCAAGGTAAAATTTCTAAAGTTACCGGTTTAGTCCCGAACCACTTTCAAAGCATGTATTGGTCCCCGTAGACCCATATTAGGTTCTTTATGGTGAAATATGAAATGTTTTGATTTGGAATGCAAATTTTTTACTCAGTTTTATATAAATGCTAGTGTATAAGCCTGGTAATGCCTCGTAATCCTATCCGGTGGTGGATATGGGTTAGGGGTGTTACAGTTAGAGCTGATATCATATTGGGCATAAAACTAGTTCATTCTGTTTCAATACTAAGCAAATCTCCATTCAAATGTTTCAAAACAATTTGTTTCAATTTTCAACTAACAAATGCATCATGAACTATTAACCAATCTGTTCCCAGAATAACATCAAATTCATCAAATGGTAATAACATCAAATCAGTAGGAAACTCGTAACCTTGGATTTTTAGCAGACAGTTTTTACAAACTTTATTAACTATCACACTCTGACCTATCAGATTTGACACTATAACATCAAATTTAGTGAACTCTACGATTATTTTCTTTTCTGAAGCTAATGTTGTACATATATAAGAATGTGTGGATCCAGGATCAATTAATGCAATAACAATAACATCAAAAATAGTGAAAGTACAAGCAATGACATCAAGACTCGTAGCTTCCTTTTTAGCTCGAGTCGCGCAAGTTCTTGTTGGTACCCTACCTTCATACTTAAAAGTTGTATTGCGTAATTCCATTCGACTCATTCTAAAGGTATTTTCAGGTCTCGATTTTCTGCCCCTCTATGATGCATGTGTAGACTTGTCAACTCGTTCTGAACTAGATTCAACTTTATTTGAACCTTCTCTGATTAAAAGTTGATGTGAGCCATAGCGACAACATGCCCCTGATTTGATCCGACACTCTCCCAAATGAAGTTTTCCACAGTGCTTATAGGTAGAAGTGTCGGTGTTCCAAATGCTATCAACATTTGCCACTGAGGTAGCTTGAGTCTTTGAAGGAAACTGTCTGAATGTACTTTTTCTTGTATTCCCAGTAATAGGAACAAATTGACTACTGTATTCTTTTGGTTTCTTTGGTGAAGCTGCAGAAAAATTTCTGAAGTCATTTTGTTTGCTCGAAGTTTCTTTCCTGACTTTAGCTCGCTTCTTGTCTTTCCAAATTTCTTCTATTTTCTAGGTACGTTCAGATAATACCACATTTTTTTAAATTTCAAACATTCCCACCATTGTCCATATATTTTCATTCAATCCCCTTTCAAATCTAGCACATATTTCAGCTCGAGAAGTTAGTTGTTCCTAAGCATACTTACTCAAACTCATAAATTTACACTCATATTCAACAACATGCATGCTTCCCTATTTTAGATCTAAGAATTTACGTTTCTTGTCCTTCAAATATAGCTGATTGACATACTTCTTTCTAAATTTATTTTGAAAGAATTCCCATGTTACTTGATCTTTCGAAACTACTGTTGTTAGAGTAACCTACCATTGATAAGCATATTATTTTAACAATGAAATGACATATTTCAAACTATCTTTAGGAGTACAATTCAATTCATCAAAGACACGTTGCACATTTTCTAACCAATATTTGGCTTTAGCCAAATCTTAATTGTACAATCCACGAAAGTCCTCAACTCCATATTTACAAATTTTATCAGTAGGAGGTCGATGAGCAGGTACCTGAGTTATATTCTAAGGATGAGTGGGTGCAGAAACAAATACAGGAGGGGGTGGAGGTTATGAAGCTATTGGATTATTTTGCATAAACTGTGTAAACACCTCATTCATCATCTGAAAGAAAGTATTACGATCTCCACTTCTAGGTAATTGAGATCCAGACATCTCTTGGCTTGCTCCTTCATCGGAACTTGGAGCATGACTTTCAACTTCGTCATTATCAACAGGATTATTTCTTTCGGCCATTTAATAATCTATAAAAGAAAACATTTTCATATCAATTTGTGAGCATCACACACTTTACTAGTTAATATGGCATATAATTCTAGACTCGATATACGCTATGTTTAGTTCTAGAACCTACTAAACTATATCTCTGATACCACTAAATGTAACACCCCCTAACCCATCTACATCGTCAAATTAGAGCTACGAGCATTATAGTACAATTAAGAACTTTTACATTTTCAAACAATAACAATTATCACTATTTATCCCCTCTTGAAAGCTAAAACTTGAATATCTAACAAGACTATTCCAATTATAAACATCTAAGAATTAAACCATTTTATGATATCTACCTTCAATGATACCAGTAGAATGACCTGCTTCAATCAAATTAAGATTATAGAATAGTTTAAAACATCAATCACATGTAAACTAATATATATAATTTGATTTTAAAACTCCAAGAGGATCTATTTGCAAACTTCAATCATATAAAAGAATTTAATCTCGAAACAATAATTTTTAAAGCTAAAAATGAAAGTTCCGTAGTTGGTATCAATACCTAATTGATACCTTTTAGAAAAATCGATACCAAAATTCAATTTAGTTTTCTTTGAAAAGAAATGGTATCAATAACTAGTTAGTGGTATCAATATTTTATGAAATGCATCGATATTCAACTTAAAATCAATACCATTTTGACATTCTGTTTTATTTAGATACTATTCATTTAGTCAAGTATTGATACTATATACCAAAGTATCAATAGTTATCTCAAAAGTGGTAAAAATCTTATCTTAGAATATTCAATTCATGCCAAAAAGTTACTTTACCACAAAAGACAATTATTTATCCATTTAATCACCTAAATAACTAACCAATGTGTCCTCATTGACACCACATCTCAAAAACTAAACAAATCACATTCATCAAAGATAATTCTACTAAACTATATAGTTTATTTTCATATTATCCATCACAACCAAAACTAAACTATAATGAGCTACTTCAAATATTATCAAAAGACACCTATAATGTTAGTATAAACACTAAATTAGTATTAAGGTTATATACAAACAAGGTCCTAAATCATGTTCACACATTTGCATAACAACACTCTAATTACATGCCATGTATAACCAAAAGTCATGACTTGAAAATCTACCATAAGGTGATGAAGATCTGTGTGTGCTTCGACAATCTAAACAATATGCTTCAAAAGTTCAAAGTCTACATAAGAAAATAAAAACAAAAGCAAGCATAAGAAGTACTTAGTAAGCTTCCAAAAAAATCAATACTCTACTTTCTATGTTCATTAAACAACTATGAGCATTAATCAATTGAAATTCAACCTTATTTCAACATGATTCAAAATTTCACAGTCAGTAACATTTAAACATACAGATACTCAAAATTCATAGCTTGTTATACTTCGTTGAAACAATTTCGCGTTAGATCACTTTTATTATTCCGATGGATCGTTGTAGAAGTATTCAATATGTAAATCTAGAAACATATAATGCTCATAAGAGCCAGTCGGGTACAGATTGGTTGCGTCAGGTTACCGTTGCGGGTTAAACTAATGACAACATAGATAAACTAGCTTGGCCAGAGCTAGGTAAACGTATTAAATGACAATGGATAGCTAAATCAGGCTAAATCTGAGTCCGCAACACATGCAAGAGTGATGGTCCAGAACATATATTCATACATAAATTTCTCGTATGAAGCTTTTACTTGATCCATCGAAATCTTTTTAGAAATTCATTTCTACTTCTTCTAAATCTAATTACTCACTATAGGGACAACTCAATATATATATAAGTGCAATTAATAATATTAATATCAAATTATAACCCAGACATCAATAGAAACTTACCAAACTTTGATATATACCCAAAACCGAAGATGATTACTCGATGACCTTCTCTTTCCCACGATTAACAAATGATCCACTCGTCTCTTGATCATGTAATGAAAACAAGCTAACCAAACAAAGCTCTTTCCGTGGTGGTTCTTTCCCCTTTCAATTTGGGCAATTTAGAGAAGAAAGATGATAGTTCTTTTACTAATTTACAGTTAACTTAATTACCCTTTTGCCCTTAAAAATTACTTAAAATTTCACAAATTAACAACCATGACCGTCCACTATATTTAATAATTGTCTAATTACCATATAAGGCCAACAATTCAAGTACTTACGCTTTATACTACTTTTAACTAATAACCACTAACTTTTATAACTTTAATTATTTAGTCCCTTTTACTTAATTACCTAACTAAATATTAAAATTTATTAATCAAACTCGAATAATACATCATAAAATCCCTATAAATATTAAAAAATCAATAAAAAATTGACTTACTAGCCAGAACTGTGGTCCTATAATTACTATTCCCAACACCACTAAAAAACGGGATGTTACATACTCTATCGAATTTTAGTGAAAAATTGATTTGGGTTATTTTTCTGAACTCAAATAAATTCTATTTTCCGTGAGTACTTGTAGTTCAAATTTGTGAGATTATAATTGAATAATCATTGATGATTATAATTTAATTTTGTGAGATTAAATTTTTATTTTGGATTTTTCCTACAGAGAGTCGGCTTTTACCACTTGAAAGTCTTAGTTTTCATCCTATGTTTAGTTCTAAATTAGGCCCACTCTCTCAGCATTTGAGGGTTCAAGAATAGTAAAGAAGATTATTCAGTTGAAAGTTAAAAGGATTTGCGTGCTAGATCTAAGATTTGACAAATCTACCCAGCTTAGAAAGATCTTGTTTTATGTAAAATTCAGAAATTCTGTTGTGTAGCTAAATTTGTTTTTCATAACCTATTTTTTAAGTAATTAGTATCAAAGTCAAGTTGTGCTATGTCTACTAGTATAAATTGAAGACCAAATTTATTCATCTTTCTCTTGTTTGATTAAATTGATAAAAAGTGGTCTTAATGTTATGCATGTTTTCGTTTGATATATGTGAATTGGTGTTTTTTTGTTGTATAATCACTATTATTATGTAATTTTTTCCAAAGTTGTGATTACTAGAATTAGACTGTAGACTATCATTTCTATGCAGGTTTTTTAATTTTCAGCAATTAGAAAATCTTATAAGCCAAAAACGAGCTAGAAATCTTGTGACGAAATTTGAAACGGATATGATATACCAGTTCAATGGCCAAATGGCACACCTCATTGGGAACTTTGAATTTAGCATGACAAGTTTTTTTTATCTAGTGTTTGAAATCTATTTGATGTGAAACTTTAGATTTTTCATGTGATCAAAGTTTTGGACATCATGAAAAGATCATATTTTGAGAAAGCATGTACGAGATCATAAAAGATAGGCAGAAGTCCATGAGAATCAAAAGAGGACTCAGGCAGAGTGCCACAACATGGGCTTTCACCACCCCAGGACATTGCACCGTGTAGGTTGTGTGTTGCTACACATGAGCCAAGTGCCCTCGAAATGCCACAACATACGGGTCGTGCATCACAATGTATACGCTAGGCTCCCTCGAGGTGCCCTGACGTGTGGGGCAAGCACTACAACATAGAACGACATTCAATTTTTTGGTTTAAGACATTTTGGATTGACTTCCTAAAGTTTGTTTGATGCAAAACTTTAGATTTTTCACGTGACCAAAGTTTCAGCCATCGTGAAAAAAAATCTATATTGAATAGCAGGTTCAAAAACTAAGGGAAGTGAAACATTTTTTGTTTTAACTTTTGGTTTATGATGAAAAACAGAGTTTTAATCGAGAATAGATCAATTAGTGTGGAGTATTTATGCAGGTAGATTGCTTGGAAAAGTTTAAGGCACAAATTATGCTTTTGGAAGACTTTGTAATCCTTTTACAATTTTTTTTCTTTGGATGGAACCATGGGAACTTTTGGCTAGTTAGATCCAATTTATTTTAAATTTTGAATTTGTTATTGATAATATATTGTATGATTGAATGTTGAATGAAATTGATAAGCATGTCATGCATATATGATTAAGCATGTCATTTAGGTTAGGAAAGAATGTCACTTGATATTATCTATACGTTTAATCATCCATCCATAAAATTAGAATAATAAAAACCTTGCATGTTTATAAAAGATTGAGTGGGACAAGGTCTCTAAATAAGACTCACTGCCTCCATTAATGATTTATAAGTGATAGCTTGATAATATTTTGATCCAGTTTTACCCTGGCCATACCCACAATAAGTAATATCATGAGGGCTCATTAGGTGTGATTCCTTTAAGAGGACAACTAGTCATATATGATTCATGTTGAGATTATCCCGCGATGATTCATATTGAGAACATATTTATGATGGAGGTTAAGTTAATGGTTATACACTTAAACATTATTTTAATTAAATAACTTCCCATAAGGCACTAAGTTAAATAATAGCAAAAAGTGAAACAATTATTAATATTTTTGTAGTCTAAATGGTTTATATTCACATATTAATTGGATAAAATTCATGTTCTTGCTAGTTGATTATGATTACTCCATGATAATATAATTTAGTGGGTGCAGAATTTATCATTGCAACTATTTACATTTTTTCAAGGTTTAATATAAGAAGTATGCATCTTGAATGTTGCTAAATTAGCTGAAAATTTTGCTTAATGCAAAGATTGTTAATTATGGTAAATTTTATTTTTTTAATACGAACCAACTCCTCTCATTAAAATTCTAACTAAAAACTAGTTGAACTAAAATAATTAAAAGTACATAAATATGATTAACATGATTAAAAAATTTTATTCAAAGATAAAAATTCATATTACCTAATTAATTAGCACACTTTCACTTACCATAGTGGACTTGTGTGAACAAAAAAGATATACAGAATGTTATCATGAAATACATGAATATGTGAGTGCAGATTTTTGCAAAACACTAGAAGTGATAAAACACAAGAACCGAAGTGCTAAATTCATGAGCGCGCTAAGTATTCCTAATTGCATGCCATCTATATTCCACAAGCTCAAGACTTGTCTACACGAAAATTATCACTAATATAAACCCAATTTACATTATAAATATAATCTAATTTTCAAATTTTCATATCTACAATAATCTTCCACACTTTACAATTTAATCTCTTATTTCACATATAAGGAACACACATAAATAACACTTGAATTCTTTCTCTAATTTGCTCATATTAACACTTTTCATAATTTGTTTCTCAACTTCTAAATATATTTTTATATATATAATCATCAAGTTTATATTATTTATATAGCTATCAAATTTGTAACAACCCGATTTTGGGCCAAGTCGGAATAGTGGTTTCGAGACCACTAATCCGAGGTCAAAGAAATTATTTTTAATATTATTTTATGTGCTTTGGCATGATTATATGAGAGTATGAAAATTTTGGTGAATCAATTTTAGCGATTTCATGCTTAATTGTGAAAAAAGACTAAATCGCATAAAGTGCAAAAGCCCTATTTTGATAGCTAAAGGTGTCAAATAGCTGGAGAATATGAGGGTATTTAAAGGGAAAATAGACCCCTTAGAAGCTGATGGCCGGCCATAGGGGACAAGAAATTCAAATGGTCAAATGGGTAGGTGACTTAATGTATAATAAAATATTACCCCAGTGTTTAGCCATCATCTTTTTCATTTCTTCCTTCTTTTCCATCAAAATTTTCAGCAAAAGTGCGATTTTTGGGAGCTTGAAATTTCAGGAACTTGTAACCCTCACAAGTGATCTTGATGGTTTTTCTTGATGATTTTTGTACTTTTAGAATCATTGTAGCATGAGCTTTCAAATAAGGGGACTATTTTGCAAAATGGTTGAAAGTCTAGGGTTTTACCATGAGAGTGTTCATGTTGTTTTCTGAAATTTTATGGAAGAAAATAAATCATGGTTGTGAAATAAACAACTTTTGTGAAGTAGTTTTCATGAAAACCCTAATTAAGGACCATTTTGCATAAGTTGTAAAATAGTTGATAAATGTGTGAAATAATGAGAAGTATGGGCTGATCCTAGTATAAAAATTATTCGGATAGGCTTGGTTAATGATAAAATGTGACAAAAATCAATTTTCAGGTCTAGGGGTAAAATGGTCATTTTGTGAAAGTCTAAGGGCAAAATGATCATTTAGCCCAATTATGAATTGTTGAGTACCTAGATCAATAAAATGATTAAATTTGTGAATTTTTATCATTATAGATCAAGAACTACAAAATCCGGGCCTAGACTGATGAAAAGCAAAACAAGTGGACTAAGTCGAACTAGTCGTCTACATTTTGTAATCTGAGGTAAGTTGTATGTTAATAATGCAACTATATCTTTATAACGTGTAATTGAGTTTATATGGCATAAATTGTCTTGATTTTGAATATGAGAATACACGTTGAGAAATTTACGTAGTAAAGACTTTCGTTGAACATTTGGAATAGACTTGGATATTTGCATCGTGATAATGGGTGATACGTGCGCTAGTGTAAGACATGTCTGGGACATGCATTAGCCACAGCATGAGAGCCAGTGTAAGACATGTCTGGGACATGTAACGGCATTGAGACGAGAGCTAGTGTAAGACATGTCTAGGACATGCATCAGCTTCGCGATATACAAGCTAGTGTAAGACTTGTCTGGAACATGGCGTCAGCTTGTTGTGTGTCAGTGTAAGACTTGTCTTGGACATGGCATCGACACCGATAGATGAGAGCCAGTGTAAGACCTGTCTGGGACATGGCATCGACCTCGCTATATGAAAGCCAGTGTAAGACTATGTCTGGGACATGGCGTCGGCATCTTAGCCCATGTTAGGGCTATTGGGTATCCGGTAGTATTCAAAATGGTTCAACAAAAGGTTTATGATTTATATAAAAATGAGAAAAGTTATGATCAGGTGATGAGTGGTACATGTACCTAATTGAAATGTATGAGATATGGGCTTAATGTATGCAATATGAGTTGTATTGGATGGTGATTAGTAAGTTGTACATATGTTTATTTATGGTATTCATGAATAAGCTATGAAAAGTTACGTGCATATCGTTCTATGATTAGTTGATGATTATTTTCATGCAACTTACTAAGCTTTATGCTTACCCTATTTTCTTTCCATTTTCTTATAGTGTCGCCAAAGTAGCTCGAGGATCATTGCCTGCGTCGAGGAAGCCAGTTACACTATCATCCGAAGCACTTAGTATAGTTAGATCTTTTATTTTGATTATGGCATGTATAGGACCCTGACCTTTGAGTTTTGTGTCACATTATTTTGGGGCCAAATGTGTTGGCTTGTTTTAGTATTTGACTCATTTTGTATAAGGCTATAGAAAAATGGCTAATATTGAAAGTCATTATACGAATACAAGAAGATCTTTCATGAATGAGAAAGTTGTTGGTTGCTTAAGCATATGTGAAACGTGTAGAGACCTTAAATGTGGTTGTTGGATTGAGAAATCATGTTATGTTAATCTTTAGTATGGTGGATGTTGTTATATTGTGTTTCAGGGCGGCTAAGGGCTTGGTAGATAGCCCTATATTGTCCACACGGGTAAACACAAGGGCGTATGTCTAGGCCGTGTGTGACACACAGTCAGCCCCACGGGCGTGTTGTTCAACCTTGTGTCCCCTGCATTAATTTTACAAGTCAGTATGCATGGTAATAAACACACGGGCAGAGACACGGTCGTGTGTCTCAGCCGTGTGGAGGACACGGCCTCTAGCCACAGGCGTGTGCCTTGGCCATGTGCCCCTAATTGGATGTTGACGTCAGAAATAGAATGTCAAGGTTTTTAGACACGGGCGTGTCATGGCCGTGTGAGGGACACGGGCCATGGATACGGGCGTGTGTCAGGCCGTGTAAAAACCCCTGTAGGTTCGAATTGAAAAATAAATCTATACGGGCGTGTCCCTAAATGTTTAGGCCGTGTGTGTCACACGGGCTATCAACACGGCCATGTTATAATGACCACAAGGCGTGTGCCCTATTTCAAGAGTTATTTTTCTAAAGTTAGTTAAAGGACTCGGGTTGGTCCCGAATGGTTTCCAATGGATGTTTGGGGCCCCGTAGGCCCATTTAAGGAGTTTAGACAAGGTTCGAAAAAGTTTTTAATTTGACCGAGTCTTAATGAAATCGAAATGATTGTATGTATGTGATTAAGTGTGGTAACACCTTGTATCCCGTCCCGACGTAGGGCTCGGGTGTGGGGTGTTACAAAATTAGCGTATATCTTACATCTAATTTTTTTATATGATAGGAAGAATTGAAAAAGTACTTACAAGTATTGGCTTGACAAAACTTTTTTTTTGACCTTCCTTCAAGCTTTTTCTATTTGTTTCTCCTTCTCAACACCTCATGCATCCACTTCTTTTTCTTTCATTTCATTTCATATCATTACCACAAAATATAAAAAAAAATTAAAATACTCATCAAATGACACTTTATACGGTTGTTGAAACCACCAAAACTAAATTCCTACTCAAAAAGAAATTTGCAGATAATAATGAATAGAGTTGAATCCACAGAGACTGATGATAATTTTATTTCTTGAATAAATATTAATAAAGTAAAAGATGAATGGAGGTTAAGAAAACTTAAAATTTAACCAAAATTAAAGAAAACTAAATTTAAAACTTAGCAAAAAGGCAATAATTAGAAGTTAAAAGAAAATCAATATGACAAAGCTCGAGGTAAAAGTAATATCTCCGCTTGATTCATGAGTTTTATCACCGATGAAAAGATAGTTTTTAGTGTTCTTTAATAAACTAATTACAGTTGTCGATGTTGCACCTAACAACCAATCTCTCATTATCATCTCGATAACCAAGGGGTAGCTCATTTGAAATTACTTCTCTTACCAATAAACAACCCTATAACTTTGCACTTAAAATTTAGCTTATAGACAATATTAAGATCGAGAAAGACCTAGTTCTAACCAACAAACTACCTTACCAGGGTTTATTTAAGTTAAATCACATGCCCACACAATATAGAATGCATATCTCCGTCATACCAACATATGTTGTTCGTCGCTAGTATTAGAATAAATCTAAGAGATGAATACATATCCAATATTCAACAAACTTGCATACTTGTAATTAAATCAGAAGACCTGCAAATATCAAAGATCAAAGAAAAGATGAAGAATAATTAGATCTCACAAACTATCCAAAACAAACTTTGAAATCCCTTCAACTAGAAAAAGTTTAGAAATTCATGGAGAAAATAAAACTAAGGTCGTGATGCTAGGTATAAATATTAACCTAATGATGTCTATTTAAAGGAAAATTTTATAATAGAGAAAATACAAATTTGCTCTTAATTACATAAAGCAAAATTTTTCTAGGTTTCTCGGTATTTTTCACGTCAAACTTCCAGACCATTTTTAGACACTTTTCTGACATTTTTTGGGCTCAAGCTGTGAAATAACTTTGGTTAGGTCGTTCAATTATTTTTTAATTGATATATTATAGGATAAAAAATGAGTTTTATAGGTTAAGTTATTTTTAAAATACTAAAGCTATGTTGTGCGAAAGTCCAATATGCAAAAAAAAAACTTGCCAAAAATAAACTTTAAACATACTTTTCTCTAAATATTCTCTAAACCTATAATAAATAAAATATAACTATAAATAATATTATTAAAAACATAAATAACATAATTCAAGGATAGAAATACCACAAGTAAATTGAGAAATTATGCACTTATCAGACTTTCACACTCAACTATATGAAATAAACATGATACTTCTAATAAATCATGAAAATCTTATCTTAGAACTTTAGTTTCTCAAACAATCTAACTTTCTCTCTCTTCAAGCATGAATTCACCACTTGCAACCTAAAATCTAAGCTTTCTAGGTTGTGAGAATCTTGATTCTACTAAAGATTTCCATAAAAATTGATGGTTTTAAGCATGGAAGACCTTTAATGATGATGGAGGACTAGATTGAAAGAAAAAAACTTCCTTCTTCAGCTATGGTGGAGACGTGAGAGAGATGAGAAGAATGGAGAAAGTTCTCCATACTTTTAGGTAATATTATCCTAAATATTTAAATAATAATATAAAATAAAAATATTATTACTAATAAAAATCAGGTTAGGATTGATTCTTTATTTCCAAGCAAATATTCTAAGGGTCATAATTCTTACCTACATTTTTTTATACAATAATAACATAAAGGCATAAAGATAAATTTAGTCCCTTATATTTATTTATTTTGTCATTTTGACTTTTATTATTTTAAGTCATTTGCCTCTCAACTTTTAAATTTTTGTTAATTTACTTGCTTTTGGATTGAATAATTGATTGAACTATTAAAATTTTTAATAGCATTGCTGTGGTCATCAATGTAGCAGTCCACGTATAATTTATAAAAATTTAAAAAAATAAAAAATTTTAAAAAAATTTATAAAAACTTTTAGAAAATTTTTATCAATATTAGAGATGAAATATACATAAAATGACGCATCAATATCATTAAAATTTTAACAGTTCAGTCAATTTTTTATAAAAATAATTTAATTAAATTTTAAAGATTAAATGCCAAATGATAAAATAAGTAAAGATTAAATTTATATTTATGGCTAATATAAAATAAAAGTAGATGACATAAAAAGAAATCTCTCCATCAAGTCCCACTTTCGAGGGCTAGTATTTTTTTTCTTCAATTTCTCATAAGATCTAATGATTTAAATCATGACAACAATTTCACTGTTGTTCCTTTAATTAAAATTTTCAATATTATCCATTCACTTTTGATAATAATTGCTGTCCATCTTTAATTCAATTTAGTCTTTTTTTATATTTTAATTTCACATTTTATAAAATTTTAGGAAATTTTACGATTTAATGAATTAATATTGTTCGATATATCAATCTTTTTAATTCTTTTTATCTTTTACTATCTTCTTCTCTCACATTTTATTTATTTTAAAAAATCCGACTTATATTTACCCAAATTAACACTACTACAGTTAAAAGAGGTTTTGAAGATATTACAAACTGAGTCTTACAAGATGGATTCACAAGATATAAGTGTAATAGAATTGTATTAACATAAAAAAAATCCCAAATAATCAATCTCCTTCAATGAATTAAATTATTTATTTATAAAATGTAAAAAACTAAAAATATGCGGTAAAAATATTAAGGATAAACTACACCCATGGTCACTTTTGTTTACCTTAGGTTACGTTTTAGTCACTTATGTTTGAAATGTTACGTTTTAGTCATTTACGTTATCATGTTGTAACATTTTAGTCACTGAGCCGTTAATCGTCGTTAATGGTGTAACGGTAAGCTGATGTGGCACGTTAAATCATCATTTCAAACAAAATTTTAGGTTAAATTATACAATTGATTCCTATGTTTTTTTTTTGTTTTAAGCAATTTAATTTTTTTCTTTTATGTTCTTTAAGCTTTCCTCTCTTTTTTTTCCATTCTCTTTTGTTTCTCTCTCTGTTTTCATACCTTTCCTATTTCTTTTAGCATATTAGGAAGTCAATTTGGTAGTGAAAAAATAAGTAGGAAGTTGACTGTTATTATTGCCTATAACCAAAACCCATAAACCTATATCATGCTTCTTTCTTCATTGCCAATTCGACTTCCTAGTATGTTAAAAGAAATAAAGAACGTAGGAAAATAGAGGGAGAAGCAAAAGAGAATTGAAAAAAAAAGAAAGTTAAAGAACATAAAAGAATTAAATTGCTCAAAATGAAAAATTACGGGTACCAATTGTATAATTTAACCTAAATTTTTTGTTTGAAATGATAATTTAACGTGCCACGTCAGCTTACTGTTACACAATTAACGACAATTAACGGCTCAGTGACTAAAATGTTACAACATGACAACGTAAGTGACTAAAACATAACATTTCAAACATAAGTGACTAAAATGTAACATAAGGTAAACAAAAGTGACCATGGGTGTAGTTTACCCAAATATTAAATGAAATTTGAATAAAAATTACAGACTATAAATCAAATTAAGGCATAATATATCAATTTTAGATTTTAATGTCTATATTTTTTGTTAATTTAGTTATTATTATTTTTATCTAACTTTTTATCGTTAACTTTTCAAAGAGAGTCAAATCGTTTTTTTTTAACGGAAATGTTAACTAAAACATTTATTTTTTAATGATGTTAGATTGTTAACCCACTTAAAAATTTACGTGTACTTTATGTTGACATGATACTATTTATCTTAATGTCAAATTAATAAATAAAATTAAAATTATAAAATACTCAAAAATTTAAAAAAAATCAAAATGCAAAACAAAAAAATAGCATGAAATACATATGGATTGCTAAATATGTCGTAATTAAACTTGTCCATGGAACGGGTGGCCCAACTTGAATTGGGCTTAGGTAAAGATTTTGTCCTTGAGCTGGCCCAACCCAACTGAAATTTAAATTAAATAATTTTTAAATTTAAATATAAGATATATAAATATTAATATAAAGTAATATCTTTTAAATATTTTATTATTTTTAAATAGTGATAATCGTTTTTTTGGCCTAATGGAACCAAATCAGGAAATTTTTTAAACAAGTTTATTTCCAATATTTAAAAATTTAATGTTTTAGTTAAATAATAATAATTTAATTTTTATTAAAAGATAGGTGGTAATTTAATTTTTTTTAAAGATTGGATAGCTTTTAAAATATGAGCTTTCTGAAGTCAGAGAAATTCAGAGGTTCTGCACAAGGAATTCGCAGATTGTTTTTCTACATATAAGCCGGCAACAAAATATGGCTGGCAAGGCTTGTAAGAGCTTTATATGGAAGGTTTTGTGTCTTTGGTGAACCTCCAACAGTGACTATGAATTCTGATGCACAAGACAAGCAGGGAGCTGACAGCATGATGCTCTGCAAGAATGATACTTATGCTTAGGCTCCTTTAAGCCTCCTATTGTAACAAAAAAAAAAAAGCATGTTCAATTAAATTTTTAAAAAAAAAATTAAGAAAGTAGTGAAAGGAAAAAAAAGAAAACCTTAATTATCAACCAAGAACACCAATATAGCATACTAAATAAATAAATCATGGAAATGTGTTCAATTCCACTTTTGAAGTATGCAACTGACTGAAACTGATGTAAACATGGAAACATAAAAAGGATATGCAAATATAAAACTGATGTAGACACTAGCTAAATCTGGGTTTATCCCTAGCTTGATGATTAAGCTTTGAGTGATTGGTATGGTTATTGACAGTATTAAGAAGTAGCTAGGCTGCACATAAACCCTAATCATTTCTGTAGTTGCTTAAAAGGAAGGTGGGTCAAAAGTCGTCTTCCCTTGGCTTTGCGACTCACCCATGGCTTCTCTTTGGTTGGAGATAGCTGTTATCACCAACCCATTTTGCATGACCCACTGACCTTTCTATGGAAATGATTACCACCAAGATGAATTTGAGTTCAATTGGTTGATTGGCAAGCTGTAAGAAGATGGTAGCCTTTTTTATTAGATACAGTTAGCTGTGGCATAATTTATTATATTGGAAAATTACCAATTAATCCAATTTTGTACCTATTGAATTTGATTTGATTAATAAATAAACCCCAATTAAAAATAACCTAAATTTATAAATATTAGAATTCAAAATGATTCGAATTCTAATGTCAAATTTAAAAAAAATTAAAATATTCGAATTCGATTTTAAATACAAATGAAAAAAATTTAAAATGATCTAATTTAAAAACTTGATAGGTAAACTCAAATAACTCATCCTTAAAATAATTTAAATTTGAAATTAAACCAAATCCGAAATAATTCGAACCCAACATAACATAAAAAAAAAGTTTAAAACATAAGTAAACTCAATCTAAGTTATTTCTATCTAAAACTGATCGCACCTCCAATTGACAAGTATGTATATTATCAAATATATTAGATAAAAGACAAAATGTACAGTTAAATTTAGTTTTTTAAATTAAAAAGCACCAAGTCTCATTAATTAATATTGAAGAATAAAATAAACAAATCAAGACATATACAGTTTCTTAGTTCCACTTAGGAAACTAAACCAAAGTCCCCTAATAATTCATCAAATAATAATCCTTTATAGTACTGTAAGATATATATATATAATTGGGTCAAAGACATCAGATTAAAATGCACAGTGGTTGAGATGTTTATTTCACTGTTTACTTCAATGGTAATAAAACATCTGAAGCCACATGATTATCTTAGAATACGTTTTCCAAAGGCTCCATTAATCTTAACCAAGAATTTTCTTCTATTATCACCAACCAAATGGGACTATACCTCTTCTACTTTCACTTGGTTTTCTTTATATGCATGGAAATATACGCTGGTTTTTTGAGAAAGGGTTCTCATTCCATTGTTAGTCTTCATCATTAAGCTGTATTATGGTTGGGGATGGTGAAATTTTGTGTATGAAGATACCGTTGACAGGCATAACAAGGACAAAACATTGATTAACCGACTTTAATGACACTCCACAGTGAACACTTGGGGCCATTGGTTGGTAATTCTCTGCTTTCTCAAACCTGCAACATCATGGACTTAAAGATAGTTCAATCTTGTCACTATATAAACATGCATATCTCCACAGTTTTTTTCATGAATCACCCCAAATTAAGAGCAAAACCTTCAAAGACTTCCATATTTTCTTTCCAGCTTAAAACATGGGTACTTCACCAGCAATTGTCATGATACTTTTTGTTGCTGTTGGCTGTTTCATGGCCTATCCTGAGGCTGTCACTGCAAAACACACAGGCATTACCAGGCACTATACCTTCAATGTATGTATATTGCATTGTTTACTTTGGGTAACTTGAGGTGAAAGTAATTGATGTAATCCTCAAGACCTCATCCAATTTTCCCTTGGCAGATAAAACTGAAAAACACCACTCGCTTGTGCCACACTAAGAGCATTGTCACAGTTAATGGGAAGTTCCCCGGACCTCGTGTTATTACCAGAGAAGGCGACCGCTTAGTCGTTAAAGTAGTTAACCATGTTCCAAACAATATCAGCATTCACTGGTATATATAAGTTGTTTAGGTTTCTATGGCTAAGCTCTTTTGGAATATGGTAAATTAATGTTGTTTACAGGCATGGAGTTCGACAGCTTCGGAGCGGATGGGCGGACGGGCCATCATACATCATGCAATGTCCCGTTCAAACAGGCCACTCTTATGTGTACAACTTCACCATTACCGGCCAAAGAGGAACTCTCTTCTGGCACGCTCACATTTCATGGCTTAGAGCAACTGTGTACGGACCGCTTATCATCCTCCCAAGGCGGAACGAATCTTACCCTTTTGTGAAGCCCTACAAAGAAGTGCCGATCTTGTTCGGTAATGTTAAGGAATCACCGATATCTTCTTCATGCAATGCAGCAAATGTATGATGTCCTTTGATGGCAATTTAACTCAATCATTGTTAACTACAGGAGAGTGGTTTAATGCTGATCCTGAGGCAGTTATTAATCAGTCTCTTCAGACAGGGGGTGGCCCTAATGTTTCAGATGCCTACACCTTCAATGGCCTCCCAGGTCCATTGTACAATTGTTCTGCCAAAGGTATATAAATATTTGCACACATGTATGTATCTATGTATTTATATATCCCTTTGGACATTAATGCATGTGATTTGTGATTAACAGATACATATAAGCTGAAGGTAAAGCCAGGGAAAACATATCTTCTGAGGTTGATAAATGCTGCGCTCAATGATGAGCTTTTCTTCAGCATTGCAGGCCACAGTTTAACTGTGGTGGAAGCTGATGCAGTGTATGTGAAACCCTTTGAGACCAATGTGTTGATGATAACACCAGGACAAACCACCAATGTTCTTCTAAAAACCAAACCTAAAGCTCCCAATGCCACTTTCTTGATGTTAGCCAGACCATATGCCACTGGCATGGGCACCTTTGATAATACTACAGTAGCTGGTATTCTTGAATATGAAACACCTTCCAGTAGCTTAAAAAACAGGCCACTTCTTAAACCAGGCTTGCCTGCTATCAATGCTACAAATTTTGTTGCCAATTTTACAAGCAAATTCAGAAGTTTAGCCACCGCCAAGTTCCCTGCCAATGTCCCACAAAAAGTAGACAAGAAGTTTTTCTTCACAGTTGGTCTTGGAACCAAGCCTTGCCCCAAAAACCAGACCTGCCAAGGACCAACAAATACCACAAAATTTGCAGCTGCAATGAACAACATCTCCTTTGCACTCCCAAGAACTGCACTCCTCCAATCCCACTTTTTCTCCCAATATTCTAAAGGGGTTTACACCACTGATTTCCCAGCTTTCCCTCTGATTCCATTCAACTACACAGGCACTCCACCTAACAACACACTTGTAAACAATGGCACTAAACTTGTGGTGATACCATTCAATACAAGCGTGGAACTAGTGTTGCAGGACACAAGCATCCTTGGTGCTGAGAGCCATCCTCTCCATCTCCATGGCTATAACTTCTATGTTGTTGGTCAGGGTTTTGGAAACTTTGACCCTGAAAACGACCCTCCAAAGTTCAACCTGGTTGATCCAGTTGAAAGAAACACAGTCGTGGTGCCGTCTGGTGGCTGGGTTGCAATCCGTTTTCAAGCAGACAATCCTGGTAACAAATGAGATCATACAAGTTTTATCTTCAAAACATGAGATGAGAATGCATTTAGTGATATTATATGTTAATCATGCAGGAGTTTGGCTGATGCACTGTCACTTTGATGTTCATCAGAGCTGGGGCTTAGGAATGGCATGGATGGTGTTGGATGGAGAACTCCCAAACCAGAAGCTGCCTCCTCCACCCTCTGATCTTCCCAAGTGTTGAGTCTTTTTTATCCCTTTTTGGGACTTGAAGCAACAAGCTTTACGTGCGTCCATAATTAACCATAGTTTTTGGTTCCCTTTGAAATCCTTGTTGGGAGAGTTTTGTTGTTAACTTATGTAATGGTTTTGCTTGTGTGTTATTTTGCCTAAGCCAACCTTGGCATTGAACAAATGAGTGCTTTATTTTTATTTTTATTTAAATCTGCCTAACAAAAATGGTGGAGATGGTTTTGTACTTGTACCAACCCAGAGTTTGATTGCAATTGTTGGGGATATAATAATTCCAAATTTCATCAAATCCAGATAGTGATTTCTTTACATTTTAATTTATAATAATTTCACTGTGTATTTTAATAAGAGAGAGGTGTACAAGCCTAATTTGGGGCTCAAAACCCAAACCCACTAAATGCCCACTGAACCCACTAAGCCTAAAACCCAAATAACCTAGCCCAATACATTAAAGAAAATAAAAGAAAACTTAAAACCCTAGCCGTTCAGCACATGCTCCCCATCCCATCCACCGTCTTTGCTGCAGCACCGCCCCATCAAGTCCACCGCCACAAGCACCTGCAATGCACTAACAAGACAAGACAGAAAGCAAGAAGCAAGTTGTAGAAAAAACGCCTATAAAAGGCTGAATCCATTACCATTTGTAACAATCGGCACTTGTGAAAATAAAAAAATATTAATTTCAAACATACAAGCAAAAAATAGAGACCTTAGTAACATCAAAAAGCAAGAAATAGCCCAATATCAGAAATCGGAGAACCGAAAATACCAAGATCTAAGGTGATTTTTACTTTACTTTCGTTTTGTTTTCGGAACCATTTTTTTCTCACTTACATACATATATTAAAAACATAAAAAATAATAATAAAAAAAGGAGAAAAATTACCCCAAAGGCGATTTCGGTGGCCGGCGCGGCGGAGCCACGATGGCGTGACGGTCGGCCGTCGGTGGTCTTCTTGTCCGGTTTCTGGATTTAGCCCAGAAGGAGAGAAGAGATTTTTTTTAAAAGAGGCTGGAAGAATGATTTTTTTTGCTAAAATTTTGGTATTTATAAAGGGACCATACGACGTCGTTTTGGGCCTTGGTTTCAAACGCCAAAACGGCGTCGTTTCAACAATGACCCGAGCACCCAACCCTCCTATGCCCAGGGTCCGCGTGTTTTTGGACTGAGGGGTTATTTGCGCCCTCAGTCCTTCCGCTTTATAGGCTTAGTTCAATAGGGTCTCGCGCTGTTTCCTTTTTCTTTAATTTTACCCCTATAATTTTGCTTCTATTTCATTTTAGTCCTGTATAAAACACTGTGTTTTGGGGGGAGGGGATATTTTCCCCTTTAGTCCCTCCTGATTGCTCGCGTATCCCAATTAATCCCCTTTTCTTTTATTTATTTTAAATTCGCCTCAAGATTCCATTTTTTAATTCGATTTCGTCCTTTCTTTTTATTTTTCCTCATTATGCTAATTTAATTGTAATATTATTTATTGTATTTTATTATGGTTGTATCTTTATTAATGGCTCACTATTATCGTTTTATTTAATACTTATAAATATATGTTATAAAAGTATTATTAATAGTTTTAATACTATAATTCTTATTAATATATTTGTATGTCACCTAGGTATTTTTTAATATATACGTGTTATGCTCCATGTTATGTATATATGTGTTAATATTATATTTTGTCTATATTTTTTATACATAGGTATATATATGTATATTCCTCCTTTTTAATACTATGTATATATTTTGATATATTACGTGTATGTTTTGTTTTGTATACTATGTATATATTACGTATATGCCTTTAATATTATTAGGTATTTATTTATATATATATATTTATATAATATTATTAATAATTGTTTTTTTACATTATTACCATTTCTAATATATATATGTATATGCCTTTATATATAGTATGCATATATCGCTCGTATTATTAGTTATATGTATATCTATTTTCAATATATGTTTATGTAACGTTTTTAGTATTATCATTATCTTTGAATTGTTACTATCGTTATTATATCTTTCATTGTCGTCACTATTGCATTATTACTTTCATCATTATTATTATTACTAACATGTATGTATATACTATATATTTTTATTATATTACGTATACGTTTTTATATATACGCTATGCATATGCATTTTTAAATATTGTATTATTATTATGTATATATATACTTTTCTCATATATTTCTTATTACTTCTATTATTATGTATGTACCTTAATACATATATGTATATACTACTGTCGTTATCATTGTCATTTTTATTTTGCCATTTTTTGTTATATTTATCTATTTATTTGCTTGCGTATTCAATTACTTCATTTTCCTCACGTACGTGTTTACATTCACATATTTCTAACCTTCAATATTATTTCGTCTTTTATACTTGCTCATATTATTATCTTTGACATAGTCACACCTATTATTATGTTCTTATACGTGTTAATACCATATTATGCTTTTACGTCTTACTATAAATCACATTATGTTTTTACTCAATGCCTCAAAATAATTCTTTCATAAAAGTGATATTCTGTATTTGGTAATTCGAGATAATCGTGCCCTAACTTACTGGGTTTCGATTTTTCTCATTTAACTTAAATAACGAAATACTCTTTTAAATTGCTATACGAGTTTTGAAAATGCTCATTCTCGGAGATACAAAGTGTTGTGCCCTAACTTACCGGGTATGACATTTCGTCACCTCGAAATATGAATTTTTTTTAAAACAAAGGCAATATTCGGTGTTTGAGAACTCGGGAAAACGTACCCTAACTTACTGGGTTTCGATTTTTCTCGTTTACTCTAAATAACCGAATACCCTTCTAACAAATTAGAATACGTAAGCCTTATATAAAAGGCAAGTTCGTTCTCAAAAATTCAAGATGTCGTGTCCTAACTCACTGGATGTGACATTTCATATTTTGAGATGAGAAAGTCTTTAACACTTGAACTTTTTTTTTATAAAAAGGGGATCGTATTTCAAAATTCTTTCAAGTTTTTAAATTTTCGACACTAAGACACTAATTAATCAACTAGGTACCAATTTTGGGCGTATCGAGGGTGCTAATCCTTCCTCGTGCGTAACCGACTCCCGAACCTGTTTTCTTGATTCGCGTAGACCAAAATTGTTGTTTAAATAAATCAAACTATTTATTAAAAAACAACCACTTTTACAAAGTGACCTGATCACACCTCGTCAAAAAGGATCGGTGGCGACTCCTCTATTCATTTTCATTATCAAAATCCAAGTCGATACTCGTTTTTCAAAAAAAGATGGTTACGACAGCTTGGCGACTCCACTGGGGACAAGAATGAGAGAGTCAAGCTACAAGTTGATTAACTCTTGTCTTTTTATCGAAAATTGAAAACTTGGTTTTGAAATACGATCCTTTCATTGCACTTCATCAGCTATTTTTTATCGTACAGTACCTGCAGCGTTGGTTCAAGTCGTTAAATAGTTTTACATATTGCATAGCATGACCGCTATGGTTACACCCCTTTAAGTGGGAGTGAGAAACTACTCCTTCGTGAGGTTTTCACCTCCGTGCAGGATAGTGGATCGCATTCGGGATACATCCATACCTATGTCTTCGTGAGATTTTCATCTCCGTGCAGCCATAGGGAAATGTATTCCCCTGAACTGAACTCGGTCTGTATGAGCCTATAATGGGTGAAGATCGAGGAATCTACGGGTTCAGGTACCCTTACTCTAGAACCAAACCCCATGTAGCGAGCCTTAAAAACCCGCCCTAGGTAGAGCCACTCCGAAACCCTAGTGGTCACCTGAGCAAGTGCTATATTTATTATTCTTTGTTTGCTTTGAATTGTGTATAAATTACTGACTTACTTTGTTTTACTTTGATTGTACTTGCATGGCATTTTCATTGTAAAAGGTGTTGATTCGCATTCGGTTCCTAAATAGATAGCTTATCATGGAAAAGGGGTTTTTTTGATAAAGTAGAAGACAACGTGGCTATCCGGATATGGGCTGAGACAACACAACAAGAGAAAGGTGACAGTCTTACCGAGGGATACGTGTCAAAGTTGTAGAATTTTACCCGGATCGGCGTAACTCAGAATAATCTCCAAGAGATGAAAGAAATTTGGGATCAGTGGGATGATGAGGTCAAACAGCTATTCTATTGTCATTACGGTGATTTGCCTTATCTGTTCGATGTCAAGGTAGATGAACACCTGTTTCGAGCCCTTGCCCAATATTGGAATTCTGCTTACAGTTGCTTCACTTTCGAGAAAGTAGATTTGGTACCTACTATAGAAGAATACACGACCTTGCTTTATTGCCAAAGATTCAGGTTGACAGAATTTATGCCAGACCTGCTAACGTCCGAGCATTTTCGAAAAAGCTGATGAACATCACAAGGATGAGCGAACAGTGGGTAACAACCCGGATCAAACAAAAAGGAGATTGTAAATGCATTCCTTGGAGGAACCTGAGGGATCTAGTCTTAGCGCACCCCGACGTGAAGAAAAGGGTAGATGTCTTCGCCTTGAGCATTTATGGACTGGTCATCTTCCCCAAAGCTTTGGGGCATGTAGACAAGGCTGTTTGACAGGCTTGGTAAAGGAACCACACCTGTACCCGCAATCTTGGCTGAAACTTTCAGATCATTAAATGCTTGTAAAAGAGCGGGTGAAGGGAGATTTATTGGATGTGCACAGCTCTTGCTATCCTGGTTCTACAACCATTTTTGGAAAGTGGAAAAGGTCTCGTATCGTATCTTCTCTGAAAATTACTCTCCGCTGAAAGAGTTAGTGGCTACACCAAGGTGAGATGATGTGATAGAAGAAAATTGGATGACGGTTCTCCAAAATCTGCAATAAGAAGATGTTGAATGGAGAGCCCCGTGGATGGTTCTTGATGAAATATTATACCAATGCGGAGACTTCGATTGGGTTCCCTTGTTAGGAGTATGGGGGGCCATCGGGTATGCTCTTCTGCTCGCATTGCGACAATACAGATCCAGACAGTTTACACCACCAACATACGGGTTAGCCCAGTGCGAGTTCGTGTTCACAGGGAATAATTACAAAAAGAAAGTTCGCGAGATATCAAATGCCTGGAACCAGACTCGTAGAATGAAGAAGTTTGCTGGCAATCCCATGACTACTCCTGAGTACGACTGATGGTGGAATCAGAGGATTAACGACAACATCCCTACATCAGATCAAGGGAATCCTCAGTCGATAGAAGAGCACTTGAAAGTAATCCCATCTGAGCTAGAAATCATCAGGCAAAATTTCGAGAGAAAGTCTGGAGCTAGAAAAAAAGATCGAGCAGTTGGAAGAAGAAAAGATGCAGTTAGGGTTAGATGTCGATGTCCAGAAACTAGAAGCTGAAAAACTCAGAAAAGGGAAAAACAAGGTTGAAAAGGACTTAGACAGTTTGAAAACGGACTATAAGAAGCTGCGCAGATCAATGAGAACCGCTGGGTTAGGAAAAACATCCGAACAATGGCGACATGAAGTTAAAGAAGAACAAGGCAAAGCCAACCAGTGGGAGGAAAAATTTCGCGGTGCTCAAGCTCGAGAAGGTGCTCTGAAAAGAAGTTTGGTAGAAAGCCAGAACGAGAAAGAAGGGTTAAAGATCCGGGTATCAGAGTTAGAAAGGTCATTGTATCAGTATCACTCACGTAACTCTACAATCGAGTTGAAAGCTAGTCAGAACAGAATCGAAGAATTAAAAGAGAATATAGAAGAACTCAAAACAGCGCTGCAAAATCGTGAACTTCAGATAGAACTCCTCGAGGTAAATAACGAGCGATGGAAAGAACAACTTCATCAATCTCAAGACCAAGTCAGAAGTAGGGACTACGTCATGAGCAAAGCTTTGACTCAAGTGCGAGAAGTGGCTGGTCACTTGCAAACATTAGCAGTACAAGCCGATGTGCTGAGTTTAAAATACGAGTCAGAATCGGACCGAGGACAAAAGCTAGCTTGGCTTCTTAGGCAGGTCAAGGCCTTAAGCATCAGGGCCAAGCCTTATATGTAATCTATTTTATGTAAAGAAACTTGTTTTCTAGAAAAGTTACTCTAATGAAATCGAATTAGAATCAACGCCTTTTTGCATTCATCGCATTCATGCATCAGCATTGCATCATACGCACTAAAACTCACAAGAAACCTTAAAAATCATGGCAGTTACCCTGGAACATCGTTACGGTACAAGGGGAAAAACAAGAGCAATGGAACAAAGGTTAGAGAGATTGGAACAAATGCAAAAAGAGATGCAGGATCAATTACAAACACATATGCAAGAACAGCTTGCCAAAATCCAGCAAGATATGAGGGACCATATGTTGGAGTCCCAGAAAAGCATGATGGACCAATTAACTCGTCTATTGGCGGGCGGATTAGAAAAAGGGAAAAGCCCTTTGATCAATGTGGGAGAAGATAATGAAAATCCTACCTACCCTCCGGGTTTTGCCCCATCAGATGTTTAGACACAACCTGACATGTACCCAAGAAGGCCATCGGTCATAATTAGGCCCCAACCATTTCAGGCCGGTGCTTCGGCACTGATGAATTATCAGGCCGGCTCGGGCTCTAATCTGGGGGACCATCCAACCAACCCTGTGGTCCTCAATCTCGATGAAGTAATAGAAGCAGAAAAGACAAGGGTAGAACTCCCGAGAGAGCTTGAAGAAAGGTGTAGATGGTTGGAAGAAAAATTTAAAGAAATGGAAAGCACCGACTATCGTGGTGGAATCGATGCTAAGGAATTCAGTTTGGTTCAGGACTTGATAATCCCTCCCAAGTTCAAAACTCCTGAATTTGAGAAATACAACGGGACTAGCTATCCCGAAGCTCACATCACTATGTTCTGCAGACGAATGGCAGGCCATGTCAATAATGACCAACTATTAATTCACTGCTTCCAAGAAAGTCTGGTTGGGGCTGCTTCTAGATGGTACAACCAGTTGAGTCGCGCCCAGATCAGTTCATGGAAAGATTTAGCACAAGCCTTCATGAAGCAGTACGGTCATGTGGCAGACATAGCCCCTGATAGAATCACTTTACAGAATATGGAGAAGAAGCATAATGAGAGCTTTAGGCAGTACGCCCAGCGATAGAGAGAAGTGGCCACACAGGTCCAACCCCCTCTATTGAAAAAGGAAACCACTATCCTCTTCATCAATACCCTGAAGGCACCTTTTATTAACCACATGCTGGGTAGCACAACCAAGAGTTTTTCGGACATAGTAATGTCTGGAGAAATGATAGAAAATGCCATAAGATGTGGGAAAATAGAGGCCGGGGAAAACGCTAAGAGGTCAGCGTCGAGAAAGAAAGAGCACGAGGTGAATAATGTGAACTCATATTCAAAATCGATCACCGTAAGCCAACCAAGGTCGACAACTACTGGACAGTAGGGCCCACCCAGATCAGAGCCCAACACAAAACAAAATAGGGAGAAACTCCAATTTACGTCCATTCCAATGATGTACAAGGAGTTATACCAGAGTTTATTTGATGCACATGTCGTGTCTCCCTTCTATCTAAAGCCAATGCAACCTCCATACCCCAAATGGTATGACGCAAATGCCCAATGCGAATACCATGCGGGAGCCACACGACACTCAATAGAGAACTGCACCACTTTTAAGAAATTGGTTAAAAGACTCATCAACATGGGGATTGTGAAATTTGATGATGTATCCAATACAGAAAACCCATTACCTAACCATGGGGATAAGGGAATAAATGCGATAATCGAGAGTTCGAGGAAAGAAATTAAGATGAGTATTGCAGAAGTGAATACCCCGTTGGAGGAAGTTTGGAAGAAAATGGTGGAAAGAGGGTTGATAGCACAGAATTCAAGGGTCAGACCTCGAGAAGCGAAGAATTATTGTGAGTTCCACGATCAAGAGGATCATGAGATTCAGAAATACAGCCAATTCAGGGTTTTAGTACAAGGATTGATGGATAATAAGGAGCTGGAATTCTTCGAATATGTCGGGAGCCTGGAAGAAGCAGATGTGTGTGCCTCCGAAGAGGGGTCGACGAAGGATATTTACAAAGTCAACCACCCAGTGGTTATCATATCACGTCTGAGAATGAATGAAGCCGGGGCACGAGTTGCGCCAAAGGTCGTGATCCAAAAGCCCGTTGCTTTTCCTCATAAAGATAGCAAAAGGGTACCGTGGAACTATAGCTGCAATGTGACATTCCGGGAGAGGAGACCCCGATTAATGCATCAGAGGAAGTTCAAGATGAAGGTTTTTATACACACAGCGGAAGGCGTTATACCCCAAATACAAAAGTCGAGCAAGTTAAAGAAAAATCATTAGCAATTGAGCAAAAGAAAGAGAAGCCGGCGAGGCCTGAACCAACTGTTAATGAATCAGTAACTGAAAAATAAGCCAAGGAATTCTTAAAATTCCTAAAGCACGGCGAATATAGTGTCGTAGAATAGTTGCACAAACAGCGAGCGCGTATATCAGTACTGGCCTTACTTTTAAGTTCCGAAACCCATCGCAGCGCATTGATGAAGGTACTGAATGAAACTTATGTTGCTAACGATATCTCTGTAAACAAACTGGACCGCTTTGTCAACAATATAAGTTCCGAAAACTTTATATTCTTCAATGATGATGAGGTACTGCCAGGGGGCCGAGGATCAACTAAAGCTTTGCACATTACGACTCGCTGTAAAGGGTACACGTTACCGGGGGTATTGATTGACAATGGGTCTGCACTGAATGTCCTACCCCTATCTACGCTGAGTAGGTTGCCAGTGGATAGTTCCCATATGAAGACATGCCAAAATGTAGTGAGAGCATTTGATGGCACGGAAAAGAAGGTAATGGGGAGAATTGAAGTACCCCTATTAATCGGGCCGAGCACATACGAGGTAGATTTCTTGGTCATGGACATTAAGCCTTCGTATAATTGCCTATTGGGGAGGCCATGGATACACTCAGTGGGGGCAGTCCCTTCATCGTGGCATCAAAAGTTGAAATTAGTGACCGAAGGTCGGTTAGTAACAATCAATGCTGAAGAGGACATCATCGCGACAATAACCAGTGATACCCCATATCTGGAGGCAAATGATGAAGCGATCGAGTGCTCTTTTCGATCTTTGGAGTTTGTGAACACGACGTTCATCATCGAAGGAAATAAGATTCCAATGCCCAGGTCATCTGAGACTACAAGAATGGGACTACGGTTAACTGTTGGAAAGGGGGCTTTACCTGGAAGATGACTCGGGAGATACCTCCAAGGAAGGATTAATGTACCAATGATGAAGGACAAACAAGACCATTTTGGGTTAGGTTTTAAGCCAGACATGAAACAAAGAAAGAAGGAACTTGAGAAGAAGTAAGAAAGAAGGAGAGCGCGATTGAACGGGGGAGAAATCAAATGGGAACCAATGATATTCCCCCATATATCGAAGACTTTTGTGTCTGGAGGGATCATTCACTCTGAGCGGAAGACGTCGAGAAAGGAAATCTTGGAAGTCATGATGGAGAGTTTGGACATCAACGCCACATATGAAGAAGGAACGGGGGTAGAGAATTTGTCAAGCATTCGCCCCTATGAGCCAGGAAGTGTTCTAAATAATTGGACTGCGGAAGAGATTCCTGTAGTCTTTAGAACTAACTCAGAGTAATGTCCAAAACACACTTATTGCTCTAGGCCTAGGAGTAACAAGTGTCCTTTTGTGAAATAGGCTTATGTTCGAAATCGTTATTTCAATGAAATGCATCCTTTTGACTTATTCCGTGCAAATATTCTTTTATTCTTTCATTCATGATCATACCACACATATCATTGTTCTTAGATTCTCTTGCTCTTTGCATCTTCCTTCACACCTACAACAGGTCTCCAGATATCAATGATGCGAGTGACGTTGCTACTTCAGAATCTCCTTTTGAGCGAGATATGTATCTGGAGGGATCCCAAGACTTTGAGGATGACGGAGACTGTAACTTATCCCCTGATTTGTTAAGGATGGTAGAACACGAGGAGAAACAGATTCTACCCCACAAAGAGACCATAGAAGTCGTGAACTTGAGAGATGAACTAGAAAGGAGAGAAGTAAAGATCAGAGCTTGCATCACCACAGAGACAAAGCGGGACCTTATTGAGTTACTCCAAGAGTTCAAGGATGTCTTTGCATGGTCATATCAGGATATGCTTGGGCTAAGTACTGACATTGTGGTACACAAGCTCCCCATCAAAGAAGAATGCAAGCCAGTTCAGCAAAAGCTTCGAAGGATGCGGCCCGATGTTTTGTTGAAGATAAAAGAGGAGGTCAAGAAGCAATTTGATACTGGTTTCTTACAAGTAGTTAAGTACTCGGAATGGGTAGCCAACATCGTCCCCGTCCCTAAAAAAGATGGAAAGGTATGGATGTGTGTAGACTACAGAGACTTAAACAAGGCCAGCCCAAAAGATAATTTCCCGTTGCCTCATATCGACACCTTAGTGGACAACACGGCAGGTTACTCACTCTTCTCCTTCATAGATGGTTTCTCGGGGTACAATCAGATCAAGATGCATCTTGAAGACATGAATAAAACCACATTTGTGACCATATGGGGAACCTTCTACTATAAAGTAATGCCATTCGGATTGAAAAATACGGGAGCAACATATCAGAGAGCCATGGTAACCCTATTTCATGATATGATGCATAAAAAAATTGAAGTCTATGTCGATGACATGATCGCCAAATCTCGGACTGAAGAAGAGTATGTGCAAGTCTTGAGGAAATTATTTTTGAGGTTGAGAAAATTCTAGTTGAAACTCAATCCCGCAAAATGTACCTTCAGAGCCAGGTCAGGAAAACTGCTAGGATTCGTGGTCAGTGGAAAAGGGATTGAGATTGACCCAGATAAAGTCAAAGCCATACAAAAGTTACCTCCACCACGTACTCAGAAGGAAGTTCGAGGATTCCTAGGAAGACTAAATTACATTGCTCGATTTATTTTACAACTAACCGAGAAATGTGACCCCATATTCCGTCTCCTTAAGAAACACAACCCTGGTGGTTGGGACGAGGAATGCCAGAAGACTTTCGACAAAGTTAAGCAATATTTGTCTAATGCCCCAGTGTTGACACCACCTAATCCAGATAAGCCACTGATACTGTATTTGACGGTATTTGAAAATTCTATGGGATGCGTGCTTGGCCAACATGATGAATCGGGAAGGAAAGAAAGAGCGATATATTACCTCAGTAAAAAGTTTACTGAGTGCGAGACGAGATACTTGTTCATTGAAAAGTTGTGCAGTGCCTTGATCTGGACAACCCGAAGACTGAGACAATACATGTTGTACCATACAACTTGGCTGATCTCTAAAATAGATCCCCTGAAATACTTGATAGAGTCGACTGCCTTGAACGGGAGAATGGCCCGATGGCAAATTCTACTTTCTGAATTCGACATAGTCTATGTGAACCAGAAGGCCGTAAAAGGGAGTGCGATAGCAGATTTCCTAGCCAGCAGAGCCCTAGAGGACTACGAGCCTCTGAACTTTGATTTCCCAAATGAAGATCTAATGTGCATAGCAACCACGGAAGAAGACCCTCAAGAAGGTCACCCTTGGAATCTAAACTTTGACGGAGCATTAAATGCTGTGGGTAACGGAATCGAGGCAGTTCTGGTGGCCCTGAACGGAGATCATTATCCATTCACTAGTAAATTGGATTTTGACTACACGAACAATATGGCAGAATACGAAGCATGCATCATGGGAATACGTGCGGCTATAAAATGTAAAATTAAGGTGTTAGAGGTATATGGAGATTCTGCCCTAGTGATTTATCAACTCAAAGGTGAATGGGAGACAAGAGACCCCAAATTGATCAATTACCGGAGGTTGATCCTTGAGTTAATTAAAGAGTTTGATGATATTGTCTTCTACTACCTCCCACGAGAAGAAAATCAGATGGCTGACGCCCTAGCAACTTTAGCTTCTATGATTAAGGTGAACCAACCAGAGGATGTGAAACCAATCCAAATGAGCATTTACGAGGCCCTGGCTCATTGTTACAACCTCGAAGAAGAAGAGGAAAATGATGATCCCCTTGGTACCACAATATCCGACGATATGTGAAGAATCGTGAGTACCCCAACCAAGCTACTGAGAACAACAAGAGAATGTTGAGAAGACTGGCCAGTGACTATGTCTTAGATGGGGAGATCCTGTACAAAAGAAGGAAGGATCAGGTACTATTAAGATGTATAGACGCCATTGAAGCTAAGAAAATCTTGGAAGAAGTCCATGAGGGCGTCTGCGGGACACATGCTAATGGTTTTACAATGGCCAGGCAAATTATGAGGTTCGGTTATTATTGGTCCACCATGGAAGGAGACTGTATTAACTACGCCAAAAGATGTCATAAGTGCCAAATCTATGGAGACAAGATTAATGTACCTCCCTCACCTCTGCATGTCATGACTTCGCCATGGCCTTTCTCGATGTGGGGCATGGATGTGATTGGGCCAATTTCGCCAAAAGCTTCAAATGGGCATCGTTTCATCTTTGTAGTCATCGATTATTTCACCAAATGGGTGGAGGCCGCTTCATATGCCAATGTCACTAAATCAGCAGTTAGCAAGTTCTTGAAAAAGGAAATCATCTGTCGATATGGAATGCCGGAAAGGATCATATTTGACAATGCATTGAATTTGAACAATAACACGATAGCAGATGTCTGCAGTTAGTTCAAGATCAGACACCACAACTCGTCACCGTATCGCCCGAAGATGAACGGTGCAGTCGAAGCAACCAATAAGAACATCAAGAAGATTGTAGGAAAGATGACAGAAACTTATAAAGATTGGCATGAGAAGCTACCATTCGCCCTCTATGCTTATCGAACGTCTATCAGAACTTCTACTGGGGCAACGCCTTTCTCATTAGTCTATGGAATGGAGGCAGTTTTACCTATCGAGGTCGAGATTCCTTCCCTCAGAGTTTTGTCAAAAGTAGAGTTGGATGAAGCAGAATGGATCCAGTCCCGATACGATCAGTTGAATTTGATTGAAGAAAAGAGGCTACGGGCTATTTGCCATGGTCAGATGTACCAAAAGCGAATGATGCGAGCTTACAACAAAAAGGTTCGTCCTAGAGAGTTCCACGAGGGAGACCTAGTACTGAAAAAGATCCTGCCCATACAAAAAGACTTCAAAGAAAAATGGATGCCGAATTGGGAAGGGCCTTATGTGGTGAAGAAAGCCTTTTTTGGCGGAGCATTGATATTGGCTGAAATGGATGGCAAGACCTTATCCAATCCCGTGAATTCGGATGCGGTTAAGAAATACTTCGCCTAAAAAAAAGAGAGGCCAAGGTGAAAACTCGCAAAGAGCACTTTGAGACCAAAGGGATTTTGAATTGAAAACCCGTAAAGGGCGATTCAAATTTTGATCAAAGGTGGGGCATGCGATGGTTTTATAATACCTAAATTAACAAGGAGGAGAGATGTTACATCTTGAGGCATCTGCAAGAGCACTCTAGATCCCCTAAAACACATATTGGGCAAAAAAAAGAGTCATTAAGAAGTCAGTACAGAGAAACTCACGCTGCGATATCTGGGGCACCTATTCCCTTTTATTCATTTTGTATTCCAGCAATGTTTGTTGACTGTGATTAATCTCTTCCCTTCAAATGTTGGTTCTGATAAATTTCAGTTTTGTCATTGTTATGATCTTTTTCAAGCATTTTGCATTGAAATGATGATTAATGGACTAAAGCCATTTTTGCAAAAAGAGTTCTGCATATTACTTTGAAAGTTTCCAAATACTGCAGGAACCTGAAACAGAACTATTATTTAGAACTAACCAAACTCAAGATTGGAAGCATATGAGAAGAAAGAGTTTAAATTGAGACTACCTCTTCGGGTTTTCTATTCAAAATTTGAGCTGAATAAGAAGACAGGGTACAATTTCAGTGAAAGAACCTTGATAAGCAAAGAGCAATGGCAACCTAAACATTAAAAAAGATTCTCCCTCACAACATGTTGCACCTATACATTCATAGATCATTCATAACGCATCTGATTAGGAGCATTTGATTCATTTTGATCATAGCATCCTAATTCGTTGGCATAAGCATAAATACATAGAACTGATTCTACAGGTCATGTTCCTAGAATCATTGAATTCACCAGACCTTAACCCCCTAAGCAGTAGAGTAATAGGCTGAAAATTACAAGTCTCGTCTCCCTAAAGTTGCAGTGGAACAGATCAAATCCAGCGAATCCTGTCTTCCTGAAGCCTCAGCGAAGCAGATTGAAGTCACTAGCCTTATCTCCCTGAAGTGCAGTGGAGCAGACTGAAGTTACAAGTCTCATCTCCTTGAAGTCGCAGTGGAGCAGGCTAAATGTACAGACCTTAAACCCCTAAGCAGTAGGGTAACAGATTGAATTCAAAGGGCTTTAACCCCCTAAGCAGTAGGGTAACAAGCCGAATTTGCAGATCTTATCACCCTAAGCAGTAGGGAAATAGATCAAAGAAGATGGGCTTTAACCTCCTAAGTAGTAGGGTAATAGGCTGAAAATTACAGATCTTGTCTCCCTGAAGTTGCAGTGGAACGGATCGAATCCAGCAAGTCTCATCTCCCTGAATTTGCAGTGGAGCAGACTGAAGATTTATAGATCTTACCCCCTAAGCAGTAGGGAAAAAGATCGAAAGTGATGGGCTTCAACCCCCTAAGCAATAGGGTAACAAGCCAAATTTTCAAACCTTAAACCCCTAAGCAGTAGGGTAACAGGTTGAATTTACAGATCTAAACCCCTAAGCAGTAGGGAAACAGATCAATGATGACAAGCCTTAACCCCCTAGGCAGTAGGGTAATAGGCTGAAAATCAAATATCTTCTCCCTAAAATGGCGTTGGAGCAGCTAAAAGCCACAGCAGATCTCCTTGAAGTTTCAGTGGAATTGATCAAAGCTACAGCAGATCTCCTTGAAGTTTTAGTGGATTAATCGAAGCCACAGCAAGATCTCCTTGAAGTTTCAATAGGATTGATTGAAGTCACGTGTCTTAACCCCATGGAGTTGCAGTGGAGCAGATCAAAACAAACCTTACCTTCTTGAAGTTGCAGTAGAGCAGTGAAGCGAAGCGAAGCAACAAGATTGGAATAAAGCTACCTGGAGAAAAGGAGCGCTAAACGAGTCCAGACACAGTGAGACCGGGCAAAATTGGTCTTTCTTAAGTTTTTGCTCTGTTCTCATTACACGACAACAAGCAAAAAGGGGCAGCTGTACAAGCCCAATTTTGGGCCCAAAACCCAAACCCACTAAATGCCCACTGAACCCACTAAGCCTAAAACCCAAATAACCTAGCCCAATACATTAAAGAAAATAAAGGAAAACCTAAAACCCTAGCCGTTCAGCACATGCTCCCCATCCCATCCACCGTCTTTGCTGCAGCACCGCCCCATCAAGTCCACCGCCACAAGCACCTGCAATGCACTAACGAGACAAGACAGAAAACAAGAAGCAAGTTGTAGAAAAAACGTCTATAAAAGGCTGAATCCATTACCATTTGTAACAATCGGCACTTGTGAAAATAAAAAAAATTTAGATTTCAAACATACAAGAAAAAAATAGAGACCTTAGTAACATCAAAAAGCAAGAAATAGCCCAATATCAGAAATCGGAGAACCGAAAATACCAAGATCTAAGGTGATTTTTACTTTACTTTCGTTTTGTTTTCGGAACCATTTTTTTCTCACTTACATACATATATTAAAAACATAAAAATAATAATAAAAAAAGGAAAAAAATTACCCCAAAGGCGATTTTCGGCCACCGTGTACGGTGGCCGGCGCGGCGGAGCCACGATGGCGTGACGGTCTGCCGTCGGTGGCCTTCTTGTCCGGTTTCTGGGTTTAGCCCAGAAGGAGAGAAGATATTTTTTTTAAAAGAGGCTGGAAGAATGATTTTTTTGCTAAAATTTTGGTATTTATAAAGGGGCCATATGACGTCGTTTTGGGCCTTGGTTTCAAGCGCCAAAACGGCGTCGTTTCAACAATGACCCGAGCACCCAACCCGCTTATGCCCAGGGTCCGCGTGTTTTTGGACTGAGGGGTTATTTGCGCCCTCAATCCTTCCGCTTTATAGGCTTAGTTCAATAGGGTCTTGCGCTATTTCCTTTTTCTTTAATTTTACCCCTATAATTTTGCTTCTATTTCATTTTAGTCCTGTATAAAACGCTGTGTTTTGGGGGGAGGGGATATTTTCCCCTTTAGTCCCTCCTGATTGCTCGCGTATCCCAATTAATCCCCTTTTCTTTTATTTATTTTAAATTCGCCTCAAGATTCCATTTTTTAATTCGATTCGTCCTTTCTTTTTATTTTTCCTCATTATGCTAATTTAATTGTAATATTATTTATTGTATTTTATTATGGTTGTATCTTTATTAATGGCTCACTATTATCGTTTTTATTTAATACTTATAAATATATGTTATAAAAGTATTATTAATAGTTTTAATACTATAATTCTTATTAATATATTTGTATGTCACCTAGGTATTTTTTAATATATACGTGTTATGCTCCATGTTATGTATATATGTGTTAATATTATATTTTGTCTATATTTTTATACATAGGTATATATATGTATATTCCTCCTTTTTAATACTATGTATATATTTTGATATATTACGTGTATGTTTTGTTTTGTATACTATGTATATATTACGTATATGCCTTTAATATTATTAGGTATTTATTTATATATATATTTATATAATATTATTAATAATTGTTTTTTTACATTATTACCATTTCTAATATATATATGTATATGCCTTTATATATAGTATGCATATATCGCTCGTATTATTAGTTATATGTATATCTATTTTCAATATATGTTTATGTAACGTTTTTAGTATTATCATTATCTTTGAATTGTTACTATCGTTATTATATCTTTCATTGTCGTCACTATTGCATTATTACTTTCATCATTATTATTATTACTAACATGTATGTATATACTATATATTTTTATTATATTACGTATACGTTTTTATATATACGCTATGCATATGCATTTTTAAATATTGTATTATTATTATGTATATATATACTTTTCTCATATATTTCTTATTACTTCTATTATTATGTATGTACCTTAATACATATATGTATATACTACTGTCGTTATCATTGTCATTTTATTTTGCCATTTTTTGTTACATTTATCTATTTATTTGCTTGCGTATTCAATTACTTCATTTTCCTCACGTACGTGTTTACATTCACATATTTCTAACCTTCAATATTATTTCGTCTTTTATACTTGCTCATATTATTATCTTTGACATAGTCACACCTATTATTATGTTCTTATACGTGTTAATACCATATTATGCTTTTACGTCTTACTATAAATCACATTATGTTTTTACTCAATACCTCAAAATAATTCTTTCATAAAAGTGATATTCTGTATTTGGTAATTCGAGATAATCGTGCCCTAACTTACTGGGTTTCGATTTTTCTCATTTAACTTAAATAACGGAATACTCTTTTAAATTGCTATACGAGTTTTGAAAATGCTCATTCTCGGAGATACAAAGTGTTGTGCCCTAAATTACCGGGTATGACATTTCGTCACCTCGAAATATGAATTTTTTTTAAAACAAAGGCAATATTCGGTGTTTGAGAACTCGGGAAAACGTACCCTAACTTACTGGGTTTCGATTTTTCTCGTTTACTCTAAATAACCGAATACCCTTCTAACAAATTAGAATACGTAAGCTTTATATAAAAGGCAAGCTCGTTCTCAAAAATTCAAGATGTCGTGTCCTAACTCACTGGATGTGACATTTCATATTTTGAGATGAGAAGGTCTTTAACACTTGAACTTTTTTTTTTATAAAAAGGGGATCGTATTTCAAAATTCTTTCAAGTTTTTAAATTTCGACACTAAGACACTAATTAATCAACTAGGTACCAATTTTGGGCGTATCGAGGGTGCTAATCCTTCCTCGTGCGTAACCGACTCCCGAAACTGTTTTCTTGATTCGCGTAGACCAAAATTGTTGTTTAAATAAATCAAACTATTTATTAAAAAAACAACCACTTTTACAAGGTGACCCGATCACACCTCGTCAAAAAGGATCGGTGGCGACTCCTCTATTCATTTTCATTATCAAAATCCAAGTCGATACCCGTTTTTCAAAAAAAGATGATTACGACAAGAGGAGTAAAGCTTCTTCACTCATCCAATTTAAAATTTATATAAATTGAACTTATTTTATCACTCCATTTGTCGAGTGTTACAATTGATATTTAAGTTACTCCAAAGAGGCTATAACTTGAATTTCTATTATTTTATAAATAAAAATAATTTATTTAATTAGTGAAATTAAATTGTAACGATAAGCCAAAAATAAGTTTAATTCAAGTGAATAATATTCATTTGTTTGGATTTCAAAGATTAAGCTCGTAATTTTATCATATCAATAGTATTAATATTCTAAAATATATGGCTCATCTTTTAATTTTACAATATTCTGACAATTTTACAAATAATAAAACTAATTAATTAAATTCTCTAATTATTTTATATATATTTTTCACTAACATTTTAACTATATTTATTATATTATAAGTTAAATAATTAATATTTTGTTTGTTATATATATTTTGTCTAGTTAATTAGTTATAACAATCGTCCTTTTTTATATATATAATTTTAGTCAAATTTGCTCTTTCAACCATTTGTTTTTTTCATTTTTTCCTATGACTTTGATTAAAGAAAAGCCCTAACTACTTGGGCACTAAAAAATGGAAGTAAATAATATAATGGCATTTAATCAATCAAATAATAAAAAATTATCTTTCAACCAAATGAATCATAATATATCCAATAACATGTAAAATAATCACGTATTCCAATAATAATATGCCAAATAACTTTACATTTCAATAATTTATTATAAATAACAATATCGTAATCTTAAATTTCATAAATTAAATAATTCTTTAATGTATTTAGGTTTTAGTAATTTTTTTTATAAAGAAAATGATGATGATGATGAATATCACATGGAAACATGTGAGCTGCACAAAGCATGGGCAGGAGAAAGTATGATATTACTCTTTAAATTTTATTGATTAATTTATCTTAACGAAATAAGAAACAAAATTTGTCCATAGAAATTAAGTTAATGATCACATATACATACTTGTATGTCGGAAAAACGAAAGTGAAACATCACCATCTTGCTCACCTTTACGTATACAATATTAATTTGTTATAGATTTTTATTATATTTATTTTTTTATATAATATCTAAAATTATTAATAGTTTCTTTTTCAATTCTTTAATAGGAGAATGCGCGTCAACGTACTCAAACTCACGTCTATATTGATAACAATATTGATACCAATCAAACTAAGACTGAATTAACAATTTTCAATATTTCTTTTATTGTAAAGTTTATTTGAATAATAAATACAAAATAATTTATAATATATATTTATATATAAAAGGATTTTATCTTTGAATAAAAACTTATATATTCACATAATATAAAAAAATCATCTAATACCCATGTCAGACGCAGGAGATTTTATAATTAATTCAAATTCATACTCAATATAATCTAATTTGATTATAAAGAAAGTTTAATGACTCAAAATTTGCTAAACTTGAATGCAAACATGATTTAAACAAAAAAAAAATTCAAAGCCTAAAATATTTCATACAAAATATTTTATTTGGACATGTTAAAAATATCTCAAACAAATAATTTGAACACGAAATGATTTTATTTTAAAAAAATTGAATTAACAAATTCAAATTGACTCCAACAATAAAAAAATAAAATTAAAGGAAATTAACTCAACCCAAGTTTACCCGAGCCAAAATGTTTCTACCTTTTTGGATTTCTTGACGGTGGCCAACTGGATTATGCTAGCTATTGTTCTCCTGGGTGCCTCTGTCTGACAACTGGTCTTATAACAACTTCTTGGTTTGCCTTAGAGTGGATGCAAAGTGAAAATGTAGAAAGGTACTTGTGTGAACCTGATCTCAGGTTATGATTCTATTCAATTCATGGCATCTTCCCAAATTTCCTTAATAAATTGCCTTAACATCATAAAAATTTAAGTAAAATGTTTTGTGTCTTAAACAAGATTGATTGCATTCAAGTTGTTTCAGCATGATTAAAGTTCAGAGTTACTCAAACACTAATTAGATATGCATATACAAATAAAAAGCATGCATGTTGTTTCAAGTCTTCGTGTATTACATCCTAGCATCCTCCAAATATAAGGAAGAAAAATTCGAAAACATTAAATATTTTAGAGTTATGATACTTGTTATTTTATTCTTTCTTAAATTCATCAAAACCTTCTACATAAAATAGACTCTTGTATAAACTAATACGCAATTCACAATATCAATGATATAACCCTAGCTGTCACTAAATCACAGATAAAGTGGCAAAGGGCATAAGTTTAAGTCTTTCGATTAATATCAGTCTCAAATTCAATGGATGAACAACCTCAACCCACTAAACCATATATATAAACCATAACCCTACCCGAACTAAGTATTCCTAGAATCCTGCTTCTTTTTCACAGTTTAAAACACAAGAACTTCTTTTAACATGAAATTGCAGCTGACTTCAACAAAATTATACAAGTATATATCAAGATCTTCAAGTTTCTTAGACTATTGCCTCTTCGTATTTTTTTTTTTGTTAAAAAATAAACCTCCTATAGAGTGTCTTCAACGGTGGAAATTTAGGAAATCTAAGTTATTAAAAAATATATATTTCCCTTTATACAAGTACAACAAATAGGTTTAATTAAGTTGTTCTTTAAAAAAAACCAAGTAAAAGAAAGGGGGTTATCACCTGATTTTGCAGCACCCTCCAAGCAAAGTTGCAAAGAATCAGAGAAATATATATGTGTTGTGTAACAGGGAATTTCATTTGGAATAATCTCCTTTCATTTGTAATAGAAAAAGTAAAGAGTATAGCCAATATGTTTGCTGATGCAGCATCATCAAGATTCCCATATTTGAAAGGAAAAGTTTGAAGTAAAAGGAGGTGATTTTGTGGAGGGGTACCACTAAACCACAACCTTTGGCTCTCCAATGAAACCCTTTACTAAGTTTGTGAATCTTGATAATGCCGCATCTGCAAACACTGACCCGGTTACTTGAGTCTTGATCATCACAGATGATGAGATCTCTCTCCCCATGCAATAAATGTATAAAACCCTAACCCTTCAAAGGGGAAAAAAATCCACCAATGGTAAAAATGCTAAACAAAAGCAACAAAAGCAAAACAAACCCATCCCAAGAAATCATTATGCAAAAACCCAAAAAAAAAAAGGGAAAAGAATGCCCTAGCTATCTAGGTTGGGTTGACCATCAAATCTAGTTACATAATTGAATAAAAGAAACTAGCTAACTATATAAGTGGCATCGGTTAACTATAGGTGACATAGGTTGGTTGTATCTTAGTCAATCTCATAGTGATCTTAAGCATCTACGAGGCGGGTGGGTGGTTAGTAATGGGATGAAGAAGGTATATATAGAGAGGAAAGGGAGGGATGATTGGTTCAAGTAATTGAAAATTGAGAGATATCTGGGAGGTTAATAGAGTAACCTGTAATCTTTATGAACCATATAAGAAGCATATGGTTTCGGGGAATCCATATTTAACCAAATACAGGTGTCCAATAGAGAACTGTTTTGTGATGAAGGGATCAAGATTCAAGATAATGAGTTAATATTGATAATTCTTCACTGCACTAATTAAAACCTAATAGTCTGGCCCTTTTGATTATTAATTATTGTAGCCCTTGAAACAAGCCTTTAGTTAAGAACTACTTTATTTTTGGGATTTTTCAAAAGGCTTGCGGGGATTCTTGTACACCTCAAATAATGCCCTCCTAAATTTAAAAATAAAAAAGTTAGGTACCGTGGACCTATATAAGTTAATTACTTATCCTCCTTTTGCTAAAGAAAAGAAAAATTTTCCCTTTTGGATACTAACATGAGTTCCAGTTTATCTTTTAGAGAGTGGAGTAAGGGATGTTTGTGGTTTAAATCCAGAAGAAAAGATGTCAGGAAATTACAACAAGTGAGTTCCAATTTTAAGTTGATTGAAAATATTAATTATTTGTTGCATTCAATATAAGACTAGTATTAAAATAAATAGGATTTTCGCTCTAAATAAATTTTACACCAGTTTTTTAATACGTTTGTCAAGTTGAAAGAAAAAAAAATTGATTTTGAGTCTATCGATAATAATTGATTTTAATTTACATTATATAAGTTACACATTTATGCTCTGCGCAAATTCAGAATTTTTTTTAGGGGAATATGAATAATAATTTTTTTAGTTATCAAAATATAATTTTATAATGTATTAATTTAAGATTTTATTATTTTTGAAGAGATTAAACATATTTTTTTTTATTTTGAGAGGTTAAAGTGTAATTTTACTATAAATTAATTTTAACTTGAACATTTAATAGGACTTAAATGGTAATTTTTTCATTTAAGGGGGGCCAAGGCCCCCTGCCTACCCGTCCCCTAGATTCAGTGCTACCATCAAGGCAACCACGCCAAAACACCGCAACCACCTTACTCTACCAAATATGTCTCCTCCGCCATGAGAACTATTCCATCATATTATAGCAAACATGCTTGCCAACCACTTATGAACCAAGTCACTCCAACAATACATCTATCACTTGTCACCTACGTACCTTGTAACCTATAACCTCATGTCACATTGCAAATCTAACAAGGAACAAAGAGTGACCAACCAACCTATCAGGAAGCAACATGTAGCAAAGGAGATCAACCCATCTTTATATCCCACTGCTCCCTAAGTAAAGAATCCTCTTCCACGCAACGGAAAATAAGTTTAAAAGAAAAATTAGAGTTTTAAATTTTTTTCCAAAACAAGAACTTGATTGTAATATCAAAAGTAATAAACATTTAATCAAAATTGTACATTTTCGGTTCATCTTGGATTAAAGTTTCGATCAAGTAGTTTTCCCTGCTATCCTCAAGTTCATGTCTGTTGAGTGAGGGCTTGCTTCAAATAAGAAAATTTTTCACAAAAGTACCAATGAGGTAGTTTCGTAATTTCTCTAAACTTTTGGGTCAAATTATAAATAAGAAAACTATCTCTAGAAATCTTCTACAATAATTTCTTGAGAGAATTTTGTCTCTATAACTTTCTCTTGAATTAAAATCTGTAAAAAATAATGACCTAAGGCTCTCCTTATATAGGGATACTTTAAAGAGTTAAACTAAAACCAAATTTAATCACTTTAATATTAAATTAATATAATACTTAAGTATTAGATTAAATTTAATATTAAATCTATTAAAATAATATTATTTTTTGGAATAGTCTATTTGAAATCAAATTATTGGTAAAGTCCCAGTAGGAGTATAATTCTTCCACTGCTCAACCACCGAAGCATCGCCCCTGTCGACCATCCGCCAGCCACCGAAATGTCGTCGTCATAGCCCCAGCACCATCGTGCCCGATGGTGTCATCGCAAGTGCAACATCCTTACGGAACCTCGAGCTGATTCTATCCAAGCCAGTGATGGCCTGACCCGTGGTTGGACTGTTGGCCCGATTCAACCAATTTTAGGTCTCAGTCTAGGTTTTTGGTTCTTGGTTCCAATATTTTACCTCAAGTCCAATTTTCAAGTTTAATTACCCATTGGGTCATTTGTCTAACTTGAAAATTAATTTCCAAAAATATCATATTTATTTTAATTAATTTGATTAATTTAATTTTGCTTGATCAAAATTAATTTTCCCCAAAATCACTGCGATTTTTCAAAATTATTTTTTTCAAGAAAATTCTTTAATCAATTATCTATTTGACCAATTTTCTTTAATCAAATTCTCTAGTTGAACAATTCTTATGACCACCCAATTTAATTTCACATCGAATAAATCAACTCAATTAAATTATTTCCAAAGTCATAGAATTTTCTTCTATTTCAAATGCAATCCAATTGAGTTTTTGTTAAGCTAGTGGAGGGACCAACCGGATATATACAATTAAGCTATAATAATTGCAATTATGTCCAGAAGCATCATTCCAATAATTCACAATTTACTTAATCATGGAGTCAATCCACAAGAAGTACCATCATTGAAAATTCATTATTGTATACTCTTAATGACAGCAATTCATCCAACTGCTTTGTCTATTGACCTTGTCATGTGTGTGTTAACCTCATATGATATCCTTAATTCATTTTAGTTGAATTCGTTCACTCAATACAATCATATTTTATCTCATTTTTATCATTGTGTCTTCTTACTGATTAATATGATCACTGCAACAAATGACTGTGATAAATTTCTCGTTCGAGAATAAGAAACTTGTAGTCACATTTCATATTTATTAATCCACGCAATGCCAATGAAAGGATACCGTTAACTCTTTAATTGAGCTATGAATTCCATTGTTGCTAGTAAAGACATGTCATACACAAGTCATGTACCCAACATACCGGCTATGGGCTCAATTATCTTTAAAGTATAAGCCTCCACTTATATCAAAACACATGAGTTACATATGTATGGTCAGTGACTAAATCAAGATTTAGGTAAATCACACTATGAACGTCACAAGTGAATTAATTCACAAATGGATTTAGAATTAATTCAACTTTGGTCTAGTCCAATGTATCATTCTTCCAATAAGTACATCTATGTCTTCACTCGTGGAGGCAACTGCTCCGATAGCCAAGACTAATCATCTCCCCAATTGAAATTGTAGATGACATAATAATCCTTCTAAGTATTTGAATCAAACACTCACTTTGATTCTTTTATGGGATTACAAACTCATTTAGATTATCTATTGAAGTAAGTTATCTTTCTCGCAATGTAAACATTCTTATAGTGCCACTCATCAATAGTTTGAATTTAGACCATCAATGAGCTAATATTTTCTTGTCACAATTTTGCTATATATGCAAAACCCGAAAGACAAAAACACAAAAGATATAACAATGAAATATGAAATTAAATTTATTTATTTATTTATTCATCATTCAAATGCATAGAAAACAATTACATGTTTACTACATTATGGGCACATTTCCCAACAACTCATGCACGCTCTCATTTAAGCTAGTACTTCACTTCATCCTATCTTCCTTGCTCTTTACTCCTTTCAACTTAACTCTTTTATCAACATTTTACAACTTTTCTTCCAAATGGCTAATATATAATTATAATAAAGGTCGATTAAGTAATTTAGTCAAAAAGTAGTTAATTAAAACTTAGGGACTAAATTGTAAAAGCCCAATCGCTATTGAGTTTTAATTAAGAAAAGGCTTGGGGACCTAGATAGAAATTATCCAAAGGATTAAATTGGTTAATGGTAATGATGCTGTCTATTAAGTTAATATAATTATAATTAAAACAACTAAATAAGATTAATTAAACCATATATATGATTAATTAAGCTAATCATCAATTAATCTAACTATATATAGAAAAATTAGTGAAAGATGATAATATGTCATATTCTTCTTAAACCTACCATCCATTGAAGAAGAAGAAATGAGAAAACACCATTGCTAACTTGCATTTGGCCACTATTACAAGTAAGTCCTTAAGCTATTTTTCTTTGATTTTTATATATTTATGATCATGGGAGCTTGATTTAGCTAGCTCATTTATCAACTAGTTTTTTTTTTTAAGTTTTTAGCAAGTTACCATTGTTGAGAAATTGATTATTTAGGCTTGAATTTGATAGGTATTAAGCTTAGATCATGATAAAGACTAAGGATCCATTTGTTTACATGTAAAATGTTTTATGGAAAATGTTTTCTGCATTTTCCTGTGTTTGTTTCACAGAAAATAGTTTGGACAACGGAAAATGATTTACAAGTCAAGGTAAAATAAGCCATTTTTCCTGTAAAATGACTTACTCTTTTGAAAAGCGTAAGTCATTTTTCGAAAAAGAGCTCATCTATAGATAATTTTATTTTTAAATAAAAATTAACTTAAATCAAGCTTAATATTATTATATTGATAATAAATTTTATTTTTATTTTTAAAAATATTTAAAATATTATATTTTTCAATATTATTAAACATACATATTTAATTATTTATATTTATTCATATAATAAATTATTAATATAATAAATATAATTTATTATTTTAATAAATTATTTAATATTTCAATTTTATTTTAATAAGAAATTTTAAAAAGAATAATTTTAAATAATATTATTCACATATTATTGAAAATATTCAATATTAATATTTTAATAATAAATATTTATTAAAATTATAAATATATTAATAATAAATGTTTTGTAGTATAAAGGTTAAAATATGTCATAAGTCTATGTACACTTCACATATTTGTAATTTATTCTTTGTACTTTTTATTTTCAAGAATTTACTCCCTTTACTTTTCAAATTTGAAAATCAAGTCCAATTGTTGATATCGTTAATTTTTTTTCAATTTTGTTGATGTCACATTTTTAAATAAAAAATACTCACGTAGCAGTCATGTAATTAAAAAATAACGTTGTAATGAATCTGAATTTAACATAATATTTTTAATATATGCAAAAAAAATATAAAATATAAAATTATAGATAAAAATAAATTCAACTAAACAAAAAAAAGAAGAAGAAGAAAATTTCAAATGTATGTTTGTTTAATTGAAAACAAATTTTATGAAATATTTTTAAGAAATCTACCAAACATCAGAAAATATTAGCTTTTCCAGAAAAGTAAATAATTTTCCAGAAACCATTTTCCGGAAGTCATTTTCAGTGAATCAAACGGAGCCTAAATTGTAGGGCTAAATAAGCTTGTTAGTTAACTTTGTAACATTAGGGGCCAAAGCGAATAAATTGAAAACTTGTCATGAAATTATGATATGAATAGAAAGTATAGGTTCCTTACTAAAGGAATGTGAAATCAGGTTTCGATTCGATGCTAAATATCGAAAAATACGCAAATCCCAAGTATATGGACTAAATTGAATAAAATGCAAAATATGTATGACTTTGTATTTAAATGTGAATTGGATGACATCTGATATTGTTTTATTATTGAATTATCATACATAGCTAAAGACAAAATCAGAACGTCGAGAGGGAAAGGAAAAGCAAGTGTCATCGACGAGTCATGAGAGGATTCAGTTTGTGCTTTTATGATTTGATATCAATATATTTGTTTGTATATTCATATTAATTACATGATTGAGTATCGAGTGAGTATATAACTGTTGTATGAATTGATTCATTCTGAATGATATTGAATATCAAGATATTAGAGTGAATTGAACAAAATAAAAAGTAGCATTATTTATTAATACATGGTATGTGATATAAAAATGGATTGAAACATCTTATTTGATATGAGAAAATTGTGAATTGATGATGAATTGAAATGAGATTATGAAATTGAATGTGAAATGATATATGAATTGGATTGTATAATGTAATTGAATATTGAATACCCTATTAACTGTTCAGGCAGAGTTAGATATAGTTGTCATGTTATAGGATAGATTGAGTACAGGTTATTTCGACTATAAGTCTATGAGCGTTGGGCACATTTTTCTTCGGATGTTCTGATGAGTGCTGGGCACACCTATTACTTCAGTTATACTAATGAGCATTGGGCGCAATCTATATAATTCGAACGTTCTGATGAGGCATTTGGTGCCAAATTTCTATGTTGGTTAGAATCCATGTATCCGTTCAAGTCCAATTTAGGTTTATAGGGAATAAAAAATGTGAATTGGTAAGATGATGTTTATAATGATTTGATAATAAGGATTGATTTTATAAATACATATATCGAATATCAATAGCATGTGAAAGACTAATGGAACTGGTTATACAAGCCTGGAGGATTGATATGGAAACATGGAGAATCAATAGATTCGATCCGAAAATGGAATAATGATACGAATAAATGGTTGGAATTGTATTGAAATTGAATGTATTATTGTTAAATAGATAGAAAAATACAATATGTTACATTGATTGCTAATAGTGCTTGTTCATGGATTTATATTTATATATAAATGTGCATAATCTCGATTTTGACACATGAATGGTAACGATTTTTGGTCGAAAATTAGATGTTACAAGAGATATGTTATATATTATGGTATTAATGTTTGATCGACTTGAATCATGAAAATACCACTAATATTTATCGCTCAGTGAACGGTTTGTTGTTTTGTGCACAAGTATAGGTGAATCTCGAGGTTGTAAGAAGTGATCCAACATCTAGAACACGGCACTTGACTTAGCAATGTTTGTATAGTTTCTTTTGTTTCGATAAATGGCATGTACCTAGGGTTTGAGCGAGTTTTGTATCCTAATTGGTCGTTTTGAAAGTTGGTTGATTAATGTTAACTTGAATCATTATTTTGGTATATTTTGGCATGTATGGAATTGAAATATCATTGAAATGGCTAAATTTTAGGTGTTTAAACTTTGTCTTAGGTGTCCCAAAATTTGTACCATTTGAAAATAGATAGTCACACCATGGCATCGAGCCCTTAACATCGCAACGAGGAATCGAAAGTGAGTTGCGTCATGATGAGGAACCTCTGAAGTCATGACGTCAACCAGATAATTTGAAAACTTTACAAGTTGGTCCTTATTCGATTCTAAGTCATCTTTAGAGCTTTCGTAAGCTCGTATAAGACTCGAAAATGATTGTATAATATATTTTAAATAAGTAATATAATTATTAGCATGTATTAATGGTTAAATTGAATTGTATTCGAACGTAGTTGCTCTAGTAACGCATGTGGCATCCCGTAGCTCGGACCTGACGATTGGGTCAGGTTTGAGGTGTTACAAGCTACATTTTTGTTTTGAAATGCTGCTAAAGGTCATACTTTTTTGTGGCATTTTGCATATATAAAGAGCACAATGTTGCACTATCAATTTGTGTATTATTGTGGTACTTAGAGTTAACATTGTTAGTGAATGCTAAACCAACAAATTAAAATTCAACATGTGAAAACTTTTCTTTTTCCATATCATCAATTCCACATGAATAATATATCATTATGTGAAAAGTAAATAAAAAAAGATTAAACTAAATTAATTTTTTTTAAATAACTAAATCTAAACCACAATAGTTAATAAAAAAAAGGAAATAAATACCAAACTTACATAAGCAAAAAACGTCATATTCTCCATTAAAGTAAATACTAAAGTCATCTTCTCCAAAGAATTTCCCATTTGAAATCAAGTTTCCTTCCCATAAAATCTTAATTGCAAAATTTTAATGTTGATTTTCTCCAACAAAATTTTCAAAAACTTTACCTTCTTAGCTTAAGATTAACCCAAACATATCATAAACAAAATTTGGAGAATTCCATGTTAGTTGAAATCAAGTTTTATTCAACTACAACGAATATGAATTTTGGAAAATTTTACCTTGTATAAATTTCAGAAAAAAAAATTAAAAATTTAAGGGTTTTACAAAAAATTGAAGCTGTTTTGAGTTAAAAATTGTAAGTCCAAACCTAGTACTACTTCTCTCTTTCAAGTCTCCATTGAGAAAAAATTCAAGCAATGAAAATGACTTTTTCAAAGTTAAACTCACATTGTTTAAGTTTAGTTATTTGTTTTTAATTTAATTCTATTTTTTTTATTTAGCTTTTCACATAATTTTATTTATCCATGTGAAATTGTTGATTTGAAAAAAAAATATATTTATCGAATTTTCATTGGTTAGTTTAGTATTTACTAAGGTTGTTAACTCCTGGTACCATAATAGTACACAAATTGACAGTTCAAGTAGCAGATTGAACATTTTATGAAAGTATACATACCAAATAATACACAAATTGATAGTTCATATATCACATTGAACATTTTATGAAAGTATACATACCAAATAATACACAAATTGATAGTTCATATAACACGTTGGACATTTTCAAAGTATAGGTATGTTGATGACGTAATCAACTCCTCTGGGAGAAGTCTTCATAAAATCGTCTTCTGGGACACCAACTCGGACCGTCAATAATGGATGGTATTGTCCCCCCGGGGGAGGGTTTTGCTCCCCACTTTGTAGAGAGTCATATACAATTCACAGAGAAGAATGCCTTGACCATATATGGACGTACGACCACCCACAAGAGGCGACATGAGCATGTCTTGCACTTGGTAAGATTCAAACTTCTGACCTATTGGATATAGGTCAATTGATCGTATACCCTAACAATTGACCTATATCCAAAAGGTCAAGGGTTTGAATTTCACCAAGGGCAAGACACTCTCGCATTGCCTCTTGGTGGGTGGCAGTACGCCCACCTATAGTTAAGGTGCCCCATCCGTGAACCATACACAGCTCTCCATAAAGTGGGGAGGGGGCAAAACTCACCCCCGAGGAACAATACTTTTCATTGTTGAAGGGCCAAGTCGGCATCCTTGAGGACGATAGTTCGAAGAGTTCTCTTGAAAGAGTTGATCCCCTCAACAATGTACTACATTAGACATTTTATAAAAATATAGATACCAAATATAACATTATCTCTTTTTAATCTAATTATATTAAATTTATTATTATTAGGTTATCTCAACTCTAAGATGATGATTTATGTGACTAAAAATTCGCAACTTCCTAAGCAACATAGAGTCTTGGACTTTACAGATATTTCAAATTCATCATAATTTTATGCAAATAATAATTAAAAGTACAAAAGTGGAGATTGGAATTTATGACGGATTTTTTTAGTAATATATAAATATCTTTTTCAAGTCTCTTTATATGATTATAGAAAAGTGACCACTTCCTATACATATATTGCTTTAGTGGAACCATAATGATATGGATAAAGGGATTGTGATGGTTGCCAATTGCCAACTATGTTTTCCCCCCTCTTTTGAGCGTTCATCATTGTCCACTTCTTTGGTTCCTATATATAAGTGATCTTAAGCTCATTCATGTTAATCAACAAATCTATGGTTTACCAACAACTTTATTTTCTAGGCTAATCTTTTATGGAGATTGAAATTCAAATATTTTAAAAATATATATACTTTCTAGGCTAATTATTTATAAATATTGAAATTTAAATATTTTTATTAGAAATATAATATTATTTTCAAAAAGTAATTACACAATAGATTAGTTATGAAATTACAAAGTAATATAATAATATTATTACATTTTTTATAATTCATTTATGATCTGTCAAAGCAATTTTCGACTTTGCTCTGTTGATAAATTCATGACTGAACAAATTTTGAAAACTCAAAACTAACAAGTTGGAGTTAAAGCTGAAAAACCATAAGGATATAAACACTCCATTTGCTTAGCTGCTAGACGGGGAGTCAAGCCATCAAGGTCAAGTAGGCCAGCTTACCAATCTGATCAGGTCCCGATAGATTTGAATTTTAAGGTTTTGGGCAGTAAAGATGAACATAAGTCGATTATTTTCAGCTTTGTAAATAATTTTTTATCTTGGGATTAGATGATTACTTAGATAATTAATTTTTAAAATATTTATCTTATATTATTTTCAGTCACGTGATTCTTTAATTATGATTGGTTAAAAGTGATTTGATTCGTCCTTGTTACTTTAATTGCTTGAAAAATGTTGCAATTTGAATGAAAATTGGATTTAGATATAATTGTTTGTAATTACACAAAGATGGTATATTTAGTAACCATCGTAAATAGTGAGTCCCATCGAATTTGGTGTAATTGGAGCACCCCAATTACACTTTCCAATTCTTAAGGGAGGATGAGAATTGGAATTATTACATAGGTAATTATACTCAATTTCAATTTTAAAAAATTATTTTTATACAAGTTATAAAAAATATATTATAAATATGAACATGTATGAGCGTCTGGGATTGTTATGACAAAAAATTTATTATATTGTAAATTCTATAAAAGTATATTATAAAAATAATGTGCATTTTACAAAATTATAACCAAAAAATATTATTTAAATCCTTTAAAAATTCTAAAATTATGACAAAAATTTTATTATAAAAAATAATTTAGATGTTATAAAAATATTATAATATATTTATTTATAAAAAGTTACAACAAAAAAATATAAACATAACTTATTTATGCGTTAATGCTATAGTATATTATAAAAATAATATACTTATTCATAAAACAATGTTATAGTTTTTCTTATCATTACTTATTTATAAAAAATAATTTTATAAAAAAATTATATTATTTATAAAGGTTTTATCTTATAAGTTTTATATTATTTTTGACTTAATTTATGTATTATAAAAAGGAATATAACATAGTATAAGTTTTTCTTCAAATTAAGTTTATATAAGTTTCCATAATTAAAGCTACAGGCTATTTGGATTGTGAACCCAAATATTATAAGGTCCATGCTAATTATGTAAATAGAAAGAGTTTTCTTGTATCATATCGTGGAGTATAATACCATTTAAGAGAATGGTTCTAGATACAAGCACAATAGGCAATTCGCGAACTCTTTAGTTTGAAACATTTAAGGCTTCGAAATATAGTTGAGAAGACATTTGTTGTTTTAAAAAATATATATTTCTTCTATTAACAACATCACCTTAGTATAACATAAAAAAGATAAGGTTGGATCGTACTAGCATGTTGCATATTTCGTAACTTCAATCATAAGTGGAATTGAGATGATCCACACTTTGAAGAGTACAAAGAAGAATGAGACATTGATAATCTTAATGATGCATATTCAAATTCAGATGATGATGAACTCAATCAATGACTAACAGATGATAATAATGAGCATATGTAAAATATTAAAGAGGGAAAAACCCAACAAGTATGAACTAGAGCATTTAGATAAAATTGCATATAATGTTTATTTTCTTGTTATTTTTTTAGTAATTGTATTATCAACTACTTTTTGAAACTAGCACAATACATATGATTATTTGATTTTATTTGTTGTTATTTGTTTAGAAATTATTTTTATCATACTAAATTTTTTTATAGCTATTAATATTCTTTTACAATGTAAATTATGCAACTCTGTAATTACAATTTGTACTACCAAACATGACATAAGGAATTACGATGTAATTAGACTCTGTCAGCCAAACACATCTAGCAAATTACAATTCTTTATAATTATAAGAGAGTGTAATTACCACCCTAGTAATTACATTTTATTCAATTACTCTTTGTTGTCCAAACAAGCATTTCAAGATTATTTATTTACTCAATTGATTCGTATTTTATAAAAAAAAATTATTTATCAATTTTTTAAGGTAGTGATTTAGAATTAGAATTTCAAACATAGTGTAAATTGAATAGTAAATTATTTTGAAATGAAAAATCCATGATAATTTATCAAATCTTTAGATTTATCTAAAGCCTATATAGTAATAGTTTTGAAATTATTAAAATATTTTTGGATTTGACAAATATATGTTGTTATAATTTTTTAAATAATTTTTTCATAATATACTTTTCATTCATATCATTTGCTTAATAAACTAAATCCAAAATTTTAAATCCATGTTCCCAAATGGAGTATAGCATAATTTTGGTAAATTCAACATTTCTTTCATTTTGGTTCAATTTGCTAGATTTTTAAAAGCCTGGAATGTTAGTATGAGGTGCTTAGTTCAAGTTTCTAACTTACACTATTGGTTGAAAGGTTTAAAGGACAATATCTATAATTGTTGGTAGAAAGTACAGACTGAAGGACAATATATGGAAGAAGGAGATTGCAGTGGTTTAAAGGAGATTGATTCACCTTAACAGGCAGAGAGCCGGAGAAAGAGAATAAGAGGAAGAAGTAGGTTGTATGGGTTAAAAAGGCTAAGTGCAAACTGAAGGTTATTAGGGTTTGTTTGTGAGAAGATCCATCTCTTTTCAATTTGGGGAGATACCCCTATTTTGTAGTGATGACATGGCAGGATAGTTATCATTACGGAGCATGTAAAGGATAAGCGTGGTAGGCTCGTTCTATTATATCTCTTAAGGATGTATGATGTTGTTACTCTCAAGTGAGACTTAGTGGTCCTTGAAGAGAGTCTTCACACTTAAAGAGTCTTCATATTGAAAAGCGGGTAGCCTGACTGTCGAGACCATTTTTAAATCGAGTTTTGGAAAATGGGAATCGACTTCAAGAAAAACGAAAACGGGAGTCGCCACCAATCTTTTTAGGTATGATTGGATCACCAATAAATCATTAGTTTTGGTCTACGAAATAAAGAGAATGGTTTCGAGAGTCGGTTACGTACGAGGAAGGATTAGCACCCTCGTAACGCCCAAAAATTGGTACCTAATCAATTACCAAATGTCTTTAAGGTCGGAAATTTAAAAATTTTAAGATGCAATCCTCTTTAGAATATTTTGATTTTGAAAATTAGGGTTCACTTGTATCAAACGAATCCAAATATCACATCCAGTAAGTTAGGACGCAATATTTTTAAGAAATTCAAAGCTAAACTAGCCTTTTTGAAAATCTCTATCTCGAAACGACAAAACGCCACATCCAGTAAGTTAGGACACAACGCTTTGAAATTTCAAGACAGTTGCTCGTATTTTGAAAACCTTAAAAACTTAGAAGGGTGCTTGACTATTCGAACTCAACGAGACAAATTGCAACCCAGTAAGTTAGGGCACTACTTTTCTCGAAGCTTCCAAACACCAAACATTGCCTTTTGATTTTTGAAAACTTTGGAATCTTGTTTTTAATTAATGCATGAGGAATCATATTATCGTTATGGAATATAAGATAGAATATTGCAATAATAAGCAAATAAAACATGCATTTAAACAATACAATGGCAATAATACAAAGATCATACACTAGATACATACATGTTTAAAATAACATCATATATACAAAGATACACATAGCATATATTGAAGATGAATGAACATAATATACGAACATACAAAGCAATAATTAATTAAAAAACAATGCATGATATACAATTAAACATATAAATATATATACAAAACAAATGTGACAATATATAAATAATAATAATAATAATGTAGTAATATATATATATATCAAACAAACAACACTTAATAATATTATGAACTAGAACTTAATATATAGATGATATAAAATATAATAATATATAAAAATTTAATACGTATTGAAATATAAAAAAAGTGAGTAACTTGTTGTAGGCCAATTTTAACCCATTTACATCAAAACCCAATTTAGCCTTACCTAACCCACCAAAATTAAACCCAAAACCCAAAATCTTAACTACCCAAAGCCCAATTTACATCAAAACCCCAATGGCCCAAACCCTAAGCCCAAATCAAAATAAAAACCCTAGCCCACAACCTAAACTTTCCTCAACTAAATCCTAGCCTTTGCCACCACCAACTCCACTAGCCACAATTGCTCCACCACCAACTCCACTAGCCACAATTGCTCCACCACCTACTCCATTAGCCACACTTGCTTCACCACCACTTGTACCTACAAATGAAGACATAAACAATAAAAAAATATTTTGTAAATGGCTATATAAGCCTTCTCATATTTTGTATTTAAAGAAGGAGGAAGAAGTTTTGGGGGAGAAAGTTATTGTAAAGGATTTTTGAGAGGTTTTTTTAGAGTAATCAAGGAGAAGAGTTATTGTAAAGGCTAGTTTTTGGAGAGAGTAGTTTTTTGGAGATTAATCAAAGATCAAAGCAAAAGAGATTTCTTCGTCTATTCTCGTTTTAAGTTCTTTGTTTGCTTATCATTTTTTCTTTCAATCTTATTTTGTTTCTTTTATCCGAAAGTAAAAATAAAAGGAGGAAGCTTATCCATTTTTACCGGAAAAGTTTTTTTTGAGGTCCGGTGCGCCGATGGTGGCCGGCGGCGGTCCGGTGACCGGACGGTGGCCGGCCTTGTGGCCGGAAATCACTCACTCTCTCCCTCTCTCTTTTTTTGTTATTATTATATTTCTTAATATTATATTATATATATTCTTTTAATATATTAGGTATATTCTAAATTCTATATTACGTATATATATTATACTATTTATGTATATATCTTTAATACTATATTATTTATATATTTTTTACATGTTATCTTATGTATATATTTTAATTATATTATGTATGTATTTTTTACACTATATTATGTACATATTTTTAATATTATCACGTATTTATTTTTATATATGTACATATTTATGTAGTATTATTAATAGTATTATTTTTAAACATCATTGTTATTTCTAATATATATTATGTACACCTTTTTATTTCTATTTTATTTTTTATTTTTCAATATTAATTATTATTCTAATATTTTGATATTTTAATATTTTATATTATTCACATCACTATTCGCATTTTTTACAATAATATTCTTAGATTTTTTTTACTATCATTTTAGAAACTTTTTACATTTTAATTTTAAGAATAAGGCAATGTACCGATTTTAACATTAAGTCATTGATTTCATCGCTATGTTGGGTGAAGTTAGTCGGCTTGTGTTAAAAACGGGATATTCTTCTAAAAAACCAAAAACTTATAACTTCTCATTTCCTTCAATCGGATCACACTTAAATGTCAAATTGAATTCGTATTTTTGAAAATCAAGACAACACGTGTTTAATAAGATACCAATTTTGGGCGTCGCGAGGGTGCTAATACCTTCCTCGCGCGTAACCGACTCCCGAACCCAATGTTACTCTGGCTTTTGACGTAGACCTAAATTCGGCCTTCATTTTTGTGCAAGAATAAGTTTTATTTTCTAAAAAAGGATGATTTATTAGGTGTCCGGTCACACCTAGAAAAATGATCGGTGGCGACTCCCTTTTTTAATAAAATCGAAAGTCGATTTTTAAATTTTCAAATAATCGCCTCAATTAGCGACCGAAAGAGAAATTTTTACGTCGCTACAGCTGGCGACTCCACTGGGGACCCTTTTTGAGAGTCGAGTCGAATTAAACTCGCGTTGTCAAAATTTTCAAAGTTCCTTGTTCAAATTAACATTTAGTTGTGATCCTCAAATTTTTTGTTTTCAAAAAAATCATGCATTTGCATCGTGTTGTATATATTCTAACTTGTTTTATCCGGTTGTTGTTCAGCTTTAAATTTTTGTGATTTTAGTTTTGGTTTAGTTTTTTAAATAAAACGTAAAGGTTTGTGAGTTTCTCCCCACACACCGTGCACAAGCATCTTTGCATAACATGAGCTCTCTACCCGGGCCTCGTCCGTTTAAGTGAAAGTAAACGCTACACCTTCGTGAGTTAACTCGTCCCTCCGCACAGGCTAGTGAATACTTTCGGGTTACATATGACTTATGCTTTCGTGAGTTAACTTGTCCCTCCGCATAGGCATAAGTAAATGTAATCCCTCGAATTGATCTCGTAAGCCTATAATGGGCCATGACCGAAACTTCGTACTAGTCTTAGTAGACGATAGTACGAACAATTTGAGTACCTATCTAGAATCAAAACCACATATAGTGAACCGTGCGAGCCCCCTAACTAGAGCCATGCCGAACCTCCGCTTGTTCCATAGTCACCAAAATAAGTACACGGGAGAAACGCCTCTTACCTTTTGCACTTTCACTTTGTATGCAAGGGGATTGGGTTGGTTTAATAAACTAGATCGGGTAGCGTAATTTGATAAATTTTCCATGATTTTTTTTGCCTATATTTGACTACAAACCAGGGTTGTTCGCCTTTGCTTTATTTTCATCATGTATTGTAGGCATCTTGTTAGGAATGTGTTGATTAGAGAATGGTTGCCAAAAACGGGTTTCTAATAGAGGAATCAATTATACGAGTGACCGAAGCATTGTGTAATAGACTCTTTTGATGAATGAAATGCCTAAATAGGGGCTATCTTGAAATCAACACCCATTTCTTGCATATCTTTCATGATTGACATTCATTTATGCACTCATTCATTCATTGCATATATCTATCCCATGATCATTCGCTAAGGTTAGAATCATATAATTCGTAGTCACAACACTTTAAATCTGGAATCACGCCATTCGTATAGAACGCATCGACAAGCTAGAACAATTGAGGATGAGTTCAATGAAAGAATCGAAAGAATGGAAAGAGTCCAAAGGGAATTACAAGAACAACTGGCTAAGTCACAGCAAGAGACAAGAGACTTAATGGTGAGATCTCGAGAGAAATCGCTCGAACAAAAGGATCAAATGGCTAGAATGATGGAGATGATGTCAGTTTTGGTCAAAAGAAAAGGACCCATGCAGAACCTCGACAGTATGGAACATCAATCAAGAATTAATCATGACCAGGATCCACTCTATCCCTCAAGATTCACTCCACCACATGTCCACGTAGCACAAAGAGGGTATACTCAAGGGGAATCCACAGGCTTGGAACAACGACCTATGCCATTTGCTCATCTAGGGCAAGGAACATTTATGTCAAATCCCGGAGCAACCTCTGCCAATCCTGTAGTTCCAGATTTAGATGATCCGGCCGAAATAGACAAGTTGAAAATAGATTATCACGAGGCTCAAGAGAAGTATAGGAGTTTGGAAGAAAGACTCAAGGCAATAGAAGGCACTGAAGCCTTCTTGGTACTAGGTGCTAAAGAACTCAGTTTGGTACCTGATCTAATTCTGCCTCCGAAGTTCAAGGTGCCTGACTTCGAAAAATACGATGGGACAAGATGTCCAAAAGCACATCTTGTCATGTTTTACCGAAAAATGACCGGTTACGTGAACGAAGATAAGCTACTTGTACATTGTTTTTCAAGATAGTCTAGTAGGGTCGGCTCTTCGGTGGTACAACCAGCTCAGTAAGGAAAGGATCCGATCCTGGAAAGACTTGGCGTTGGCATTCTGTGAGCAGTACAAGCATGTATCAGATATGGTGCCTGATTAGATGACTTTACAAATAATGGAGAAAAAGCCGTCAGAAACTTTTAGACAGTATGCGCAGAGATGGAGGGACGTCTCAGCCCAAGTGGAACCCCCACTGACAAAAACAGAAATAACCGTCCTTTTCATCAACACCTTAAAGACGTCGTTTTATGACAAACTAGTAGGAAGCGCCACGAAGGACTTCGCGGATATTGTAATATCCGGTGAGCTTATAGAGAATGTCGTCAAGAGCGATAGAATGGAAGGTCAAGAAAGTTCAAGAAGGGTAGGGCCCATGAAGAAGAAAGAACCAGAAGCCCACATGGTGGGAATGGGAAGCCGTTATGCCCCTAATCCGTATCCAAACCAACCCCGACCTCGAAATTATCCACCTCCGAATTTCTATTATCCTCCTCAAACCCCTTACTACCAAACACCGCCTCCTTACTCTTCTTACCCCGTTTACGCCACAAGTAACCCGAGACCAACCTCCACATTCCCACAAAATACAATACCCGTCCAAGGTCAACCCAAAAACAAGCAGAGGCCAGCAAAACCCAATTCTGAGAGACCACAATTTACCCCTATTCCTGTGTCATATGAGGAACTGTACCCAAAACTTCTGGAGAAGCAATTGATATCCCCGCATTATATGGCACCCTTGAGGCCCCCATACCCGAAATGGTACGACCCAAATGCTAGTTGCGTGTACCACGCCGGGAACCAGGGACACTCTACTGAAAACTGCATTGCCTTCAAAAGGAGAGTTCAAGGACTCATCGATGTGGGTATTCTGCGATTTGATGGTACTGGCGGTATAACCAGGAACCCATTCCCTAACCATACCGACGGAAATGTGAGCACAGTAGGGAAAGAAGATGAATGGCAAGTCAGAAAACGTGTTTCAGAAATAAGGACGCCTCTGCAGAAAATCTGGGAGGCACTGGTTAAGAAAGGATTGTTCTGTCGCCCCGATGATAATCTCAGAAAAGAATGTCAGGTTTTTTGTGATTTTTATGGAATTGTAGGGCACGACATTCAATCATGTGAGGAATTTAAAAGGTTACTGCAAGACCAGATAGATAATAAGGAGATTGAGATCATTAATGAAGGAGAGGCCAATGAGAGAGAAGTATGTGCCTCTGACAATCAATCGTCAAGTTTTCCGTATAACGTCGATCGACCATTCGTAATTTATTACGATGCAAGGAAGGAATCGGTGAAACCAAAAATGATAATTGAAGTACCATCTCCTTTCCCCTACAAGGATAATAAAGCAGTACCATGGAAATACGACGTCAATATCGTTACACCTGAAGACGAAAAATCCAAAGCTGTAACTGGAAACGTTGGAGAAGTAGGTCATTTCACTCGTAGTGGAAGATGTTATTCGAAAGAAGTCGAACCAGTAAAGAAGAATAGTGATTTGAAACAAAAAGGAAAGACACCAATGTATGAGGCTGAAACTAAGCACGAAATTTCGCCCGAGCAACAAAAAACTAAAGAGCCGGTAGATGAGGAAGAAGCACGGGAATTCTTAAATTTTATCAAACATAGTAAGTATAATGTGGTGGAACAATTGAGCAAGCAGCCAGCACGAGTCTCGGTATTGTCTCTACTGTTAAATTCAGACCCCACCGGAACGCCTTGTTAAAGGTGTTGAATCAAGCTTACATGGAAAACAATATATCCATTGAGAAGCTTGACAGATGGGCGAATAATTTAAATGAGGATAATTTCATTTCTTTTAGTGATGATGAAATACTGCCCAATGGTAAAGGTTCTGTGAAAGCATTACATATCACAACCCGCTGCAAGGGTTACATAATACCAAACGTGCTTATCGATAATGGATCGGCACTCAACGTCATGCCTTTGGCCACACTTTCCAGGATTCCGATGGATTTGTCCTACCTAAGGCCTTGCCATTCCACAGTAAGGACATTCGATGGAACAAGACGAGAGGTCATGGGAAAAATCGAGATCCCTCTAGAAGTAGGTCCCTACATATACGATGTCGAGTTCCAAGTCATGGACATTACACCATCATATAACTGCCTCTTGGGAAGACTCTGGATCCATTCCGTCGGAGCGGTCCCATCATCCCTCCATCAAAAGGTGAAATTTATCATGGATGACTGTTTGGTCACTGTCGACGAAGAAGAAGACATTGTAGCATCTATTTCTGCCGACGCACCATATATAGAAGTGAGTAAAGATGCCATAGAATGTTCCTTCCGATCTCTTGAATTTTTCAATGCCACATTCATCGCTGAGGGTAACAAAATTCCCGAGCCAAAACTGTCGAGAAATACCAGGATGGGTATCAAGTTGACTATAGAAAGGGGAGCTCGAGCGAGAAGAGGTTTAGGGAGATATCTACAAGGAATAGTTAGGGCTCTAAGGCCAGTACACCACAAGGCCCGATACGGTTTAGGTTTCCAGCCGGACATGCGTCAAAGAAGAAGGCAGTGAAAGAAAGATCAGGAAAGAAGGATCGTGAGAACCTTAGGCCGAGAACCAGAATGGGAGCCTATGGAATTCCCTCTTTTGTCAAGAACATTTACGTCTGCGAGAATGATTACCCGAGGCAGGATAATGCACAAGGCACAATGTTAATGATCGAAAAGGGTTTTCAGAATATCAGTATAAACGTCATTGACAAAGGAGCTAACGCAAGTAAAGACGTCTCAAGGATATGCCCTTGTCCCTTGGGTTTCAGGTTGAACAATTAGATTGCCGAGGATCTTCTTATAGTTTATAAGTCTTCAGAGTAATGCTCAAACGTTAACATTCTGTTATGTCCTTAGATATAATAGAATTCTTTTGTAAGAGCCTGCATTCGCTCTTTATCATTCAAATGAATATCAATGAAGATGCATTTTGTCATAATCTTTCACATTATCACTAATTTCATAATCATTTTCTCAGTTCATAGCCAATCCTTACATTTGCCTCATACCATGCCATAACATTTCGTTTGTTGGTTCCAATACTTGGATGCCCCTCTATAGTTTCCTTTTCCATTCAACTTTCAGGTGCTCAGATGTCAACAGCATGAACAAACCCGTTACGAGTCCTGAAATCGATTTTGAGAAGGTTGTTTGTTTAGGAGAATTCAAAGCTGAAAAAAATACTGAAGACTATGTCTCGTCTCCTAACTTGCTAAGAATGGTGGAACAAGAGGATAAACAGATTTTGCCTCATCAAGAATCTGTTGAAACAATAAATCTGGGAACTGAAGAAAGGAAGCAAGAAGTGAAGATTGGGACTTCTATTTCAGGGGGCACCAGGTATAATTTGATTGCTTTGCTCCGCGAGTACAACGATGTATTCGTATGGTCATACCAGGACATGCCTGGATTAGATGAAGAGATAGTGGTCCACAAACTCCCATTAAAACCAGAATGCAAGCCGATTCAACAAAAGCTAAGACGGATGAGACCTAAAATGTTGTTGAAGATAAAAGAGGAAGTCAAGAAGCAATTTGATGATGGCTTCCTACAAGCCTCCAAATATCCAGAATGGGTGGCTAACATAGTCCCGGTACCAAAGAAAGACGAAAAAGTACGAATGTGCATGGATTATCGTGACCTAAATCGAGCAAGTCCTAAAGATAATTTTCCCTTACCACACATTGATACATTGGTGGATAACACAGCAAAACATTCATTGTTTTCTTTCATGGACAGATTCTCAGGGTATAATCAGATCAAGATGGCCCCTAAGGATATGGAGAAAATTATCTTCGTAACAATGTGGGGAACATTCTGCTACAAGGTGATGCCATTTGGGTTAAAGAATGTTGGGGCAACATATCAGAGGGCTATCGTGACGTTATTCCATGACATGATGCATAAAGAAATAGAAGTCTACGTCGACAATATGATTGCTAAATCTCGAGGGGAAGAAGAGCATGTAGTGAACCTGAAGAAATTGTTCGACAGACTGAGAAAGTTCCAGCTAAAGCTCAATCCGGCCAAATGTACGTTTGGGGCTACCTTGGGAAAATTGCTGGGCTTCATTGTCAGTGAAAGAGGTATCGAGGTTGATCCAAATAAAATAAAAGTCATTCAAGAGTTACCACCTCCGCGCACGCAAAAGGAAGTCAGAGGATTTTTAGGGAGGTTAAACTAAATCGCCCGATTCATTGCTCAACTTACCAACTAATGCGACCCAATTTTTCGGCTTCTTCGAAAACATAACCCGGGAGAATGGAATGAGGAATGCCAGGTGGCCTTTGATAAGATAAAACAATATTTGTCTAATCCTCTAGTGCTAGTACCGGCAACTCCGGGAATACCATTGATATTGTATTTGACTGTGTTTGAAAATTCAATGGGTTGCGTACTGGGGCAACACGACGAGTCAGGAAAGAAAGAAAAGGCGATCTACTACCTCAGCAAAAAGTTCACTGAATATGAGGCAAAGTATCCGTCCATTGAAAAATACTGTTGCGCTCTAATTTGGGTAGCTCAGAGACTCAGGCAATATATGTTGTATCATATGACATGGCTAATTTCAAAGCTGGACCCAATAAAATACATGATGGAATCACCGGCACTTTCAGGAAGAATAGCACGATGGCAGATCCTCTTATCGAAATACGACATTGCCTATGTAAGTCAGAAGTCGATAAAAGGGGGCGCAATAGCTGATTTCTTAGCGACTCGAACGACAAAGGAATATGAGCCCTTGAGATTCGATTACCCAGATGAAACTTAATGTGCATCACAGAAAAGGAATCTGACTCGTCAAAAGAGAAGCCATGGAAGATCAGTTTTGATGGTGCGACAAATGCATTGGGGCATGGAATTGGAGCAATCCTAGTCTCACCAGACGGGAATCATTATCCGTTCACTGCCAGGCTGAATTTCTTCTGTACCAATAACATAGCAGAATATGAGGCCTGTATCATGGGACTTCGTGCAGCTATTGAACGAAACGTCAAAACTTTAGAGGTATTTGGAGACTCAGCGTTGGTGATTTACCAAATCCGTGGAGATTGGGAAGTGAGGGATCCGAAATTGGTTAAATACAGTGATCTAGTGGCAGAGCTGATTAAAGAATTCGAATAAATAACTTTTAATTACTTCCCACGAGAAGAAAACCAATTGGCTGATGCTCTGGCCACTTTGGCTTCAATGTTCAAAGCAAACAGAGAAACAGAAATAATGCCTCTTCAAATGAGCATATATGAAGTCCCTGCACATTGTTTCAGCATTGAGATAGAGCCAGATGGACGGCCATGGTTCCATGATATCTTAGAATACGTCAAGAATCAAAAGTACCCTGAACAAGCAAATGAGAACGACAAAAGAACAATCAGAAGATTGGCAGCAGGATTCGTTCTTGATAGGGACATCCTGTACAAAAGAGGAAAAGATCAGGTGCTCTTGAGATACGTAGATGCTGTTGAAGCCAGAAAAATACTTGAAGATGTCCATGAGGGAATTTGTGGGACACATGCCAATGGTTTCACTATGGCCAGGAAGATTATGAGACTCGGTTATTACTGGCTGACAATGGAAAGTGATTGCATTAGTTTCGCACGAAAATACCATAAATGTCAAATTTATGGTGATAAAATTCATGTGGCCCCTTCGTCCCTTCACGTCATGACTTCTCCGTGGCCTTTTTCTATGTGGGGCATGGATGTTATAGGGCCAATTTCCCTAAAATCTTCTAATGGACACCGATTCATTTTTGTGGTCATTGATTATTTCACAAAATGGATAGAAGCCGCTTCGTTTGCCAACGTGACGAAGACTGCAGTTTGCAGGTTTTTGAAGAAGGAAATCATTTGTCGATATGGTTTGCCTGAAAGAATCATTTCAGATAACGCCATGAATCTGAACAACAAGATGATGAAAGAGGTGTGTGAACAATTTCAAATAAAGTATCATAATTCATCACCCTATCGATCGAAAATGAATGGAGCTGTTGAAGCGGCGAACAAGAATATTAAGAAGATTATTGGGAAAATGACCGAGACATATAAAGATTGGCACGAGAAGCTACCATTTTCTTTGTATGCATATCGTACATTTGTGCAGACATCTACGGGAGCAACTCCTTTCTCTCTGGTATATGAAATGGAAGTTGTGCTACCTATCGATGTTAAGATCCCCTTTCTGCGAGTCTTAATAGAATCGAAACTAGAAGAAGCAGAATGGGTTCGAGCTCGATATAATCAATTAAACCTCATCGAAGAAAAAAGTCTAAAGGCAATCTGTCACGGACAGATGTACCAGAAGAGAATGATCGCGGCCCATGACAAGAAAGTACGGCCAAGAGAATTCCACGAAGGAGAACTTGTGCTGAGAAAGATTCTCCCAATACAAAAGGACTTCCGAGGAAAATAGGCCCCAAATTGGGAAGGACCATACGCCGTAAAGAAAGCATTCTCGGGTGGAGCTTTGATTCTCGCTGAGATGGATGGGAAGGAGTTACTGAATCTAGTGAATTCAGATGCTGTGAAGAAATATTATGCTTAAAAAAAGGAAAATCAAGATGAAAACCCGAAAAAGGGCATCTTTAAAAAAAAGAGAAAAGAAAAGAAAAAAGAAAAAGAGAGAGGGATCAAGGTGAAAACCCAAAAAGAGCGTCTTGATTAACACAAAAGATTAGGATGAAAACCCGAAAGGGCGTTCTAATGAAGCAAGCACTGGCTTAAATAGCAAGTCGTTATGAACGGTGGGTCAAACAGAGAGACTACAATATTTGAAGCATTTCTGAAAACTCGAAATCTCTTACGCAAGAAATCCATGCTCGAAAAGATTCTTGATTGAGGAACGTGGAAGAGTTCATGCGTTGAATATCTAGAGCGTTTTTATTTGTTGAAATGCGATCCCCTTTCTCTTTATGACACTTTTTTTACTATCATTGATTAACTTTCTTTGTTTGCTACATTTGAAATGAATAAATGTGGGGTATCCTTTTGTCCCCTACCTGACCATTTTCATGCATCTCATTATGTGGTTCATTTACATGATAAATAGTGAAATGACATACTCTAAACAGAAGAAGTGCTAAGCATTACCCAGATAAGAATTTGATAAGTACAAGAGCCTTAAAGCAAGAACAAAGTTCAACTAGGGGCAAAAGAGCGATATCTGAGAAACGCAGATTAGTCGTGAAGCTAGAGGATGGGTACAGGGCCTGAAGAGAAAGTCAAGAGTCAAAGTAATGAATGCAGATCATCAAAAATCATGACGGAAAGGGACATGTGACAAGCAAGCCCAAGGCGCATAGCATGATCATGTAGGCATAAAGGCATTTAAGGCAAACATGTGCATATCATGATAACATCATGCATGACATATACATGTATTTCAGCAGAACAAGAGGTTTCGATGATAGCTATACTGAATCAAAGGAAAGGACATCTGAGTTCCACCAAATGACATCTTTTGGTATTTTAATGTTTTTATTTCTGTCTTTCAAAAAAATCAACTCATATTGCGAGAGGTGAGTTGGGCCTCAAGTCACACGCTGAGGTATTTTCAATTTCCATTTTTTCAATTATGCTTTTCAAAAAATCAACTCATATTGTGAAAGGTGAGTTGAGCCTCAGGACACGCTGAGGTAATTTCAATTTATGCTTTTCAAAAATCAACTCATATTGCGAGAGGTGAGCTGAGCCTCGGGGCACGCCGAGGTATTTTTAATTTCTGTTTTTCAATTTCTACTTTTAATTTTTGTTTTTCAAAAATCAACTCATATTGCGAGAGGTGAGTTGAGCCTCAGGGCACGCTGACGTATTTTCAATTTCTGTTTTTCAATTTTTGCCTTACAAATTCTGCTTTTCAAATCAACTCATATTGCGAGAGGTGAGTTGAGCCTCAGGGCACACTGAGGTATTTTCAATTTCTGTTTTTCAATTTTTTCCTTACAAATTCTGCTTTTCAAATCAACTCATATTGCGAGAGGTGAGTTGAGCCTCAGGACACGCTGAGGTATTTTCAATTTTCGTTTTTTTAATTTATGTTTCAAAAAAATCAACTCATATTGCGAGAAGTGAGTTGAGCCTCAAGATACTGAGGTAATTTCAATTTTTGTTTGTCAAAAATCAACTCATATTGCGAGAGGTGAGTTGAGCCTCAGGACACGCTGAGATATTTTCAAATTTTATTTTATCAAAAAAATCAACTCATATTGCGAGAGGTGAGTTGAGCCTCGGGACACGCTGAGGTATTTTCAATTTCTGCTTTTCAAAAGAATCAACTCATATTGCGAGAGGTGAGTTGAGTCTAGAGCCACACATCGAGGTCCTTTCAAATTCTGTTTTTAATTTTTTTAAAATTTATGTGTTTCAAAAAAATCAGCTCATATTGCGAGAGGTGAGTTGAACCTCAAGACGCTGAGGTGTTTTCCATTTCTATTTTTAATTTCTGTTTTAATTCAAAAAATCAGCTCATATTGCGAGAGGTGAGTTGAACCTCAAGACGCTAAGGTGTTTTCCATTTCTATTTTCAATTTCTGTTTTAATTCAAAAAATCAACTTATATTGCGAGAGGTGAGTTGAACCTCAAGTAACATTGAGGTATTTTCAATTTATCATCAAAAAATCAACTCATATTACGAGAGGTGAGTTGAGCCTCAAGACCCGTTAAGGTATTTTCAATTTGTGCTCAATTTATGTTTTTCAAAAATCAACTCATATTGCGAGAGGTGAGTTGAGCCTCACATGCTGAGGTGTTTTCAATTTCTGTTTTTAAAAAATCAACTCATATTGCGAGAGGTGAGTTGAGCCTTGGCTTACACGCTGAGGTATTTTTCAATTTCTGTTTGTCAAAAAATCAACTCATATTGCGAGAGGTGAGTTGAGCCTCGGGTCACACGTTGAGGTGTTTTCAACTTCTGTTTTTCAAAAAAATCAACTCATGTTGCGAGAGGTGAATTGAGCCTCAGGACACGTTGAGGTAGTTTTAATTTCTGTTCATCAAAAATCAACTCATATTGCGAGAGGTGAGTTGAGCCTCGGGTCACACGCTGAAGTGTTTTCAATTTATGTTTTTCAAAAAAATCAACGCATATTGCGAGAGGTGAGTTGAGCCTCGGGGCATGCTAAAGTATTTTCAATTAATGTTTTTTAAATTTATGCTTTTCAAGAATCAACTCATATTACGAGAAATGAGTTGAGCCTCGGGTCACATACCGAGGTATTTTCAAAATCTGTTTTACAAATTTTGTTTTAAAAATCAACTCATTTTGCGAGAAGTGAGTTGAGCCTTGGCTCACGTGCTGAGCTATTTTCAATTTCTATTTTAATGTATATTTTTAAAGAGTCAATTCATATTGCGAGAAATGAGTTGACCTCACAATCACATGCCGAATAAAGAATAAAGATTGGAGCTGATTGAAGACACAAGATTTTGTCTCTCTGAAGTTGCAGTGGAGCTGATCGGGGATATCGGATCTTGCCTTTCTAAAGTTACAGAAGAGAAGACTACAAGCCTTATCTCACTGAAGCAATAGAAGAACAGATTGAAGTTGTAGATCTTATCTTTTTGAAGTTACAGTGAAGCGGATCGAAGCCACAAATCTCATACCCTTGAAGTTACATTGGAGTAGATTGAAGCTACAAGGCATATCTCCGAATTTGCAGTGGATTGAACCAAAGCTACAAGATGCGGTGGACTGGAAAGAGACTACCTGGATGAGAAGAGCACCAAAGAAGTCCATACTTAGCAAGACCAGGAAAAATTGGCCTTTCCTTTTGTCTTTGCTCTATTCCCGTTACACGATAATAAGTAAAGAGGGGCAGCTGTTGTAGGCCAATTTTAACCCATTCACATCAAAACCCAATTTAGCCTTACCTAACCCACCAAAATTAAACCCAAAACCCAAAATCTTAACTACCCAAAGCCCAATTTACATCAAAACCCCAATGGCCCAAACCCTAAGCCCAAACCAAAATAAAAAACCCTAGCCCACAACCTAAACTTTCCTCAACTAAATCCTAGCCTTTGCCGCCACCAACTCCACTAGTCACAATTGCTCCACCACCAACTCCACTAGCCACACTTGCTCCAATACCTACTCCACTAGCCACACTTGCTCCACCACCACTTGTACCTACAAATGAAGACATAAACAATAAAAAAATATTTTGTAAATGGCTATATAAGCTTTCTCGTATTTTGTATTTAAAGGAGGAGGAAGAAGTTTTGGGGGAGAAAGTTATTGTAAAGGATTTTTGAGAGTTTTTTTTAGAGTAATCAAGGAGAAGAGTTATTGTAAAGGCTGGTTTTTGGAGAGAGTAGTTTTTTGGAGATTAATCAAAGATCAAAGCAAAAGAGATTTCTTCGTCTATTCTCGTTTTAAGTTCTTTGTTTGCTTATCATTTTTTCTTTCAATCTTATTTTGTTTCTTTTATCCGAAAGTAAAAATAAAAGGAGGAAGCTTATCCATTTTTACCGAAAAAGTTTTTTTTGAGGTCCAGCTGCGTGTACGGTGGCGCCGATGGTGGCCGGCGGCGTCCGGTGACCGAACGGTGGCCGGCCTTGTGGCCGAAAATCACCCACTCTCTCCCTCTCTCTTTTTTTTGTTATTATTATATTTCTTAATATTATATTATATATATTCTTTTAATATATTAGGTTTATTCTAAATTCTATATTACGTATATATATATTATACTATTTTATGTATATATCTTTAATACTATATTATTTATATATATTTTTACATGTTATCTTATGTATATATTTTAATTATATTATGTATGTATTGTTTACACTATATTATGTACATATTTTTAATATTATCACGTTTTTATTTTTTATATATGTACATATTTATGTAGTATTATTAATAGTATTATTTTTAAACATCATTTTTATTTCTAATATATATTATGTACACCTTTTTATTTCTATTTTATTTTTTTATTTGTCAATATTAATTATTATTATTCTAATATTTTGATATTTTAATATTTTATATTATTCACATCACTATTCGCATTTTTTACAATAATATTCTTAGATTTTTTTTACTATCATTTTAGAAACTTTTTACATTTTAATTTTAAGAATAAGGCAATGTACCGATTTTATCATTAAGTCATTGATTTCATCGCTATGTTGCGTGAAGTTAGTCGGCTTGTGTTAAAAACGGGATATTCTTCTAAAAAACCAAAAATTTACAACTTCTCATTTCCTTCAATCGGATCACACTTAAATGTCAAATTGAATTCGTATTTTTGAAAATCAAGACAACACGTGTTTAATAAGATACCAATTTTGGGCGTCGCGAGGGTGCTAATTCCTTCCTCGCGCGTAACCGACTCCCGAACCCAATGTTACTCTGGCTTTTGATGTAGACCTAAATTTGGCCTTCATTTTTGTGCAAGAATAAGTTTTCTTTTCTAAAAAAAGGATGATTTATTAGGTGTCCGGTCACACCTAGAAAAAAATCGGTGGCGACTCCCTTTTTTAATAAAATCGAAAGTCGATTTTTAAATTTTCAAATAATCGCCTCAATTAGCGACCGAAAGAGAAATTTTTACGTTGCTACATAACTTAAATAATATATATAATTAAAATACAATATTTAATAATGCACGATAATAATATATATGTGATAAAAAAACTTAAATAAATATAATGAAATGTAATATGAAATATGTATAACAATAATAATGTAACAAATATTTTACATATAAAATATAATAAAATAAAAATAAAAAAGAAATAAAAATAAAAAACAGAATAAATATATATATAAATGTTTAATAAAAGAATTTTTTTTAAAAATGATAATAATAATCTAATGAATAATATATACTATTTTATATAACTAATATTATTTTTTTAAAAAATATAAAATAAAAGGATGAAAATTTAATTTAATTAAGAAATTTGGGGGTTAGTTTGCAAAATAATAAAAATTCTGGGCCTGATTGAAATGCGTATTAAATTCAGAGGACTCCCTAGGCAATTTAACCCTAATCCCAAAACGACGTCGTTTCCCTAATACCGTTTTAAAATCACTGTGAGGGCTAAATTGAAACATAATTAAACGTTAGAGTTAAATTAAAAAATAAATAAGAATAAAATTATAAATATTAAAATTGTGAGAGGACCAATTGGGAAATTAACCCACTTTACGAAAACACGCGAATCCTCCCCAGGCAATCGGGTCAACATGCGGATCCTGAGCTTTGAAACGATGCCATTTTATGCTTATTGAGTTAAACTAAAACGCCATCGTTTCATTTGGGCTATATAAGCCACATTCTGAGCCTTAAGATCATTTTGCACCCGGTTTAGGAAAAAAATGAGAAAAATCCTCTGAAATTCTTTCCAGCCCTCTAAGCTTCGGCCCTAGGCCGGTTTGCTCCGTTCATCGGACCTCCATGCTCAGCCTCATGTGCCATCACCAACTCTGCCACACACGGTGGTCGGGATCCGAAAAGCTTCGCTTTTCTCAGCGAATCTAGAAGGTACTCCTCTCTCCTCCGTTTTTAATATATTATATGTAGGTTGCTTACAATAAAGTAAAGAAAAATAAAATAAAAGTAAAGAGAACAATAGATCACCTTCGTTTCTCGTGAAATCTTTCTGATATATTATTGTAAAAATATTTGGTGTACAATATCTTTGTGGTGTTTTTCTCTCTGTGTGTGTATATCGTCCCCCCTTTTTTACAGATTTGAGAAAAGGTTTTATAGCCTTAATCTACTGCCTATTTTGGAATGAAATCGAAAGATTTCTTTCCAAACTCTTTTCTAATCTATATACTGCAATTTTTCTTTGATTTCTTTCCTTTTCTTGCAGGTGACCGCGAGGATCTCGCTCGATTACTAATGTCTTGCACGCTGATGGAGCCAATGCCGGATAGTAGCGCGAGGAGATCTGACGATTATGGCGTGATTTGCGCGTCGATGGTGGCGCGAGGTCTGATGGCAGAGTCGAGAAATCACGACGCGCTTGGTGGCGACGATTGGGCCGTTGAATCTGCGCGAGATGAAGGGTCGCGTCGCTTAGAGTGCCTGAAGTTTCCAAAACTTCATTGCAACTCTAAGTTCTCAGGAAACCCTAGGGTTCCCTTGTCTGTTTTTACAGCTTTGGGCCTTTTGGGCCCGTGTAAATCTGGGTCAAGGTGTTGGGTTATTTTTTGGGTGTAAATGGGTCTAGTAGATTTAGGCTATTTCGATTTGGGCTTTAGCACTGTAAACGGACTGTTTAGAAATTAAATGGACTTTATTTTTTTATTTTTTATTTTAGTTTAAGGCCCGGGCGAATTTGGGTTATTACAGCTGCCCCTCTTTGCTCATTTCTATATAATAGGAATCGAGGAAAGACTATAAAAGGCCAAATTTGCCCGGCTTTATCATATCAGGATTCCTCAACCTGCTCCTTGCAAACTCATGACTGTCATGTTGATATCTTCGATCTGCTCTCCGTCGAACACAGAGACTCCAAATCTGCTTCTTCGATTTGTTCCCTGACAATACAGAGATGCCAAATCATCTTAGATCTGCTTCAGCGTAATACGTGAAAGCCAAATCTACTGTGTCTTTGATTTCCTCTTTGTGAACACAAGGATGCCAAATCATCTTGGATCTGCTTCAGTAAAATCATCTGAAGGTTAGATCTGCTATGTATCTGTGCTCCGTCGAAATAGAGATGCCAGATCTGTTATCTTAAATCTGCTTCGGTGTGAGAACATCCGAAAGTCAAATCTGCTATGTCTTCGATTTGTTCCTTGTAAACACAAGAATTCCAAATCATCTTGGATCTGCTTCAGTATAAACATCTGAAGGTTAGATCTGCTATGTATCTGCTCTCCGTCGAAATGGAGATGCCAGATCTGTTATCTTGGATCTGCTTCGGTGTGAGAACATCCGAAAGTCAAATCTGCTATGTCTTCGATATGTTCCTTGTAAACACAAGAATGCCAAATCATCTTGGATCTGCTTCAGTATAAACATCTGAAGGTTAGATTTGCTATGTATCTGCTCTCCGTTGAAATGGAGATGCCAGATCTGTTATCTTGGATCTGCTTTGGTGTGAGAACATCCGAAAGTCAAATCTGCGATGTATTCGATTTGTTCCTTGTAAACACAAGAATGCCAAATCATCTTGGATCTGCTTCAGTATAAACAACTGAAGGTTAGATTTTCTATGTGTCTGATTTGCTCCTCGTCGAAGATAGAGAAGCCAAATCTTGTATTCTTGGATCTGCTTCAGTGTAAACACGTGAAGGCCAGATCTGCTATGCTTTTGTCTGTTACCCTACCGCTTAGAGGGTTAAGGCGCATCATCTTTGATCTACATAACCTGTAGAATGCATATATGCTCATGCCTGATGATTAGGATGCTATAATCGAAGTGAGTCAAATGCTCCTAATTAGACATGTTGTGATGCAAAATGTTATGAATATGACTTCTATTCTAGACGTCACCACTCATTCCTTCGTTTATCTTTACTTTTCTCAAAGTATTATTCCTGCTCAGCCTGTAGGCTTGTATCATTCTTCAAATGCTACGACCCACTGAGAATATCTGTAAGATGATCTTTTCTTAGAATCGAATCGTTTAATTTGTCTAATCATCATTTCGGACTGGAAGAAAGAAATTTTTCAAGTTCTTTCAACCCTCACTTACATAAACTTCTCGAACAATTGTCCTGTTTTAGTTTCCTGTATCCTCTAGAAATTTCCAGAGTAATGCGCAAAACTTCATTTGTGAAAATTATTTAATTCATTTATCATTATTTCAATGCAACATACTTTAAGAATAATAGAAGATGAATAAATCTTGAGAATAATTAGATTTGAATGAGTTTGTCAAAAATATAATGGAAATTAATCTGAAAACCTATCTTTGAGAAGAAATACAATCTAAAGATAGCAAGCAGGACAAAAGTTAGATGCCCTAGATATCGCCGCCTGAGCGTCTATACACTAGATCTATGAAGTCTTTCTTGAATTCAACATGTGTTTAAAAGATCCAAAGTATTTTGTTGATGCCCCGATACGCAACGCACTTCACTCTTTGTTGAGCAAGATTACTGTGTGTTCTTCAAAATTTGAGCGGCCCTGTCGGGTTTTCAACTCAAAACCCCTTTGGTCACAAGGCGCCCTTTACGGGTTTTCACCTTGGCCTCTCCATTTTTTTAAAAAAAAACTCAATGCGCCATTTGCGGGTTTTCACCCTGAATTCTTCTCCTTTAGACAAAGTACTTTTTGACTGAGTCTGAATTCACTGGATTGGGCAAACTCTTTCCATCCATTTTTGCTAAGATCAATGCACCCCCAGAGAAAGCCTTTCTTACGACGTACGGCCCTTCCCAATTCGGTATCCACTTTCCTCCGAAGTCCTTCTGAATGGGAAGGATCTTTTTCAACACAAGATCCCCCTCATTGAATTCTTTTGGTCACACTTTCTTGTCGTAAGCCCGCATCATTCGCTTCTGATACATCTGACCATGACGAATGACCCTTAGACTTTTTTCTTCAATCAAGTTCAACTGATCATATCGTAATTGTATCCATTCAGCCTCATCCAACTTTGTTTCTAGCAAGACTCGGGGAGACGGTATCTCTACTTCAATGGGTAACACTGCTTCCATCCCATAAACCAATGAGAAAGGAGTTGCCCCTGTAGAAGTTCTGATGGACGTTCAATAAGCTAAGACTGCAAATGGTAATTTCTCATGCCAATCTCTATAAGTCTCAGTCATCTTCCCCACTATCCTCTTGATGTTCTTGTTGGCTGCTTCTACTGCCCCATTCATCTTTGGGCGATATGGAGAGGAATTATGATGCTTAATCTTGAACTAACTACAAACTTCTGCTATCATTTTATTGTTCAAGTTCAATGCATTGTCTGATATGATCCTTTCAGGCATCCTATACCGACAAATGATCTCTTTCTTCAAAAATCGACTTACAGCTGACTTAGTAACATTTGCATAAGAGGCAGCCTCTACCCACTTCGTGAAGTAATCAATGACCACGAAAATAAAGCGATGCCCATTTGAAGCTTTTGGTGATATTGGCCCAATGACATCCATGCCCCACATGGAAAAGGGCCATGGAGAAGTCATAACATGTAGAGGTGAAGGTGGTACATGAATCTTGTCTCCATAAATCTGACATTTATGGCATTTCTTGGCATAATTGATACAATCCCCTTCCATAGTAGACCAATAATACCCAAACCTCATGATTTGTCTAGCCATCGTGAAACCATTAGCGTGTGTCCCACAAACACCCTCGTGAACTTCTTCCAAGATTAACTTAGCTTCCACGGCGTCAACATATCTCAACAGTACTTGGTCCTTTCTTCTTTTGTACAAGATGTCCCTGTCCAAAACATAATCGCAAGCTAATCTCGTTAAAGTTCGTTTATCATTTTCAGTTGCTTGTTCTGGGTATTTACGATCTCTCACATATTGTAATATATCCTGATACCAAGGGTTATCATCCTTTTCTTCTTCCTCAATATTACAACAGTGAGCTGGAGTCTCAAAGATACTCATCTGAATGGGTCTCATTTCTTCCTCTTTATTCACTTTAATCATTGAAGCTAAAGTTGCTAGAGCATCTACCATTTGGTTTTCGTCTCAGGGGATATAGTTGAAAGTGATGTCATCGAACTCCTCAAGTAACCCCAAAACTACCTTTCGATAATTAATCAATTTAGGATCCCTTGTCTCCCGTTCTCCTCTAAGCTGGTAAATTACCAATGCAGAGTCTCCATATATTTCCATGGTTCTTATTCCACGCTCTATAGCCGCTCGGAGTCCCATAATGCATGCTTCATACTCGGCCATATTGTTTGTGCAATCAAAATCCAACTTGCATGTGAATGGATAATAATCGTCATTTGGGGATACCAGGACTGCCCCAATTCCATTTCCTACTGCATTGGACGCCCCATCAAAGCTCAACTTTCAAAGACAATCCTCTGTAGTTGCTACATACATCAACTCCTCATTTGGGAAATCGAAATTCAGCGGCTCATAGTCCTTTAGAGCTCTACTAGCCAAAAATTCCGCTATCGCGCTTCTTTTTATAGCCTTCTGGCTTACATAGACTATGTCAAATTCTGAAAGCAAAATTTGCCACCTCGCTATTCTCCCATTCAAAGCTGTTGACTCTATCATATACTTCAAAGGGTCAAGTTTTGAAATAAGCCAAGTAGTATGATATAGCATGTACTGTCTTAACCTCCGAGTTATCCAAATTAAAGCACAACACAATTTCTTAATTGGCGAATATCTCATCTCATACTCTGTAAATTTCTTACTGAGGTAGTATATCGCCTTCTCCTTTCTTCCCGACTCGTCATGTTGACCAAGCACACATCTCATGGAATTGCTAAATACTGATAAGTAAAGTATTAGTGGTCTATCTGGACTGGACGGAGATAACACCGGAGCATTCAAAAAGTACTGTTTGACCTTTTCAAAAGCATTCTGGCATTCCTCATCCCAAGTACCTTGATTGTGCTTTCTAAGGATTCGAAAGATGGGATCACACTTCTCAGTTAGTTGTGAAATAAACCGAGCAATGTAATTTAGTCTTCCTAGAAATCCTCAAACTTCTTTCTGAGTTTGTGGTGGAGGTAATTCTCGCATGGCTTTGACCTTGTCTGAGTCAACTTCAATTCCCTTTTCACTGACTACGAAGCCTAATAATTTTTCCGATCTAGCTCCAAATGTACACTTTGTTGGATTGAGTTTCAACTGAAACTTTCTCAATCTCAAAAACAATCTTCTCAATACCTCAATATGCTCTTTTTCTGTTCGCGACTTGGCAATCATATCATCAACAAACACCTCAATATCCTTATGCATCATGCCGTGGAACAAGTTCACCATGGCCCGTTGGTATGTTGCCCCCGCATTCTTCAACCCAAACGGCATCACTTTGTAGCAAAAGGTACCCCACAATGTTATGAAGGTAGTTTTATCCATGTCCTCTGGATACATCTTTATCTAATTGTACCCCGAGAAACCATCCATGAAAAAGAACAACGAATATCTTGCCGTGTTGTCTACTCAAGTATCGATGTGTGGAAAAGGAAAAGTATCTTTTGGGCTAGCTTTGTTCAGATATCGGTAATCAACACACATTCATACCTTCCCATCTTTCTTAGGAACAGGCACAATGTTAGCTACCCATTCTGAGTACTTTACCTCTTGTAAGAAACCCGCATCGAACTGCTTCTTAACTTCGTCCTTTATTTTTAGAACAATATCTGGCCTCATTCTCCGCAACTTCTGTTGGACTGGCTTACAATCTTATTTTATTGGAAGACGATGTACCACAATATCGGTGTTTAACCCTGGCATATCCTGATAGGACCATGCGAAGATATCCTTGAATTCACGTAGCAACTCAATCAGTCATTGCCTTGTGTCCTTGGTAATAAGTGTCTCAATTTTCACCTCTTTTCTTTCCTCAAGAGCTATATTCTCTATTGCCTCTTTCTCATGGGGCATAATTTGTTTCTCCTTCTGTTTTACCATTCTCAACAGATCTGGAGACACATCACAATCCTGGACATCTTCAAAATCCTGAGATTCCTCTAAGCACATGTCTTGCTCGCAAGAGAAATCAGGATTTGTAATATCAATGCTCATGTCATTGATATCTAGGGACCTGTGAGGTATAAAGAATATACAAAGAATGAATGAATTGAAGAATGATTATTTATGTACTATGAATGAAAGAATAAGAATTAAAATTTTAACGGAATATTGGTTGATAAAAAATGAAACAATACTCGTTGAAATTGATAAAAGTTATGTTTTATTTAAATAATAACAGATGAACGTAAGCCTATTTTCACAAATGTAATCTTATTACTCCTAGGCTCTAGAGTAACAAGAATGTTTTGAGAATTACTCTGAAGAATTCCTAAAGACTACAGGAAGTTCCTCCACAGTCCAATTGTTCAAAGAGCTTCTCGATTCGTAAGGGCGAATGCCCTCAAGGTTCCTTTGCTCCGATCCTTCGTCGTGTGCAGTATTAATTTGATGACTCTCCTCTACAAGTAACCCTCTTGATATGAAGGTTTTGGATATAGGAGAGAACGTCATCGATTCCCAACCCACTTCACTTCCATCTAAATACGCCCTTTCTCCTTTCTTGGCGCTTCTCGATGTCTTTCCTTTTTTGCTTATAGTCTGGCTTGAAGCCCAAACCAAAGCGGTATTTCTTCTCAATCAACTTTGGGATCTAAGTCCCTCATTGTAGATACTTTCCTAAACATTTTCCTGGTAAGGCTCCTTTTCCTGCCATCATTTGTAGAGCCATCCTCGTAGCTGTTGCTATCATTGGTACCAGTAGCTCACTCCCTTCCGAAATGAAAGTCACATTTACGAATTCTAAAGAGCGAAAGGAACACTCAATAGATTCTTCGTTTGTCTCGACATAAGGGGCCTTACTAGTGACTGCGACTATAATGTCCTCCTCCGCATTGATGGTTATTAACCGTCCATCAATCACTAATTTCAATTTCTGGTACAACGACGAGGGCACCGCTCCTGTTGAGTGTATCCATGGCCTGTCTAATAAGCAATTATAGGAAGGCTTGATATCCATTACCAAGAAATATATTTCATACATGTTCGGCCCAATTTCCAAGGGAATGTCAATTCTTCCCATTACCTTCCTTTCTGTGCCGTTGAAGGCTCTTACCATATTCTGACATGTCTTCATGTGAGAATCGTCGATGGGTAATCTGTTTAATGTAGACAATGGTAGAACATTCAAAGCCGATCCATTATCAACGAGCACGCTTGGAAGTGTGTACCCCTTGCATCGAGTAGTAATATGCAAGGCCTTAGTTGACCCTCTGCCCCCCGGTGGGATTTTATCATCATTAAAGTAGATGAAATTATCCGCGCTAATGTTGTTCACCAACCGGTCCAGCTTATTAACAGATATGTCATGAGTGACATATGTTTCGTTAAGCACCTTCATCAATGCTTCCCTATGTGCCTCAGAACTCAAAAGTAGAGCCAATACTAATATGCAAGCTGGCTGCTTACGCAACTGCTCGACCACGCTATACTCACTATGCTTAAGGAACTTTAGAAATTCCTTAGCCTCCTCCTCCCTTACTGGCTCATTGATGGGTACTTCGCTCTCCTTCTCCACCTCGACACCTTTTGTTTTTGTGGGCTCCACTCTGACGCCCCCGTATCATAACGCTTCCCACTCCGCGCGTGGGAACCTTCCGCTTGCACGTCTTTAGATGCGCTGGCTATATTCTCTTCCTCTGGCCTTGTCACACTACAGTCATAATTCCATGGTACTTTCTTGCTATCCTTGTAAGGGAAAGGAGTAGGTTTATGGATAATGACCTTGGGCACTGCTGGTGTCCCCACTTCGTTATTCCCTGGCAGAGAGATATGATCCTTGGCCGGCTGGTTCCTTTTTGTTCACTTTCTAGCACACTTATTTCTCTTTTATAAGAGCTACCTCAAAATTTTGTAGCTCTTTATTATCTATAAAGCCTTGCACCAAGGCTTTAAATTCTTCACAATTTTGGGCCTCATGACCCTCTTCTCCATGGAACTCACAGTAGTTCCCCATTTTTTCTCTTTCTTTCCCAGAGGTTATCATCTCTCTCTTCATCATCTCTTCCCAAATCACCTTCATAGGCATCCTCACCTCAGCAACATTTTCCTTCATCATTCTTTCACTAGCTTTGCCAATGACATTCACTCCTTGATTGTCATGATTTCACAACCCCCATCTTGATCAACCTCTCTACGGCCTTCTTAAATCCAGTACAATTTTCAATTGAGTGCCCCGATATTCCAGCGTGGTACTCGCATCTGGCATTTGCATCATACCATTTAGGATATGGAGGCTATAATGGTTTCAAGTGGAAGGGAGCAATAGCATGTGCATCGTATAAAATTTGATAAAGCTCACGATACGTCACAGGGATAGGTGTGAATTGCATCATTTTGTGCCTTGTACCTGATTCCTGCCTTTGAGAACCCTGTTGCCCATCCGCAGCTACTTTGGGTTGACCAACTGTGAACGCCTTTGAGTTGAAGCTACTCGTGTTGTTTACCTTATTGTCTTTTCTCCTTGGTGCCGATCTTTTGGCCGCTTCCCCCTCAATTTTGCCACATCTTATGGCATTCTCAATCATCTCTCCCGCCATAACTATGTCCGCAAAACTTTTGGTAGTGCTTCCAATCATGTGAGTAATGAATGGGGCCTTCAGAGTGTTGATGAACAACATGGTGACCTCCTTCTCCAACAATGGTGGCTGAACTTGCATAGCAACCTCTCTCCATCTTTGAGCATATTGCCTAAAATTCTTATTAGGCTTTTTTTCGATATTTTGCAGCGTGATCCTATCCGGCGTCATGTCAGTCAATGATTGTACTGTGGCATGAAGGCTTGTGCAAGATCCCTCCATGAATTTACTCTAGCCCAGCTCAACTGATTGTACCACCTAGCTGCTGCTCCTACTAAGCTATCTTGGAAACAATGAATCAACAGTTGATCATTATTCACATATCCGGTCATCCTCCTACAGAACATCGTAATGTGAGCCTCTAGGCAAGTAGTCCCGTTGTACTTTTCAAACTCTGACATTTTGAATTTATGGGGAAGCACCAAGTCTGGGACCAAACTCAAATCCTTGGCATCAACTCTATGATGCCCATCAGCACTCTCTAGAGCCTTAAATTTCTCCTCCAACCATCTACAACGTTCCTCCAACTGCTTTGCAGCTTCGGCTCTCAAATCTTTCTTTTCAGCCACGTCCAAGTCAAGAATTAGGGGATTGGTAGGGTTGTCACCCAAATTGAATCCCGAACCAGTTGGGTTATTCATGTGGATCCCAGCATCAACCGGTCCATGTTGAGGCCTTATAGTGACAAACGGCCTCCTAGGATTGCCTCGGTTTGTGTAGGCCCGTGGGGTGGAGTAAAGCTTGGAGGATGATCCTCTTCCTCCTCACCAGTGATTTCCATAGGGGCTTTTCCCTTATTAGCGGCCCTCAGGAACTGAGCCATCTCAGTCATCATATTCCTCTAAGCCTCTAGCATTTGCTTCCTCATGCCATTTTGCATCTTGGCCAATTGCTCTTGCAATTGGTCCTGCATGTCCTTTTGTAGCTGTTCAAACCTTTGATCCATATTCCTAGATTTTGCACGAGTTCCATACTGATGCGTGGTTTCCAAATTTTCTTTTCTACTTCTGTGGTAATTTAACTAATTAGGGTCTTTCTATAACTTTGAATGCAAATGATGCGATGAAATGCTATGAGATGCAAATGCATGAATGCAAAAAGGACATCGATTCTGATTCAATCTCATTTAGAAAACTTTATTTAGAAAAAAAATATCCTTACATATAAGAGGATTACAAATATGCTTTTGCCCTAATGCCCAAAGTTTTAACTCTATCTAATAAAAGGGCTAACTCTCATCCTTTATCCGATGATGACTCATACATCAAACTCAATACATCAGCTCGTATTACCAACTCTTGCGTGTGCTCAGCGACCTCTCGAATCTGGGCTACGGCCTCTTCAATGACGTGATCCCTTTCTCTGACCTGTCCTCTAGACTGATGAAGCTCTCCCTTCAAATGATCTTCTTGTACCCCAAGTTGCTCGATTAGGAGCTTACTATCCTGCAATGCTGATTCCAACTCCTCAACTTTCCCTTTTAATTTCTTTACCTCAACCGTAGAATCACGATTTCGATGCAAATGAAGGGATCACACGAGCTCAATTACTTTAGTCTTTAAACCTTGATTTTTTTTCTAAGGTTAAATTCCGCGATTGCATCTCTTGAAACTTCTTCTCCCAATATTCGGCCTTAGCTTTTTCCTCTTGGACGTCTTTCTGTCCCTGATCTAAAAACCTTCCTAGCCCTGTTCTTTTCAAAGCTACTTGTGCCCTTTTCTAGTGCTCTTTTAAATCGTCTCAGTCCTCCTCGATCTTCATTTTTTCTGTCCTCTCTTTCTCGACCTCCATCTTTTGAACATCGACATCTAGGCTCAAGTACATCTTTTCTTCTTCAAGCTTTGCTATCCTCTTCTCGAACTCCAAGTTCTTTCTCTCGAACTCTTGCTTCATGATCTCTAATTCCGAGGGCATCACTTGCAAATATTCCTTCATTGGTCGAGCTCCTTCCATGCTTGGCCTAGGGATATTGTCATTAATCCTTCTACTCTTCCGCTCAATGTACTCAGGGGTCGTAGCAGGGTTAATGGCTACTCCTTTCAATCTACAAGTCTGGTTCCAAGCACTAGAGATCTCACTAACCTTCTTCTTGTAATCAGCTCCTCTATACAAGAACTCACTTTGAGCCAATCCATAAGTTGCTGGTACGAACTGCCTCAATCCATGCTGCCTCAACACCAGCAAAGGGGCATAACGGATGGCACCCCAAATTCCCAACAGAGGAACCCAATCAAAACTACCGCATCTGTAAAGAATCTCACAAGGAATCATCCACGGAGCCCTCTACTCAGCATCTTTCGACTGAAAGTTCTGAAGTAGCGCTATCCAATGCTCTTCTGGAACATCAACTCTCCTAGTTAAAGCTACTATGTCCTTCAACGGGGAGTAATCCTCGAAGAAGACCCGACAAACCACCCTATCTATCAATCGGAAGTGACTGTAGAACCAAGCTAAAAGTAATTGAGCACAACCAACTAACCTGCCTGCACTGGCCCTCCTATATGCATTCAAGGACCTGAATGTCTCTGCCAAAATCGCAGGAACAGAAGTGACCCATTTGCTAAGTCGATGGAAGTGATCCGTGGTCGCCTCATCCACATATCCCAAGGCCCTGAGGAAAACCATCAATCCGTATACGCTTAAAGCAAAAATGTTTATCCTCTTCGCCTCGTCTGGATGTGTCTGGATCAGATCATTCAAAGCTCCCCATGGAATGCACTTACTCTCACCCTTTTCCTTAATTCTGGCCATGATCCACTGCTCGCTCATCCCCATAATGGTCATCAGTTTCTTACCAAAGGTTGGGACACAAGCAGCTCGAGAATAAATCCTATCACACTGAAATCTAGGACACCAAAGTAAGGCTGTGTACTCCTCCACAGTAGGCACTAAATCTACCTTCCCAAAGGTAAAACAACTGTATGCTGGGTTCCAAAACTGAGCGAGAGCTCGAAACAAGTTCTCATCAACCTGAATATCAAACAAATAGGGCAAATCTCCGTACTTACCGTAGAATGATTGCTTGGTCTCAATGCCCCACTGATCCCAAATCGTCTTAAGCTCCTGCAAATTATTTTGTGTGACACTGATACGAGTGTAACCTCATAATTCTGATGTGTATCCTTCAGCGTTTCTTTTGACCATTTATGGACGTTAGCGTTGCCCTCCATTCTATCAAGAAGTCCGTTCTCCATAATAAAACTTTCTAACTTAGAAACTGACTGTGAATCGATACCTTTTAAATGCAAAATGACATGCACAAAAGAAAGAAAACAGTCAGTATCAAATGATATTAATAAACACAAAGATAACCTAAGTATAATTCTATCTATATTAAGCTCTTGGTTTTTCTATATGTGGTTTGTTTCTAAAGTTTGAGGTACCCGAACCAGTAGATTCCTCAATCCTCACCCATTATAGGCTCATTTAAATCGAGTTCAGTTCAGTTCAGGGGAATACATTTCCCTATGGCTATACGGAGATAAAAATCTCACGAAACCATAAGTACGGATGTATCCCGAAAGTGATCCACTATCCTGCACGGAGGCGAAAACCTCACGAAGGCGTAGCTTCTCACTCCCACTTAAGGGTGTGACCACAACGGTCATGCAAATGCAATGCGTATCAGAATATAGCAACACATGCAACAATACAAACACATGTAATGCAAAGAGGATTAAATTTTAAAATTTTTAATTTCCCACATTAAGACAAGAGATAATCGATTACACAACTTGACTCTCTTATTAGTCCCCAGTGGAGTCGCCAAGCTGTCGAGACCATTTTTAAATCGAGTTTTGGAACATGGGAATCGACTTCAAGAAAAACAAAAACGGGAGTCGCCATCAATCTTTTTAGGTGTGATTGGATCACCAATAAATCATTAGTTTTGGTTTACGAAATAAAGAGAACGGGTTCGGGAGTTGATTACGTACGAGGAAGGATTAGCACCCTCGTAACGCCCAAAAATTGGTACCTAATCAATTACCAAATGTCTTTAAAGTCAGAAAATTAAAAATTTTAAGATGCAATCCTCTTTAGAATATTTTGATTTTGAAAATTAGGGTTCACTTGTATGAAACGAATCCAAATATCACATCCAGTAAGTTAGGATGCAATATTTTTAAGACATTCGAAGCTAAACTAGCCTTTTTGAAAATCTCTATCTCGAAACGACAAAACGCCACATCCAGTAAGTTAGGACACAACGCTTTGAAATTCCAAGACAGTTGCTCGTATTTTGAAAACTTTAAAAACTTAGAAGGGTGCTTGACTATTCGAACTCAACAAGAAAAATTACAACCCAGTAAGTTAGGGCACTACTTTTCTCGAAGCTTCCAAACACCAAACATTGCCTTTTGATTTTTGAAAACTTTGGAATCTTGTTTTTAATTAATACATGAGGAATCATATTATCACTATGGAATATAAGATAGAATATTGCAATAATAAGCAAATAAAACATGCATTTAAACAATACAATGGCAATAATACAAAGATCATACACTAGATACATACATGTTTAAAATAACATCATATATACAAAGATACACATAGCATATATTGAAGATGAATGAACATAATATACGAACATACAAAGCAATAATTAATTAAAAAAACAATGCATGATATACAATTAAACATATAAATATATATACAAAACAAATGTGACAATATATAAAAAATAATAATAATAATGTAGTAATATATATATATCAAACAAACAACACTTAATAATATTATGAACTAGCACTTAATATATAGATGATATAAAATATAATAATATATAAAAATTTAATACGTATTGAAATATAAAAAAAGTGAGTAACTTAAAAAATATATAATTAAAATACAATATTTAATAATGCACGATAATAATATATATATGTGATAAAAAACTTAAATAAATATAATGAAATGTAATATGAAATATGTATAATAATAATAATGTAACAAATATTTTACATATAAAATATAATATAATAAAATAAAAATAAAAAAGAAATAAAAATAAAAAACAGAATAAATATATATATAAATATATAATAAAAGAAATTTTTTTAAAAAAATGATAATAATAATCTAATGAATAATATATACTATTTTATATAACTAATAATTTTTTTTAAAAAAATATAAAATAAAAGGATCAAAATTGAATTTAATTAAGAAATTTGGGGGGTAGTTTGCAAAATAATAAAAATTTTGGGCCTGATTGAAATGCGTATTAAATTCAGAGGACTCCCTGGGCAATTTAGCCCTAATCCCAAAATGACGCCGTTTCCCTAATACCGTTTTAAAATCACTGTGAGGGCTAAATTGAAACAAAATTAAACGTTAGAGTTAAATTAAAAAATAAATAAGAATAAAATTATAAATATTAAAATTGCGAGAGGACCAATTGGGAAATTAACCCACTTTACTAAAACACGCGGATCCTCCCCGGGTAATCGGGTCAACACGCGGTTCCTGAGCTTTGAAACGACGCTGTTTTATGCTTATTGAGTTAAATTAAAACGCCATCGTTTCATTTGGGCTATATAAGCCAAATTTTGAGCCTTAAGATCATTTTGCACCCGATTTAGGAAAAAAAAAGAGAGAAATCCTCTGAAACTCTTTCCAGCCCTCTGAGCTCCGGCCCTAGGCCGGTTTGCTCCGTTCATCGGACCTCCATGCTCAGCCTCACGCACCCTCACCAACTTAGCCACACATGGTGGTTGGGATCCGAAAAGCTTCACTTTTCTCGGCGAATCCAGAAGGTACTCCTCTCTCCTCTATTTTTAATATATTATATGCAGGTTGCTTACAATAAAGTAAAGAAAAATAAAATAAAAGTAAAGAGAACAATAGATCACCTTCGTTTCTCGTGAAATCTTTCTGATATATTATTTTAAAAATATTTGGTGTACAATATCTTTGTGGTGTTTTCCTCTCTCTGTGTGTATATCGTCCCCCCCTTTTTACAGATTTGAGAAAAGGCTTTATAGCCTTAATCTATTGCCTATTTTGGAAAGAAATCGAAAGATTTCTTTCCAAATCCTGTTCTAATCTATTTACTGCAATTTTGCTTTGATTTCTTTCCTTTTCCTGCAGGTGACCGCAAGGATCTCGTTCGATCACTAATGTCTTGCGCGCTGATGGAGCCAACGTCGGATCGTAGCGTGAGGAGATCTGACGATTATGGCGTGATATGCGCGTCGATGGTGGCACGATGTCTGATGGCAGAGTCGGGAAATCACGACGCGCTTGGTAGCGACGATTGGGCCGTTGAATCTGCGCGAGATGAAGGGTCGCGTCGGTTAGAGTGCTCGAAGTTTCCAGAACTTCATTGCGGCGCTGAGTTCTCAGGAAACCCTAGGGTTCCCTTGTCTGTTTTTACAGCTTTGGGCCTTTTGGGCCCCGTGTAAACCTGGGTCAAGGTGTTGGGTTATTTTTTGGGTGTAAATGGGTCCAGTAGGTTTAGGCTGTTTGGATTTGGGCTTTAGCACTGTAAACGGGCTGTTTAGAAAATAAATGGATTTTATTTTTTTTATTTTTTATTTTAGTTTAAGGCCCGGGCGAATTTGGGTTATTACACCGACCATAATAAGTTGTGTAAGCATAAATTACGGTTTAAATGTTAAAGTGTAGAGGAAAAGATCAAACATAAATACCTCCAGCCGTCACTTGAACCAAATGTCAAAATCCAGATGTTGTAGCACCACTGTCAAGAACCAACGGGGACGTCAAATTTAGCTATACGAAAATATGAAAATCGCCAAAGTCTTCTAAGCACTCGAAGACTTCACTAGATGAAATTGTTTTTTAATTTTTGATGCTTAGGGACCTTATGATTGAGGTATTTATAGTGGTGGCTTCCCATCAAAAACCACCAAAACATTTCCCACTACCACACATACAAAGTGAAAATAGAGCAAAATGTGGGAATAGAAGCAAATGTGGTGGTTATTCCCACGAACCATAAAGCATGTCTAAAATTCCCCCACTTGGTTCGTATTATCCATGAACACTTAGAGTCAAAACATAATGTACAAATCATGGTGATATTTTCTCTTAGAATTTGAGTAGTTTCTTCCATGTATCACAATATATCATGTCTCAACGCTTTAGCACAAATTTTTTAATTAATAAACCCAATGTTTAACCCAGGTCCAAACTTTGGTGATATTTCTCGACATGAGAACATCAAAATTACCAGAGTTTCTTTATAATCATTCTTACAATGAAAAATTTACAAAGTGGGAATAAGTCCCATAGTGACAACATGATCCTTAAATTTGTGAGGTGGCATACCTTTAGTCAAAGGGTCAGCTAACATTTACTCAGTATTAATGTGCTCAATGACTACTTTCTTTTCTTTAACACGTTCCCTTATGGCTAAATACTTAATTTTGATATGTTTACTTTGACTTTCACGTTTTTTGTTCTTAACCATAAAGAAAGCAACTGAATTGTCACAATATATCATCAATGACCTAGAAATTGAATCCACAAGTTTAAGCCCAGATATGAAACTTTTCAACCATATTCCATGTAAGGTAGCCTCAAAACATGAAACAAATTTAGCCTCCATAGTGGAAATAGTAGTTAAGGACTGGTTGATGCTCTTTCGAGATATAGCTCTGCCAGCAAACATAAATATGTAACTTGATGTTGATTTACGTGAATCAACACAACTAGAAAAGTTTGAATCAGAGTAGCCAATCACCTCCAAATTGTATGATCATTTGTACGTAAGCATGTAGTGTAATGCCTCAAATTTCTGTAATTTTGGCTTTTGTAGTTATTGAGCATGGAAATATCGAAACTTTTTTTTGATTCTTTTTGGTATATTTATGTGGTTTAACAGGTTATGTGCTTTGGGGTATGTTTGGGAGGTCCCAAGTTTGAGCCTTAACTTGGGCTAAAATTTTAGTTTTTATAAGAATTAAGCCTGGATTTTGGTTAACGAGTTTATACGGAATTGATGGTAAAAACCTAACAGAATGGGTCTGCTGGTCTAGTGGTTAAGATGTGTGCTGGTCTAGTGGTTAAGATGGTTAACAAGGTGTGTACTCCAATTACGTAGAAAATGAGTTTCGATGAAAGCCGAAAAGTGGCATGTCGACGCCACACGGGCGCGACAGACACGGGCATATGATGGCTTGTAAGCCGTGTGCAAGGCATGGGCTCAGACAAAGAGGCCGTGTGGGCCATACGGGAGTGTGGAAATCTGAGCTGGGCCGTGTGATCCACACGGGCAAGGCCAATTTGGGTCGTGTGACCCACACGGGCAAGGCACACGGGCGTGTGAGCCCCTTTAATCTGAAATGTTCTGTAAGGTTGCACGGGTGGCCCAAGTCGACTGTACCCTGTAGTAGTCGGTAAACCTTAACTAGACTCTTAATTTTGTGATGTATGTGTTCGCATGATATACTTAGCATGATTATCTGATCTGTTCTATAAATAAATGTATGATCTGTTTGTTTGCATTACAGCATGCCATACTTGTATGATGCATTGCATCGGGGCGGGTTTGATGAAGTGAAGGAAGTATCTGAAAGGCTTCATAAGCCCATTATCTGGCAGCTAAGCTGCATATTTATGATATGAGCCGCGATGCGGTACCTTATGGTGTGTAGGGTTGGATGGGTCAATCATATCCCCATATATGGTGTGCAGGAATAGGTGGGTTAATTTTATCCCTACATGATGTGATGGGTTAGACGGAGATGGTGTGCAGGGTTGGTGGGCATAATATTTCTGATATCTGATCTATTATGCATGAGATATCTGTATGGCTAAGGCCGAATAACTGTATTCTATTATCTGTTTGTATGCATACTGATTGCGGGGATGTACACACTGAGTTTGCGAAAACTCACCCCTTTGTTTATTTTGTTTGTCAAGTAATCCTCAGCAGTAGATGGATCGGTGTGACGGAAGGCTCGATAGTGACCACTGGTAGACATTTACGGAGTTTTGAGTAACACTTCATTTTGTCTGCTTTATTTAAATATTTATTTTGGGTTTATTTGGGGGATTTTAAATTGTTAAATTATTGATTTATGAAGTAATGATGTTTTAGCTTCCGCGTTAATGAAATATTTTCACTTAATATTTGGAATAGGGATTTCACGACTTAAGTAAAGATAACAAATTGGACGATTTTTAACTTGCTAAGGTTTTTCTAAAAAGCACTCACATGTGACGCCGCCAGATTCAGCCATAGCGTCTAGGCCGGGTTTGGGGGTATTACAGGTAGTCCTTTGTACCTTTAAGATATCTCAAAATTTTCTTTGCATATTTCCAATGGTCAATACCTGGATTACCCTGATATCTTTCCAATATTCCAACTACAAATGCAATGTTAGGTATTGTGTAGACTTAAGAATACATCAGGCTTCCAACAACAAAAGCATATGGAATGTTTGTCATTTACTCCCTCTCAAATTCGTTCTTCGGACACTATTTCATATTGAACTTATCACCCTTCACAAGAAGAGCAACACTCGGTAAACATTCATTCATCTGAAATCTTTTTAAAACTTTGTTGATATAGGTTTCTTGAAATAGACCTAAGATACTACGATGTCTATCATGATTAATCTTAATGCCAATGATATAAGACACATCACCATATCTTTCATATCAATATTTTTAAAAAGAAATTGTTTCACCTCATGTAGCATTACCTTGTCATTTGTTGCAAGTAAAATTCCGTCCACATATAGAATAAGGAAATAGATTTTACTCCCACTAACCTTCTGGTATATGCATTGATCCATGATATTCTCAACAAAGCCAAATGAAGAGATAACTTCATGGAATTTTAAATACACTTTCGGAAGGCTTATTTCAATCTATATATGAACTTTTTCAGCTTACATGCTAAGTGTTCACCATCACTAGAGGAGAATCCTTCAGGTTGTTTCATGTATACCTCTTCATTTATGTTACCATCGAGAAAGGCAGTTTTCGCATCCATTTGTTGCAAATCAAGGTCAAAATGAGCTACTAATGCTAACATAAGGCACAAGGAATCTTTCTTAGATATAGGACTAAAAGTCTCAATACAATCAATACCTTCTCGCTGAGTGAATCCTTTCGCAATGAGTCTAGCTTTATATCTTTCTATGTTGCCCATTGAGTCTCTTTTTATTTTTGAAGACCCATTTACATCTAATGACTTTTACGCCATCAAGCAATGACATAAGATCCCAAACATCGTTAATTTTCATGGAATTCATCTTTTCTTTCATAGCATTGTACCACAATTATGACTCTTTGCAACTCATGGCTTGTGAAAATGACTAAGATCATTCTTAGCTCCAATACTATAGTCAAACTCTTGCAGATACACAATATAGTCATTAGAAATTGTTGATTTATTTTCTCTAGTAGATCTCCTCAATGTTGAACCAACAATTTCTTGTGGATCATGTTGTTCAACTGCTTGTTCAATAATTTTCAGATTTTTTTGAACAGTTTGATCTATTGGAGTGTTTTCAGCAGCTTGTGGATTTTCATTGATTGGTTGTTCAACACCCAGTTGAGCTTGAAGGGTGTTATGTATGATAACCAATCTCCCACCTGAAGTGGAAGGTTGACTTATGGGAATTGTGTCCCGAAACCTATTGCACCCACTGATTTAGTCATTATCAAGAAATTTTCCATTTGTTGATTCCACAATTCTAGTGCTATGAGATGGACAATAGAATCTATATCATTTGGACCTTTCGGTATATCCAATGAAACACTCACTAATGGTCCTTGAATCCAGTTTCTTTTCTTGTAGATTACAAGCTCTTACTTCAGACGGGCATCCCCATACACGTATATGTCACAAACTCAATTTTCAACATTTAAACAACTCAAAATGTGTCTTTGGGATAGCCTTGGTTGGAACTCAGTCTAATATATACACAACAAATTTGAGAGCTTCAATCCATAAAGACTTAGGCAACTTAGAGCTTATCGATAGACCACTTATCCTTATGTATGTTATAGAAGATCTTAAATGGCCCATACTGAGATGAAAGAGTGTTCAATCTAAAGTGCACCGCAAAAGATTCAGACATTTCAACCTCAAGTGCTCTTAATTGAGCTGCTAAATCTCGTATCTTGTTGATGTGATCATGTACACCTTTCACGGTAACGAGCTTCATTGATGTGAACTTTATGATTAAGGTGTTGGTTAATGACTTTTGAGAAGTTTTAAATTATTTTTCAATAGTCGTTAATAATTCTTGGACATTCTCATAATGCTCCATTGAGCCACGAACATCAGTAGGAATCTTACTCTTTATGAGCATGATACTTAAGAGATTATGTGGCTCCCATTTTTCATACAGAGCAAGATCAACCTGAGGGTTGGTTTCAATAATATGTGGCTCAGATTTCCTTATGGCATAGTCAATATCCAAGCACCCCAATTGGAGAAGAATACTCTCCTTCCAAAACTTAAAGCTCTTACTAGTTAATTCAAGGATATGTACTTTATTATTGGACATATTTATAGGTTGTAAAACTGCAAAATAAATGAACATACATGCTTAAAAAAATTTAAGGTAAACATAAATCATAATTTACCAGTGCAAATTATGTAAATAATGAATCTAGTGGCATAAAAATTGCATGTGGGCTAACTTTTTAATTCAATTAGATATGTTTTATGATAGAATTATTTACTATCCTTTTGATAAAAATTATTAAATTCATTTTCATAATTCTTGTGGGTAACTATGAAAAATTATTTAATAATTTTATCTTAATAAATTATGCAATGGGATTTAATATCTATGCTTTCCATATGTGATTTTTAACTTTAATAATTTTATTTAACTAAAGATGTTGTGGCTAGTTTTTTATTATATAAAATTATGAAAATCACCTAGCTATATATTAATCATTAAACTTTATTTAAGATTGTTGCTAAGACGTTATGCAACATTAATGTCTATAAATCTTATGAGATCCTTATTATAATAAATAACTTCATTTAATTAAAATTTTTGTGGCTAATTCTCTAATTAAATAAAATCATTTGGATCCCTAGACATATATTCTAAAGTTTTATTGCTAAATACCTTATGTAATAAGTCTAAAAAACATTCTTATGCACCTAAAAAATGTATTTAACTAATAACCAAATAATTCGCATACAAACATTTACTTTAGGCACAAAAAAAAATTCAAACAACAAATTTCTAAAATTTTTCACTAAATTATTTATAACATAATAAATTTTAGAAATTTCACTTTAATAAAATCCAACGATTTTGCATAAAATTTTGTAATAAAAATTCTCAAAAAATGTTTAAAAATAATTTAAAGAAATATGACATCGTTATTTTGGGAAAATTTATAAAATTTTATAATCGGATAAGGTAGAAATTAACCATACTCTGATACCAAATGTAAGCATAAATTATAGTTTAAACATTAAAGTGCAACGTAAAAGATCGAGCATAAATACTTTCGTCCATTACTTGAACCAAATGTCAACATCCAAACATTATAACACCATTTTGAGTGTGTCAAACAATAAATGAAGACGTCGAATTTAACAATACAAAAATATGAAAATCGTCAAACTCTTTTAAGCACTCGAAAATCTCACTAGATAAAATTATTTTTTAATTTTTTAAAATTATTTTTTAATTTTTGGTGCTCAAGGACCGGGTATTTATCGTGGTTATTCCCCATCAAAAATCACAAAAATATGTCCCACTACTACACATATAAAGTGAAAGTGGAGCACAATGTCGAAATGGAAGCAAACGTGGGGGTTATTCCCACAAACCATACATCACATCTAACAAGCAAGTGATCACGTGAAAAGAGGAAGTCTCATCTATATTCGAGCAATTCTATGGCAAGTGGCTGATTTGGGAGGTCGAACATTTAAGGATGGCTAAGCAGATGGAGGGTGAGGAATATCATGTGTCTAGTTGCGATGATGGTACAAGTTGTTTAGTTCGAATTTGCCAATTGACATGATTAGTTGGAGGGCTCGAGTGACAATATTTGTCCTTAATTTTTTTTCTTTTCTTCTATTTCTATAATTATTTTGTGTTTCTTTTGCTCTTAATTATATTTAATTCAATTTTGTTTTGTTGAACTTCGTATATCTAAAGCAAATTTTAAAATCCAAACTGATTTTAAAGCCCAATCTGATTTTGATTTCAAAAAAAAATCCAAACTGAAAGTTGAAGCTTATTCAAATTCAACTCATTGAATCAAGCCTTAGGTCTTGGCTTTCGCATCATTATCTTTATCTTTTGACTCATTGAAATATCATAAAACACCTTTAAATTACTAAACTTATCCATAAGCTAAAAGCTTGGCTTGATCTTAGACAAAGATTTTATCTTCAGGTCCATTCGAGTAAATTTAAATTTAAGTATAAATTTATATATTTTTAATATTTTCTTATTTCTTAAATAGTAAAATATGCTAGTGGACATGATGAAACCAAATCTGGGTCAAATTTTGAAATATTAAGAAATAACTCAAGCTCTGTTTGATAGATTGTTGAAAAAAGTAAATCAATTGAAAATGAAAAAATTTTCAATGGTTTGATATTTTACACATATTTGATAGTCTAAAATAAATAAATAAATTATAAAAAAATGTGAAAAATAATAAGTAGATAAGAACTATTTATCACTTGATGAAAAATATTTTCAACTAATTCTATTTTAATTTAGTTATTTTAATATTATATTATCTTATAAAAACTTTAAATTGTTCGTAATTAATTTTAAAAATATATCAAAAAATTTAAATTCTATTAAATATTTAATATTTCAACACTTATTTTACAATTTATATCTATTAAATCTCATTTACGGACACCTTTACTCCAATCATAGATTTTAATGTTTGTAAAAGTTGTTTATTTTGCAAAAAATATCCATATTCTTAGCCTAATTAGTCCCATTCACAACCAAAAGAAGGAATGTTAAATGATATAATTATGAATATAAGTGTGGTGGACCCTATACCTAGGATGAAAAATCAAATCATTGATTTGAGTAAAGGTAGCAGGAAGTGGCAAGCAATAATATACATGATATGAGATCTAGTATTTACCAAACACCACACATTTTGTTTAAGGGTCTTATACCAACCTTCATTAGCCTACTAATATGCATGAGAGAGAATCCCCCACATGGGAGAAAAAGTGAAACTCGTTCATTTCTGTTTTTGTTAATTAGGGTATATGGCGCATGATATATGTTTTCTAATTAGGAAGTCCCACGCGTATGCGACGCGTAAAGGCCCCATCCCCTCATCATTAGGAGTAAGTTGGATTCTTTTATTTCCCTTTTTCAGCGTTTTCTATTTTTGATAAAATCAGCTTGAAATTGATTGTCACAACATAAGTTTTAGTTGGCTTTTATTACCGTCAAAGTATTTTGTTAATTTTATAATTTTTTAAAGATTATGTTTAAATGTCACGTTAATTATTATTATTATACAAAGGGTATTGGATAAAATTTGAATTTATCGTGATTTTAAAGAATAAAGCTTATTTCCAAATGACTTGTTTCACATTCGAATTTCAAGCAGCAACATGTCTTGTCTTTTTTCAAAAAAATTTGGATAAAAATAGGTTGTTAAAAATCCAAAGTTATGTACTTTTGGGGAGTGTTTTTGTTTCATATCAATTCCATATTTCATGGGTTTCACACTCTTGATTTAATTACACATTTTCTTAAAATTGGGATATTTGGGAAGAGTAAATGTAAGTAACTGGGCAATAAGGTTACAACTATTTGTTTGAGTTTAAGCAGATTAGACTTGAATTAAAAGTTGTATTAAGAAGATTATTTAGTGAATTCATTCTCTAATATAGGATTGTTTGATATGAATTGCGTTAGTAAATTTGGCTTCCTTACTTCCTTAGTTAGTTCTATCAAACACCTTTATTATAACATTTATTTTGACGAATAAAACTTCAACAAAGACAAACTATATACTTTTTCAAGCTTTATTTTATTTTATGGTTGGACATTATTTAGTAAAGTTTTTTTCATAAATATTTAAAAATAATAATTTGTCAAGTAAAAGAAAAATAGTTAATAACTTTTATATTGCATTTTTTATATAATTTTAAAGTTATTTTTCATCATTTTAAATATAAAATTAAATAAAAATAAAAAACATCCAAACGATTGGATTAAGGTCAATTTTCATTTTTTTTCTTACCCAACCCACTCACTATTGCTTTACTCTTTTTAAATGATAAAATTATTATAATTACATTAATAGACAAAAGCAAGCAACAAAAAATAATTACAACCGAGAAAAGATACGAAATGGAAGAAAATCAAGTTGGAAATGGAAATTGGAACCACTCGTTCCCATCATTCTTCTGCTTCCATTTGTATACCCTCTAAGAGTAAAACACTACGGGAAAGCAATAGATTTTGATCGAATTGTTGCATAAGTGAAGAAAAGATATAAACTGCAATGATCAATATATTGTCGGCGCTAAATTATAAAAGATACATTACTTTCATCAACCATTAATAACTGTATCTTAACCCTGCCACCATCAAACTACACAAATAATAAACTTTGGTTAACTGTGATGACAATATCAGAGATTCCAAAAAGTGATGCCCGAAACCAAATCCCAAATGCATCAACATCCTCTGCATCTTCTGGAAACGAAAACCAAAAGTAACAGCTAAGGGAAAAAAACACTAAAATGAATAACACTGACACGACTTTCAAAGAAAGACAAGTGATATGTGTTGTATGTATAAATGTATGCTTATAATATATGTATAATCAGCATTTTCAAATTAAATGGATTATATTAAAGCTTTATATTATGCATTTTTGTGTATACAATGTATATATTAGGTTTAAATATATTAAAGCTTTATCCTTGTATTGTTTTCGATTTTAAAATATTAATCCTCTCATCTAACTTTATAAGTATAAAGGTAGAATAAGTTTTTGTCAATTTAATTATTACTTTTTTAGAGTACATAAAACTATAAAAAAATATATTTTTTCATTACAAATCCTAATAAGTTTTTTAAATATATATATATTTAAAAATTTATATAGAATTCAAAAAAAAATAAAATACATATAAGGTTTCAAATTTTCAAAATATATATTATTTAGTTATTGAATTGTAATCTCTTCAAAATTTGAGCTAACTCATTCAGTAAATATTAATTAAAATACTTGTCCAAATTTGAATTTAATATGTCTTGAACAAATAACTCAAACTTTGACGAGATTGTACCATTAAAAAAGTAAATAAAACATTTGTTAAAAAACTATTGGGACTTTTTTATATATTTTTTATAATTTAATGATTTTTTAAATGAAGTTTTTTAAATTTTTTGTTTTTTGAATTTTAAATAATTTTTATTTCTTCATATTTTTGAAAATTTTTAAAAAAATATAATTTAGGATTTTTTTAGGATTTTTAGAAAATATAAAAAAATTTAATTTTGTGATAAAATTTATGCACTTTAATAAGTAAGGATCAAATTGATAAAATTTTAAAAGCTTTGGGCTAAAATAATTATTCTGTTTTTTTATAATTGTAAAATTGGATGAAGAAATCAAAATTTTTAAATAAAAAGAGTATGAGGACTCAAAATATTAAAATTAAAGTGTAAAAACTAAATTTTAAATTTCAAAAAAATAAAAAAAAATTTATATATACCAATCTGAAGCGGAAAGAAAGGGAAAGAAATATGTATTTTGAAACGTGAGGAAGGAATCAACGTTTCTGTTTCTCGAAACATTGTGTTTATTTAACATTTCTCTTTTAAATAATTGTACCATTTTACAAAATGTCACATAAGCAATCTTTCATGTTCTATAAATAGATGGGTTCTTTTTGGAGAGTTGGGAGTAATTTATTTTAAAATTTATTCGAATTAAATTATTACTAAATATTCATCCTTTCTGAATGTTTTTCTAGATTCATTCTAGATAAGAAAAATCTAAAATTGCATTTATAAAAAATATTTTTTTAATTAAGTTGGTGCTACTTAACTTGATATATTAAATTTATTGAGGAGCTCTATAATAGTATAAATATAAATATTTTAATAAAATAATTGTTGAGGCAGTTTTAAACCATGTCTAGATCAGTGCCAACTGGTTATGGCACTGTTTGCTCAGAAAACTTGTCATGTTTAACTTAGTAAATTTTGGCAATAAAAATCCTTGAGCTATAATTCTTGCTGATACTTTAGATGACAGCCAACCCTTATTTGATATATAAATTACACTACAACAATTCTTAGAAATTGGTTTGAATTTGGATCAAAGCAATTAACTTTTCAAAGTTGGGGATCAGATTCATTCCTACAAAAACTTGAAAGTATATCATGAAGATTCAAAACTTATCCTGGGATAACGGAAGATATTTTTTATGTCGAAACCATTTTTTTGAAAATGTCGTCTTTTTATTTTAAAAACAAAAATGGGAGTCGCCACCAATCCTTTTTTTAAGAAGTGTGATCGGGCCACCTCGTAATTTAATCGTTTTAATAAATGGTTTGATTTACTAAAACAAAAGTTCTTGGTCTACAAAATTCAGGAAACGGGTTTGGGAGTCGGTTACGCGCGAGGAAGGATTAGCACCCTCGTAACGCCCAAAATTGGTACCTAGTTGATTAATTAAAGTCTTAGTGTTGAAAATGAAAAACCCGAAAAGAATTTAAAAATACGATCCCTCTTTGTGTTATTATTTTTAATTACTCGAATAAATCAAAATGTGTATAAAATGCCTTCTTATCCCAAAATATCAAAATATCGCATCCCGTAAGTTGGGACACGACACCCGAATCCTTGAGTATTATTATTGTAAACAGCCCAATTTGCCCGGGCCCATGTGAATATTAAAAACAAAACAAAACTAAATAAATAAAATAAAAAGTCCAAAATTTAAACAGTCCATTTACAAATTAAAACCCAAGACCCTAACCCAATCCAAACCCAAACTAAACTCAAACTCAAACAGGCCCCAAAAAAATTAAAAACCCAATACCCTATGGCCCCAAACCTAAACAGTCAGCCAACCTAGGAAACCCTAGGTCCCTCTTTGCGCCGCAACAACTTCGTACGGCCACCTGCTACCTTTGCCCTCGCCTCCGTACACACCACTGCATGCCACAGCTGGCCTCTGCACCTGCAAAAAAAAAGGACAACAACAACAGCAACAATAGCAACAATAGCAACAAAAGAACAAAAAAAAAAGTTGTAATCATTCTGCTATAAAGCCACTTTCATTGTATTTTTCTTGAGACACACACAACAAAGAGAAATCAAATAGAGAGAACAATTAAAGAATTTTTTCTCTAAAAAGGTGATCCCTTTTTATTTTTTCCTCTCAACTACTGTTATTCTTAAATAGATATACAAAAAATACCAACTTTTACCTTTCTTTCGGCGATCAGAGAGATTGAAACTGAGAGCTTTCCTTGATTTCTTTCGACTTTCGTAGGATTTTTTAGGGTTTCGATCTTAGATCTAAGACGAGGGGAGCAAAATGATCGAGGAAAGTTCTTTTTGTACTCTCCGGCCACTGTGGACGGCAACATCGTCGTCGGCGACCGACGGCTGCCACGGTGGCCCAATGGTCGGAAATCACAAAAGGGCCAGAGAGAAGTCAGCCCTCCTCTCAGTTTTTTTTTTAGAAAAAAGAATAGATTCAATTTTTTGTAAAATTTTTTATTTATATAGAAGCTCGAAACTGCGTCATTTGGGTCAGTGTGCATAAACCCCTAAACGACGTTGTTTTGAGCTGGATTAGATCGACCCAACCCGAACCACCTAGGATCCACGTGTTTTTGGACAAATGGGCTATTTTCGTCATCAGTCCTTCCGCTTTTGAGGTTGGTTCCAATGTGGTCCTGTTTCCCTTTTATTGCTTTTTTTTAAATTTTCCCCTATGATTTTATTTTTCTTCAATTTTGGCTCTATGAAACGCCGCGTTTAGAGGAGGTCTAGAATATTGCGCATCTAATTCCCCTCCTTTACGCGCATTTCATTTTAGTCCTAATCTATTTATCAGTTTATTACGATTTAGACCCAAAATTTTGTTTTAATTCCGATTTAATCATTTGTTTAATTTTAACCCTTTTTATGAATTTATTTTATTTTAATATTATTTATTTATCTATTATTGTTTGGCTTTCATTTTTAAATATATATTATGTATATTCATATATATATACACTGTTATATCGTCATCTTATTTTTACTATTTTTTTTATTTTGTTTCTTTTACTGTGTTATTTTATTATTCTTTTTATATTTTTTTAAGTCGTGTATTCTATTCATGCTTTTCTCGTTTATTTCATTTTACATTTTTTTTACTTATTTTCTTGGATTATGATATTCTCATTAGAATATACTATTATTCACTCATGCTTTATTATCTCGATATGTCGTCTCTATGGTCATTTTATATCGATTTATCATCACTATATCATGCATTTCGTTTAAATAATTAGATGCTTTTATTCTATACGTTAAATGAAATAAATACCCATTGTTTCGAAGCATTGCACTTGTTATCATTCGAAGAGAAAGGAAAATTTTAAAATAATGGGCAATATTTCACATTTTTTAGATTCGAGAAATCGTACCCTAACTTACGGGGTTTCAATTTTTCTCGTCAAATCTAAATTTCCAAATATCCCTTCAAATTTCAAAATATATGAGTTTTAAATAAAAATAAAAGTAATATTCTGTGTTTAGAAACTCGAGAGGCCGTACCCTAACTTACGGGGTTTCGATCTTTCTCGTTGGATCTAAATAATTGAATATCCTTTTAAAAATCAAAGTACAATTTTAAAAGAAAACAATTAATAGGCAAGCTTATTTTCGAGGGCTCAAATGTCGTGTCCTAACTTACGGGATGTGACATTTTACTATCTCAAGACGAGAGGGCCTCTAATGTTCATTTCAATTTATTCAAGCATTTTTTTTAAATCAACACTAAATAAAAAAGGATCATATTTTCAATTCTCTTTGAGTTTTCAACTTTCGACGTTAAGACATAAATTAATCAATTACGTACCAATTTTGAGCGTTACGAGAGTGCTAATCCTTTCTCATACGTAACCGACTTCGGAACCCCTTTTTTTGAATTTCGTAAACCAAAATTGGTATTTTAGTAAATCAAAATGTTTTATTAAAACGATCAATCATAAGGTGACCCGATCATACCTTATAAAAAAAATTGGTGGCGACTACCACACTTTTCGTTTTCTTAAAATAAAAGTCGATTGTTTTTCAAAAAAAACTGGTTACAACAATTATTTTTTTAAAATCTCATGTATTTTAATTTTAAAAGGATATTCGATCATTTTGGTTTAATGAAGAAAATTGAAACTCCGTAAGTTAGGGTATGACTTCTCGAATTTTCAAATACGGAACATTGTCTTATTTTGAAAGTTTTCTTTTTATGAAATAATAGCAAATGTGAAGTTTAAAATGATGTATATTCATTTCATTTAGGGTTTTCGCCTTGGCCTCTCCTTTTTCTTTTCTTTTCTTTTTTTGTTTCTTTTTCCTTCTTTTTTTGTTGTTTTTTTTTTGTGTTTTCTTTTCTTTTCTTTTCTTTTTGTTTTTTTAAGGTGAATATTTCTTGATTGAATCAGAATTCACAAGATTAGGCAGATTCTTGCCATCCATCTTGGTCAGCATCGACGCCCCTCCAGAAAAGGCTTTCTTTACCATATAAGGTCCCTCTTAGTTTGACATCCACTTTCCTCTGAAGTCCCTTTTAAATGGGAAGGATATTTTTCAATACTAAATCTCCCTTGTGGAGTTCTCTAGGGCAAACATTTTTTTCTAAGCTCGCATCATTCGTTTTCGGTACATCTAACCATGACAGATGGCCTTCAACATTTTCTCCTCAATTAAGTTTAGCTGATTATATCAGGATTGGATCTATTCTGCTTCATCTAACTTCAGCTAAACCAAAACTCGGAGAGAAAAAATCTCGACTTCAATGGGCAAAACCACTTCCATTCCATAAACCAATGAAAAATGCCCCGGTGAAGGTCCTGACAGTCGTTTAATAAGCATAGAGGGTAAATCATAACTTCTCATGCTAATCTTTATAAGTCTCAGACATTTTCCCCACGATCTTCTTAATGTTCTTATTGGTTGCCTTAACTGCACCATTCATTTTTTAGCGATATGGCGACGAGTTGTGGTATCTAATCTTGAATTGACTACAGACCTCTGTTATTGGGCTGTTGTTCGAATTCAGCACGTTGTTAGATATGACCATTTTTTGGCATTCCATATCGACATATGATTTCTTTCTTTAAGAACTTACTGACTGCCGATTTTGTGACATTGGCATATGAAGCAGCTTCCACCCATTCAGTGAAGTAATCGATGACCATAAAGATCGATCGATGGTCATTAGAAGCTTTTGGTAAGATCGGCCCAATGACATCCATGTCCCACTTAGAGAAAAGCCATAAAGAAATCATAACATAGAGAAATGAATGAGGCACATGAATTTGTCTTCATAAATTTGGCACTTACAATATTTCTTGGCATAACTGATGCAATCTCCTTTCCATGGTGGACCAGCAGTACTCGAACCTCATGATTTGCCTAGCTATTGTAAAACCATTATCATGTGTTCTTCAGACACCCTTATGGACCTCTTCTAAGATTTTATTAGCCTTAACAACATCCACACGTTTTAGTAGCCCAGACATATCTTGATACGATTGTCGAAACCATTTTTTTGAAAACGGGAATCGACTTTGTTTGAAATTGAAAATTAAAATAGGAGTCGCCACCGATCTTTATTGGGTGTGATCGGATCACCTTTGATAAAATAAAAGTATCATGTCCTAACTTACAGGATGTGATACTCCTATATCTCGAGATGAGGAAATCTTTAGCAATCATTTTGATCTAATTCAGGTTTTTTAAAAATCGATGTTAATAAAATAAACTTGGGAGTCAGTTACGTGCGAGGAAGGATTAGCACCCTCGTCACGCCCAAAATTGGTACCGAATTGATTAGTTAGTGTCTTAATGTCGAAAGTTGAAAAATCGAGCACGAATTTAAAATACGATCCCCTTTTTTATTAACATCGATTTTTAAAAAACCTGAATTAGATCAAAATGATTGCTAAAGATTTCCTCATCTCGAGATATAGGAGTATCACATCCTGTAAGTTAGGACATGATACTTTAAACTCCCAAGCGCAAGTTTGTCTTTAATTTTAATTGAAATTTCATGTGTTTTGGAGTTTAAAAGGATATTTGGCCATCCCGTAAGGACTTCGCCTCTTTTCTATATTCTGCAGTGTAATTCTGTCGGGCGCCATGTCTGTCACGTGGCCGTATTGCTTCAAGAAAGTCTGTGTCAAGTCCTTCCATGGATGAATTTTGGCACGGCTCAGTTGGTTGTACCATTTGGCAGCTGACCCAATTAGACTTTCTTGGAAACAATGAATTAACAGTCGATCGTTATCAATGTAACCTGTCATTTTTTGGCAGAACATCGTGATGTGAGCTTCAGGACAACTAGTCCCATTATATTTTTCAAATTCTGGAGTCTTGAATTTCAGTGGGAGTACTAAATCTGGGACCAAGCTGAGATCTTTGGCGTCAACCCCGCGATGGTAATCAGCATTCTCCATCGCTCTAAGTTTTTCTTCCAACCACTTGTATCGATCTTCGAGTTGTCTTGGCAGTTTAACCTTTGCTTTTTCTATTCCTACCATTTCGTCTAGATTAGGGACTTCATAATTGGTTAGACTATTCCTTGGATTGGAACCTGAGCCCGTTGGGTAGTTCATGGGTGCCGAGGTACCGGCCTGATGTTGTTGTGATCTGATAGCAATGGGTACACCTTGCGGACATGTCTGATCGTTTATCGGGGTGAAACCTGGAGGGTACAGAGGCTCCTCATTGTCCTCCCCAGCATTGATCATGGAGTTTTTTTCTTTTCCTAGTCTCTTAGTCAGTAATTAGGACAACTGATTCATCATATTCCTTCGGGACTCTAGTATCTGGTCCCTCATATCTTGCTGGATCTTTGCCAGTTGCTCTTGTATTTGTAGTTGTAACTTGTCTTGCATCTCTTTTTGAAGTTGTTCTAGTCTTTCCAATCTTTGATCCATATTTTTTTATCCTTTTCCTTGTACCGTAAAGGTACCTAGTCGCTTGACTTTTGTCGGTTCCCAGGTTAACTGAAATAATTTCACCTAATTAGGGTTCTTTTAGGGAAAGTCTAATGCAAATAATGCGATGCAATGCAAATGCATGAAATGCAAAAGAAAGGAAGGCATTAATTCTGAATTCAATTTCATTAGAACAACTTTTCTAGAAAACAAATTCCTTTACATAAAACGAATTACATATACGGTCTTTCTCTCATATTCCAAGCGAAGACACCTATCCTCCTCTTCATATCCGAATCTTGTAGTTGAGTCTTGCAAATTCTCTAAGAGATATCTATATTAACTCATTTTTTCTTGATCCAGGTCGCGACTCATTGATCAGTTGTCCCTGCGATACTTGTCAGCTCCTTTAAGAAAGTCAAGACGTGACGACTCTCAAATAATCTTGTTGGCTTGTATCCTCAGGCAATAAAGCAAAGTCTTGCATTTCTTCACGGACTATCAGCCTTCTTTCATTGTGTTTACTTGGACCATATTTAGACAACCGTGTTATAATCCACTTTATCAAGAAATTCGTTTTCTTATGACAAACAGTTCTATTTAGCAATCAAATATGAATCAACACCTCCTTTCTATGATGATGTAATGCAATGCAATTATAAACAAAGCAAAAAACAAAACACGTTAGTATAGGAGAAATAAATAACAAATAAAACACCTATTCGGGTGACCACTAGGGGTTTAGCGTGGCTCTACCTAGGGTAGGCTCCTAGGTTTCTCTATATGTGGCTTGGTTCTAGAGTAAGGGTACTCGAACCAGCAGATTCCTCGATCCTTACCCATTATAGGCTCATATGGATCGAGTTCGGTTCAGGGGGATACATTTCCTTATGGCTGCATGGAGATGAAAATCTCACGAAGACATAGGTACGGATGTATCCCGAAAGCGATCCACTAGCCCATGCGGAGGTGAAAACCTCACAAAGGCATAGCTTCTCACTCCCACTTAAGAGGTGTGACCACAGTGGTCATGCAATGCGATGTGTGAGGAGATACATAAGAAACTCGAAGCAATAAAGAAAATAGAAATAAAATGATGAAAACCATAAGAAAAATGGATGAAATGCAACGAAGAGATTGTAGGTTTAAAACGAATTTTCAATTTCGACAAAAGACAAAAATTAATCAATTTATGGCTCGACTCTCATATCCCCAATGGAGTCGCCAAGCTGTCGAAACCATTTTTTTGAAAACGCGAATCGACTTTGTTTGAAAGTGAAAATTAAAACGGGAGTCGCCACCGATCTTTATTGGGTGTGATCGGATCACCTTTGTTTTAATAAAATTTTTGGTTTACTAAAACGATGTTTTTTTGGCCTAAGAAACTCGAGAGAACGGGTTAAGGAGTCGGTTACGTGCGAGGAAGGATTAGCACCCTCGTCACGCCCAAAATTGGTACCGAATTGATTAGTTAGTGTCTTAATGTCGAAAGTTGAAAAATCAAGCACGAATTTAAAATACGATCCCCTTTTTTATTAACGTCGATTTTTAAAAAAACCTGAATTAGATCAAAATGATTGCTAAAGATTTCCTCATCTTGAGATATAGGAGTATCACATCCCGTAAGTTAGGACGTGATACTTTGAACTCCCGAGCGCAAGTTTGTCTTTAATTTTAATTGAAATTTCATGTGTTTTGGAGTTTAAAAGGATATTTGGCCATTTAGGTTTAACGAGAAAACTGAAACCCCGTAAGTTAGGGTACAATTTCTCAAATTCCCAAAATGCAAAATATTGCCTTATTTTGAAGATTTTTCGTTTGAATAATAACGAGCATGGCATTTAACAATGTGCATTATTTTGTTTGAACTAAAAATGAAACGATCTATATTGGATGAATACGTTCGAACTTCATACACGATGCGATTTAAATGAAATAAAACAAAAATATAACATAGAGCATGGAATAATAAAACGTAAATCAAATGCAAAGTTAATGAATGTCAACAATATGAGGATGCTAAATAAATAATTTCAATAACATGTAATGGCAATATTCACACGACGTACATTGTTTTTAATATCAACATTAATAATCATAGAAATGAAATCATAATATCAAACAACTTAAAACAAATAATAAGAATATTTTAAATACATAATATGTATATATATCTATATGTATATATTTAAAGGTTTAGAATAGATACTATAAAAGCAATTTAAAATAAATAATATAAAACAATTTAAAAATCATTAATATTTAAAACAATAAAATAATATCTAGAGCAACTTAAGATAAAACAAATCAAACTAACATATAAAAGGCTTTAAAATAAGATAAATTTACAACAAACAATATATGAAAAAAGTGCATAAAATAGTTTAATATAAATAATACATGAAATCTTAAAATACATAATAATAAAAAGGTTTATAATGAATAATAAAAAGTATTTGAAAGTAGTTTACATGTAAAATAGTATAACTAAACGACATATATAAAAAAATAGATCACATATAATAAAAATAGTTTAAAGTAAATAACATATAAAAATATTTAAAATAAATAATATGTAAAGGAGTTTAAAATAACTGATGCGAAAAACTTAAAATAAAAGTATAAAATAACTTAAAACAATGTATAATAAAACAATTTGAAATGAATATTACAAAACGATTTTAAAATAAATAATGCATAAAATAGTTTAAAAGAACTAATATGTAAAAAAAACCTAAAATAAATAATATATATATAAAAAATTGTTTAAAATAAAATATATATAAATAATAAATAAGCAGAATATATAAAACAGTTTAAATTAAATATTATACATAAAAATTTAGAATAGAACATATATAAAATAATCTAAAGTAAAGAATATATTAAAATAAATAATATATGGGAAATAAAAAATGAATTTTAAACGATTAGAATAGTGTAACTTAAAATGGAAAATACATATATAATAGTTTAAAACAAATAACGTATAAAAATATTTCAAAATAAGTAATATGTATAGGAGTTAAAACAAATAATATATGCAAAAATATTTAAAATCTATAACAATTTACAATACATAAGACGTAAAAAGGATTACAATAACTAATAATAAAATGGTCTAATATAAATAATGTAAGATAAACAAACTTAAAATAACTAACAGTAAAACAGCTCCTAAAAAGTTGAAATAATAAATAAATGAACAAATTAAATAGATTAAGACTAAGTTGAAATTTAATTAAAATTTAAGATGCAAATTGTAAATAAAAAAAATAGGCCACTAAGGACCGAAGTGAAACGCACATAAAGAACGAGGAACTGATTGGGAAAATGTTCCCAGCCCTCTATGCGCAGTGTTTCAAAGGACCCGAATGTAACCCAAACGAAATCTAAGAGCTAAATTTAAAAAACAAAAGAAAACTTAAAATGGGGCCTGATCGAATGAAGTTGCAAAGGAGAATGACTAATCGCGCAAATCTCCCATTTAGGGAGAATACACAAACCCCCACTCCAACAAACGGCACCGTTTCAAATGATTTAAAGACAAAAAAAATTCCTTCTTTTTCATTCTGTTGGTTCCTCTTTTCTTTTAATTTTCAAAACCCTCACAAGCCCTCACTTCACCCTTTTTGCTCCAGCCGATCGGGCTCCCTCACCGCCCACCGTACCACCACCGTACCCGGTGGCCGCAAAGCGCAGAGATGGGCTTTTTAGCCTAGTTTTGAGGCACACTCGAAGGCCATGCCTTCTCAACCCCAAAGAAATCGAAAGAAAGGTCCTCTCTCCCCTTTGGCTCGACTTCGGTGATTGGAGAAGAGATCTCCGGCGATGAGTCCTTGGGAAGATTAAGGTGAGGTTACCTTTCTCTTTTTCCTTTTTTATTTTCGAAAGTAAAAATAAAAAAAAAAGAAAAGAAAAATAAAGTAACAAATAAAACTTGAGATTAAAAAGAAAATCAATAGAAAATCAAACGAATATCACCTCATTTTTTAGTTTTTTTGATTGATTTTGTATCCGAAAAAACATACAAGATGGCCATTGTGGCCTTTATAGAAAAATTTTAAGCCTATTTGTTTCTATTTTTTGTCGTTTCTTTCTTGTTTTTACTGGTTGCGTGTGAATCCTTCTTTGCAGGTGTCAGACGCGCATGATGGCAGGTAGCAGGCGAGCCGAGCAACGGTGGCATAGGCGCTGGTCAAAGGGGGAACGGCTAGGGTTTCTTCCCTTCTTTTTTGCTGGAAAATGTTTTAGTGGGCTAAGGTTAATTTGGGCTGGTGTGGGTTTGGTTCAAATTGGGTATGTAATGGGCCATTGGGTTTGGGCTATTTTAATGTGTAAATGAACTGTTTTTTTTTTAAAAAAGGTTAGACTTTATGTTTATTTTGTTTTATTCTGGGTTTTATTTTTGTTTTACTGATTTAGGCTCTAGGCCAAAATTGGCTATTACAACGATCATGCGAAAACATCTTTGAATTCTTGGAATAACTCAATGATGTCTCACTTTGTCTCTGTGGTGATAAAAGATCTGATCTTCACCTCTTTCTCTTCTCTTAAGCTCACATGTCCACTGACTCTTTGTAAGATAGGATCTATTTTTCATCTTGTTTTACCATCCCTAACAAATCAGGATATAGGTTATAATCTATGTTATCTTTAAAGTCCTAAGATCCTTCAGACACGTATCTTGCTCAAAAGGAGATTCTGGGTCAGTAGCAGCGTCACTCATGTCGTTGATATCTGGAGACCTATTGTAGGTACAAAGGAATATTTCAAAGAATAAATGAATCTAAGAACAGTTATTTATATGGTATGAATATGAATGAAATGAAGGAATAAAAGCATATTTATTCAAAGTGAGACATAAAAATGTATTTTTCATTGAAAATAAAGATTTTAGACATAAGCCTATTTCGCAAAAGGATTCTTATTGCTTCTAGGCTTAAAGCAACAAGTGTGTTTTGAACATTACTCTGAATCAGCTCTAAAAACTACAAGAATCTCTTCCGCAGTCCAATTGTTCAAAACACTTCCATGCTCATAAGGGCAAATGACTGATAAATTTTCTCTTCCAATTCCTTCTTCGGATATAGCATTGAGGTTCCAATTTCCAAACATTCTTTCTGGGCCTTCAGTATATTCAAAGAATTTTAGTTCCTTATTACCCATCAGGCCTTGCAAGGCTCTGAATTCATTACACTTTTGAATCTCGTGACCCTCTTCATCATGGAACTCACGGTAGTTCCTTGCTTCTCCGAGTTTTCCCCCTAAATCCTGTGTGATTAATCCTCCTTCTACCATTTTCTTCCAGACCTCCCACAGCAGGGTTTTTATTTCTGCTACATCTGTCTTGATTCTCTTCCCTGCACTCTTGATTATCATATTTAGCCCTTTATCATAATAGTTGGGTAACGAATTTTTTGCACCAGATGGATCATCGAATTTCACAATACCCATTTTGATGAGTCTTTCGATCATCTTTCTGAAAGTAGTGTAGTTCTCGATCGAGTTTCTTGTGATCCTTGCGTGGTACTCACATTAGGCGTTCGTGTCGTACCATCTAGGGTATGAGGGCTGCATAAGTTTTAGGTAGAAAGGAGATACTATATGTACATCAAACAAACTTTGGTACAACTCCCTATACGTGATTGGGATAGGCGTGAACCAGAGTTTTTCTGAGTTCGATATCAGATTGGGTTCTTGCCTTGGGGGGAGCTGATGTCTAGTAGTTGCCGTCCTTGGTTGGCTTACGGTAATTGGCTTTGAATAGCCCTTGTTATACATACTCGTATTATTCACCTCATTTTCCCTCTTCCTCAGGCCCTTTAAAGTATTGATTTGGGACCTTCACTCTCGCCTTTTTTTTTCGCAAGATCTTCCAGATCAAGGACAATAGGATTAATTGGATTATCCCCCAGACTAGAGTCTGAACCCGTCGAAAAGTTCAACTGTGCCTCGGTACTAGTCTAATATTGGGGTCTGATGTTAACGGACACCTTTTGTGGATACGCATTTGGTTGTGCTTGGGTGTTTGTTGGGGTAAAGCCTGGAGGATACAAGGTCCTCGTCATCGTCCCTAGAATTGACCATAGGGCTCTTTCCTTCTCCTAACCCTCCAGCCAGCAACTGGGTTAATTGGCTCCTCATATTTCTTTGGAATTCTAGCATCTAATCTCTCATATCTTGTTGAATTTTGGCCAGCTGCTCTTGCATCTGTATTTGCATTTTCTCTAATCCCTCCAACCTTTGGTCTATTACTTTATTTTTCCTCATGTACTGAAACGATGTTCTAAGGAAACTACCATGATTTTAGGGTCTTTTGTGAGTTTTATTGTATATGATGCAATGCAATGCTAATGCATGAAATGAATGCAAAAAGAGGCGTTGATTCTGATTTAATTCTATTTAAAATAACATTTCTAGAGAACAAAATTCTTTATATAAAATGGATTACATATATGACTTAGCCTTGATGCTCAAAGTTTTAACTTTCCTAAGCAACCAAGCTAGCTCTCGGCCCTGGTCCGATTCTAATTCATATTTCAAACTTAGCACATCAGCCTGAATCACTAAAGTCTGTAAATGATCAGTCACCTCTCGTATCTGAGCCACAGCTTCACCCATAATATAATATCTGTCTCTAACTTGATCCTGAGAACGATGAAGTTACTCTTTCCAACACTCATCATTTGCTTCAAGAAGTTCAACCCGAAGTTCACAGTTTTATAACGCAATCTTGAGTTCTTCTATCTTCCTTTTTAGCTCTTCAATATTTCTGAAACTAGCCTTCAACTCGATTGCAGAGTTACGACTACGGTGCTGATGAAGTGACTTTTCTAGTTCTTCCACTCTAGCTTTTAATTCAATTTTTTCATCCCGACTTTCTGAAAAACTCTTTTCTAAGGCCTCTTTTTGAACCTGAGCATCTTAGAATTTTCTCTCCCATCAATTGGCTTTGATCTTCTCTTCTTGGATCTCCTGTCGCCATTGCTCTAACGTTTTCCCCAATCCAGCGGTTCTCATCGATAAGCGCAACTTCTTATAACCTGTTTTCAAGCTATCCAAATCTTCCTCAGCCTTATTCTTTCCCTTTCTCAGTTTCTCGGTCTCTAGTTTTTGAACATCAACATCTAATCTTAAATGCATTTTTTCCTCCTCTAGTTGTTCTATGCTCTTTTATAGTCCGAATTCCTCTTTTCGAATTCTTGTTTTATGATCTCTAGCTCGGAGGGGACCACTTGCAGGTATTCTTCCATCGATCGAGCGTCTTTTTGACTTAGACCTATAGCAAATCTTTTCATCTGGTGGGTCTGGTTCCTAGCGTTAGACATTTCTTAAACTTTCTTCCTATAGTTATCACCCTTATATGAAAACTCGCATTGAGCTAGCCCTTGTGTCGCTAGTATAAACTGTCTTGATCTGTACTGTCTCAACACGAGCAAATGAGCATATCCGACAACTCCCTAAATCCCAAGTAGAGGGACCCAGACAAAATCCCCACACTGGTATAGAATCTCATCGAGAACCATCCAAAGGGCTCTCCACTCGACGTCTTCTTCTTAGAGATTTCGAAGGAAAAATAGATAGCTAGGGCTCTCCACTCGACATCTTCTTCTTAGAGATTTCGGAGGAAAAATAGATAGCTATCTATTTTTCCTCCGAAATGTCGTCCCTCTTGGGTGTAGCCACTATTTCCTTTAATAGAGAGTAGTTCTCAGAGAATACCCGATAAGAAATTTTGTCTGCTTTCCACAAATGGCTGTGGAGCCAAGCTAGTAATAATTATGCACATCCGATGAATCTCCCTTCTCCCGCCCTCTGGCATGTATTTAAGGATCTAAATGTTTCGGCCAAAATTGCAGGAACAGGAGTGACTCCCTTATCAAGTCATTCAAACAAATCAGAAACCGCCTCATCTACATGCCCCAGCGCTTTAAGGAAAACCATCAACCCATAAATACTCAAAGTAAAAACATCAACCTTTTTCTTCATATCCGGGTGTGTCAAAATTAGATCTCACAAACTTTTCCAGGGAATACATTTACTTTCTCCTTTTTTCTTGATCCGAGTCGCGACTCATTGTTCACTCATTCCCGTGATATTCATTAACTTCTTCACGAAAGTCGAGACATTGACGGATCTAGAATAGGCCTTGTCAGCTTTAATCTTCGGACAATGAAGCGCGATTGTATACTCCTCCACTGTAGGCACCAAATCCATATTCCCAAAGGTAAAAAAACTATAGGCGGGATTCTAAAATTGAGCCAGAGCTTGAAACAAATATTTTTCCACCTTGATGTCAAGTAGATAGAGCAGATCACCATAATTACCGTAAAATAGATGCTTGATCTTATCGTCCCAATGGGCCCATATTTCTTTCAATTCCTGGAGATCATTTTGTGTGACATTGATACAAGTGAAGTCCCATAATTCCGATGTGTACCCCTCTGCCAAACTATCGCCTTTTTCTAATTGCGTTTTCTCTTACCATATTCGAACAGTCGCATTATCTTCCACTTTATCAAAAAATTCATTCTCCATGGAAAATCTTTATTTAGTAATTGAACGTGAATCGACACCTTTTTTATGATGGAAATATCATGCAATCACAATCAAAATGAAACAAAATAAGTTAGTACATTTTATACAAAACTAAATAAAGTAAGCACGAAATAATAAGGCGCCTATTCGGGTAACCACTAATGGTTCGGTGCGGCTCTACCTAGGGTGGGCTCTTAGAGCTCATTATATTAGGTTCGGTTCTAGAGGAAAGGTACCCGAACCGGCAGATTCCTCGATCCTCACACATTATACATACTGACCGAGTTTAGTTCAGAGGAATACATTTCCCTGTGACTATACAGAGATGAAAATCTCACGAATACATAGGTACGAATATATCCCGAAAGTGATCAACTATCCTATACGGGGGTGAAGACCTCATGAAGGACTAGCTTCTCATTCCCACTTAAAAGGGTAAGATCGAACGGATATGCAATGCAATATGCGAAAACTTTCCAAGACTCGAACTGGTAAAGCAAAGATCACAAAAATGACGAATGAAATACAATGAGAGGATCATAATTTTAAATCGAATTATCAATTTTCGACAAAAAGAAAAAAAGTAATTAACACATGACTTGACTTTCTTATTTTGGGTCCCTAGTGGAGTCGCCAAACTGTCGAAACTATTTTTTTAAAAATGTCAACTTTTTATTTTAAAAACGAAAATGGAAGTCGCCGCCAATCCTTTTTTTAAGAAGTGTGATCGGTTCACCTCGTAATTTAATCATTTTAATAAACGGTTTGATTTACTAAAACAAAAGTTCTTGGTCTACAAAATTCAGGAAATGAGTTCAAGAGTCGGTTATGCATGAGGAAGGATTAGCACCATCGTAACGCCCAAAATTGGTACCCAGTTGATTAATTAAAGTCTTGGTGTCAAAAATGGAAAATCTGAAAAGAATTTAAAAATACGATCCTTCTTTGTGTTATTATTTTTAATTACTCGAATAAATCAAAATGTGTATAAAATGCGTTCTTATGCCAAAATATCAAAATATCGCATCCCGTACGTTAGGATATGACACCCGAATCCTTGAAAATAAGCTTGCATTTTGTTATTATTATTATTATTTTAAAATCTCATGTTTTTTAATTTTAAAAGGATATTCGATCATTTTGGTTCAACGAAGAAAATTGAAACCCCGTAAGTTAGGGTACGACTTCTAGAATTTTCAAATACGAAAGATTGTCTTATTTTAAAAATTTTCTTTTTAATGAAATAATAGCAAATGTGAAGTTGAAAATGATGTGTATTCATTTCATTTAGGGGTATAATATAAAAAAAGGGCTAACATATTCGAATTAGTGCATGGGGTAGTAATGATGAAATAATATAAAATATTAATTCACATCATTTTAAATGAAATATTAATTCATGATATTAATAAGACAAGTAAAGTAGTATAAATAAAAGAAATAAAAATGCGAGATATCTCAAGAACAATATAATATGAGAAATGATAAAGCAATAAAAAAAGAAATACGGAAAAATATATATAAAAGAGACAAATAAAAGATAGATGGATAAAGTAAGTAAATATTAGTAGTAAGAAACAAATAATAAATAAGCATTAGTAGTAAATATTAGTAAAAGACAAACAAATAATAAATAGATATTAGTAATGAGAGAATAACGAGAATCAACAAATATTTAAATAAAGAAAACACTAAAGCAACAAATTTTAATATGATGTAAAGAATATAAAATAAATAAATAAAACATAACGTATAAAATATAAAAGGGGTTGAGATTAAACAGCCAAGGATTAAAACGTAGCTTAAGAGGGATTTTAGTGATACATTTTAAAAATAAAAAACTAAACGGGCACGTTGAATGACTTAATTAAAACGCGCGCAAGAGTGTAGGGACTAGATGGGAAATTATTCCTCGACCTCGTTTTCGCACCATCTTTCCTCGAAGATGGTCACCTCAGCCACCCATGGTGGCTCAAACGCGAGAAAAGTGAGATTTTGACTTCCTTTCTTTTATTATTATTTTTAAATAAATAAATAAACAAAAAATAATAGCAAATAAATGAAAGAAAAAGGAACCACCTTTTGGAAATTTTGTTTTTGATTGCTCTCTGTATTTTTTGTGTCCAAAAAATTACATTGATATGTTTGTGGCTTTTATGGCCGAAAAATCCAACATTTTTCTTTTTTGCTACTGTTTTTCTTTCTTTGTGTCTGTTATCTTTTTGTTTTCTTGCAGGTACGGGGCCAGCTGTGCACGGAGGTGCTAACGTGGAGGTACGGAGGTTGACGGCGGTAGCTAGGGTTTCAGCCTTTCTTTATTTGGTTGAAAATTGTTTAGGTTTTGGGCTTGTTGGGCCACTAGGGTTTTTGTTGTATTTTTGGTTTGTTTGGTTTTATTTTTATTTGGGCTTCTATTGTTTTTGGGCTTGTAATGGACTGTTAAATTTTGGACTTTTATTTTATTTTTTTTCTTTTTCTTTTTTTTTTGTGTTTTGTGTGGGTCTTGGGCCCAACCAAAATTGGCCTATTACACTTTATTTTATTGTAATAGCCTGATTTTCAGTAGTATTAGAAACAACGGTCTTGGAGTCTCATTTTCGCAAACCAAGCCCGTAAATATTAATATTTAATATTTATGAGGCTAGTATAGAAATATATTAAAATTTGGTCTAATAATTTTTTTGAATTGATAGGTAATTAAGGTACAAAACTAAATTGTAAAATTCTCATCAATATAGATTTTTACAATTACAAAGAGATCAAAATAATAATTGAACTAATTTTCATTTATGGATAGTCGTTGGATATTGTCATTCAGTAATATTAATTAATTAAGGTTATGGTTAATTAATTAATTTTTTTAATTTAATTTTGATTAACTAAGGTTAATTGATTTTTAATTAACTATAAAAAATGATATTTTATTCATCTTATTTATTTTTGGCAGAATGTTTGGAGGGAGAAAGCCCTTGAAGCTTTTGATTTTCAATCCTTAAATAGGTAAGCTTAATTAAGTCCTTTTCTTGTAATTTTATGTTTTTGAGGTCGTAGGAGCTTAATTTAGCTAACCCATGTACTAACTTGTAAAATTGTTAAAGTTTATAAAACTTTCCATTGATGGTTTCTTGATGAAATTGGTATTAAATTGTTATATTTTAAGCTTAGAAGTGAAAAATGACTAGATTGTAAAGTTTAATTATTAATTTTTCCAAAAAAGACTAAAGTGTATAGATTTTTGAATTTGATGCGAAATTTCTATAATTATTGATAGTAGAGGGTCCTAAAAGGATGTGATTGAGATCAATTTCAAAATTGAAGCTCAAATTTAAAAGTTATGACAATTTCGATTTTAGGGACTAAATTGAATAAAATGAAAAACTTTAGAGAATTCGAAAAAATGAAATTGAACTGGTACATGCATATTAGAGGACATTATAAAATGATTAGTATTGATAAATTGAATCAAATTATTGTATAGATCAAGAATTAAACCAAATCGAGGATAATGGAGGAAAGGCAAAATTGTTGATTAGTCCTTAAAGACTTATTCGTTTGCTATTTTTTCAGGTAAGTTCATATGGTATGATTGTATTTAAATTGTTACATGTTTAAATTATGAATATATGTTTTTGGTTGAAATTTGGATTGTTTGCGATTTGGTACGAAATGTGAGATTTTGACTAAATTGTAAAGAAATATATATTGAAAATGTCCGGATGAACTTAGTAAAGGTCCTTTGCATACTAAGATCTAGCATTTTTGCGGACTCGAAGATACATGTGACATAAGTTTAGCTCGGACGAGTAACATGATGTTGTTTTAAAGATTAAGGTTAATTAATTAAGTTCTATTCATTTAAATGGATTGTTATGGTACGAGTATGATGTTTAAATGATTAAATGTTGAATTGATTATAAAAATGATATTGAAAACGTGATTGTAATTGAATTCGGACAGCATTATATTTTAATTGTTATATGATGTGGTTATATGTTAACTCACCTTGTTGATATTGCTTTGCCATGTTTAGGCAAACTTTGTCAAGTTAAGTAGCTTGTTGTGTTTAAATAAAAGATAACGTAAGTTTATGATTAATGCTAATGTACTTACTAAGCCTTCAATATGCTTACCCCATTCATTTTCCCTCTCCATGTAGATTGTCACTTTGCAAAATGCATCAATTGGATAGACTCGAAGCTCACACTATCCTATCTCCGAATCTGTAGCTATTTGGTCATATGAACCTAAAGTTGTGGCATATATATAGGTGTATTGATGTATATAAGTTCTCAAGAGTTGAATATGGTGTTGATTATGTATATGTTTCAAAATGCATGTTTTGGCACTTGTGGTATCTAATTAAATGTGTGTGTTGTGATTCATATGCTTAAGGTACATATATGGCATGTTATTTGGCATGTTTCAAGATAGCTTGGTATAGATAAATGCTTGGTAAATGGTTTGAGATATGTGTGTGGTAATTGAAATGGCTAGTTGGGTAAATGAATGACTTATAATTGAACAGGTTGGAATGGTATGTTTTGTGCCAAATGGAAGTTTTATTAAATTTTTTGAACTGAATCATTAAATAGATTGTTTTGTTATGTGCTGGAAATGTTTTGAAACAAGTGAAATGGTAAATGATGCTTGGTTAGATGAATTGGTTTGGAAGCTTTGAAATAGGTACCAAAGGCATAAATTTTACCAAAAACAGAGTCCACGCCCGACGAATAATCTTCCTCGTCGCAACATTGACCGATAGTAAGTTACATCGCCACGTCGAATGGCCTGAGGTCACTATGTGACATACTATTTTGGAGACGTCTAACGTGGCGGAAGTAACATCACAACGTCAGTCCTGAAGTTTTAAAACTTTGCAATTTGGTCCTATTTCATGCTCTGGTAAACAAAAGAGCTTTCGTAAGCTCAATTAAGATTCAGATTTGATTGTGTATCATAGTGCAAATATGTTTGTAATGGGCCAAATCCGCTTGGACCTAATAGGCCCAAGATACAAACAATCAAAACCCAAATTAAAGTCAAACATAACCCAATACTCAATAATAAAATTAAGCCCAAAATTTTACAAATAGACCCAAAAGAATACTAAACCCTAAGCCCAGAAAACCCAAAACCTAAACCATGCTTGCAGCAAACCCTATCCCCATCTCTCCTCGCGCCACAAGCAGCCAACAACATGGCTCCCACCTCCGTACGCACCAGCTACCCCCGCCACGTCAAGGCCTCCGTACACCACCACGTCGCGTTGTACCTGCAAATCAAACAAAGAACAAACAGACAACAAAAAGAATGTATTTTTATTTCTTTTTAATTCGGCTATATAAAGCCATACAAACAGATTGTTTTGTTTTTTTTACTGAGGCATAATACGAGTAAAAATCAATATCAATCAAAAAATAGAAGCTTTTGCAAAAGGTGATTTCTTTTTTTTTCTGTTTTGCTATCGAATGGTTTCATGTAAATAGAAAATAGAAAAACAACAAGGGAAAGAGAGTATTTACCTGCGTCGCATCAAAAAAGGAGAAGAAACTAGGCGTTTCTTTATTGCTCCGCCGGATTTGGCCGGGTTTTTCGAGGTTTTAGCCTCGGACCCTTGCTCTACACGAGAAGAAGTTTGAAAATTGGTCATTTTTTGGAGCTCCGGCCACCGTGTATGGTGGTAAATGAGCTGTGGCCCGATAACCGGAGCTCGATCGGATCAGGGAGAGACCGAGAGAGGGAGAGAGTGTTTTGGGGAGGAGTTTTGATTTTTTTTTAGAAGAAGAGAAATGAATTTTTTTTAAAAAAAATTAGCTTATAAAGGCCTACCAAACGGCGTCATTTTGGGCAGGCTACAATAGCCTTAAAACGGCGTCGTTTGGCCCTCTTGACCCTAGCTTTGATCCACTCCATGGGGAGGATCCACGCATTTTGCTAAAAGGGGATATTTATTCCCCTAGTCCCTCCGCTTTTTCTACCTTATTCAATCTGGTCCTATTTCATTTCTTATTTATTTTTAATATTGACCCCACAATTTATCGTGTTTCCATTTTAGTCCTTATATGAACGGCACCGTTTAGGAAAAGGGGTAAGGATCTGCGCATTCCTGTCTAAAATGGGTAATTTGCGTGGTCAGTCTTTCCCTTTTGCACCGCTGTTTGATTAGGCCCCTGTTCATCTCCTTTTTATTTTTTAAAATTTTTCCTAGGAATTTTGTGTCAATTTCATTTTAGTTTGCATTTAAACGCCTCGTTTCGGGATTTAGTTTATTTGCATTTTTAACCATCTTTGATTTACGCGCATTGTGTTTTAGTCCTTAATTATGTTTCAATGGTTTATTTTATTTATTAACTACCCCTTTTAGTTTGTATTTATCTCAATTGAGTTTGTTTATTTTAGTTTATGTAGTTATTTATTTCTTTTAATTTATTTGTTACTTAGTTTTTTTTTAAAACTGTTTTAACATATATTTTTTTTATCGATTCTACATTTTTAGTATGTTATTTTTATACTTGCATTTGTATATATTTTTTATTTGTCTTATTATATAGCTATTTATTTTAAAATCCTCTTTTATATTACTTTGTTTTAAAAATTCATATAATATTCCTTTAAATGCTCTCATACATTATTATTTTTATATATATTATTTATATTACACTATTTTTTTATTTATGTATATTATTTATTTAAATTAATGTATATTATTTTGTACATTACTTACTTTAATTTTCTTCTTTTGATTTTTGTTTTAAAATCTATTTATACATTACTACTTCGTATATTATTTATTTTACTTATTTTATTTTTTTGATCTATTTCAAACTTTCACATTTATTACTTATTTTAAAATTATATATATAAGTTAATTTTAAATTATTGTATGTATTATAATTTCAAATGTTTTATTTTTTCACATTATTAATTTCAAACTCATTTATCATTGTTTCAAAACTTGTTGCATTTTATTTGTGTTAATTGGCTTTATATTTCTTTTAAAATTTATTCTTTGATTCATAAGTCATTGAATGTTAACGTTAGTATTTGCGTAATGTATGATGTGAACTTATTGCTATTGGGTGTATCTTAATTTGCTCTTTTCTTATTTTCATACTATTGACATTCATTCGTATAGTATTTTATCAATGTATATTGTTTCATGTTTGTAATTTTACCTTTCATTTCCAAGTATCGCATTGTAATTGAAATTTCCAACTTATTGGTCCAAAATTGGTCATTTCATTTTTACTTCAAACAAACCAAATAAATGCATTTTGAGCCGGTTCTATAATCACTTATTTGAAAACTTCTCGAAATAAGACAATATTTCGTGTTTGAAAATTCGAGAAATCGTGCCCTAACGTGCTGGGTTTCGATTTGTCGTTTGACCAAATAACCGAATATCCTTCTAAAATTTCAATGCATGAGTTTCGGAAATCATGAGATGATCTTGGTATCGAGGGTTTGAAATGTCGTATCCTAACGTGTTGGATATGATATTTTATTTCTTCGGAACAAGAGAATCTCAATATCCACTTCGAGTTATCTAAACATTCTTTAAAGAGATTGTATTTTAAAATCTTTTCAAATTTTCGACATTAAGACATTAATTAATCAATAAGGTACCAATTTTGGGCGCTGCGAGGGTGCTAATCCTTCCTAGCACGTAATCGACTCCTTAACCCGTTTTCTTGAATTTTGCAGGCCAAAATCAATATTTTAATAAAATAAAATGTTTTATAGGTGATCCGATCACACATAAACGAAAAGAATTGGTAGTGACTTCATATTTCTTTTTAAAGTCGATCCCCATTTTTCAAAATAAAAAAAATGGTTTCAACAATGTTTAGTATATAATTGTATATTTGAATGATTATGTTATTGTATAATTTACTGTAGTTGCTCTAAAAACGACTGTAACTTCCCGTAGCTCGGTCTCAGCGATCGGGTCGGGCGAAGGGTGTTACACTTTTTGTCCTACTTGTTTCGAGGGAAGATTGATTGTAATTGATATAGTATGTTAACAAATCTTGATTACTTAAATATTGTGGAGACTTGTATAGGTATTGTAACTGAACTGAGAGAACTTGTTCAGTGAGGAACGATTCTTATGAGTGTATTAAGTGAATAATCAAGTGTGTGACTTGGTTAATGTCCTAAGTTTTTAGGGGGGAAATATTATAGGAGAGTTGTCTAGATCTTAGGTACAAAAGTGAGAAGTCTAATTTGGTGAGTGTTAAAAGTTGAAATCACTTGTACGAGGTGCTAAGATAGTGGATATTCTCTCTGGGCAATGCCCCACAGACGTAGGAAAACTGAATTGCGTAAACATATCATGTATTCTTTGGTTTTATGCCTTGTTCAGTTTTTATGCTTAAAGTAGTTGGCATTGGTCGTAGCATTGCTTCTGGCATTGCTTGTTTTCTGGCTGCAAATATCAATTTTGGATTCAACAATATATATATATATTTTTACTATAAATGATTTAAGCTATGTTTAGTACTTTATTTTAATAAAATGCAATTGTTAAGAAAGTAGTATTATATTTTTGGGGGTAAACTACAGTGGTAGTCATCCAACTATTAATAAGTTTTTTTGTCACTTAATTATGGAAATTTACAGAATGATCATCTAACTATTCGAAATTTTTTTGTTTTTGGTCACCAACTGTTATATGGCTAACGAAAAGATAATGTGAAAGCTTTTAAAATTGGCATAACAACACATTTAGACCTCAACGTTTACACATCGTGTCAATTTAGCCTTATTTAAAAAAAAGCCTTTGATGTTTACACATTACCTAAATTTATCCTATTTTTACACAAAAATAAATTCAAAACACAATATGCAAATTAAAAATAAAAACATTTTTTTTTTAAATCTGTTATTAATTAAACTAGATAACCCTAAAAAGGTTTATTTTTTTTATACTGCAAATGTCTAAGAACTTGATATCACTCAATGACAATTAACTCATTTTTTGTTAGCTTGAGCCAAGTACCATTGATGAAACAAATAAAAACTTTAAAAATTTTGAAGTTGTTAGAGTTGAAATGGGGTTGAATTAACTAAGTTAGTACTTTTTATTTTCAAGGAATTTAATTGGCTATTTTTCAAAATTTGGGTTCTTTTGTTTCTTATTGTTGTTCTTCATTTTTTTTCCATTTAGTCAAACATAGGGGTTACGTCACACAAGATGAAGTGGCAGCACTCTAATAGCTCTTATTTACTAGCATAATTCGTCGCTTGATGTCGACTTTGGTGATCAATAATGCAAGTCCATTCATGGCTCTTTTTGAACTCTCGAGTCCCCAAGCCATTTAGCTTATCCACTCTTTGGACTTAGCTAAGCTTATTGTGTCTCCAAGTCTAGAAGTTGGTTTCAAAGGTACTTTTATTTTCCTTTTAATATTGTGTTAATTGAACAAGTGACGAGACTTTTCGTGTTTATCGGAGACACTAATAATAACGACAATTATAATAAGAGCAACTTGGTTGAACCAACATTGAATGATTCAAGTACGTATCTAATATTATTAAAGAGTGAATAGGTGAAGGCCGAGTCATCTTACCTATTAGATTTCAACTTAATGGCATAGAACTGGAGTACCAAAAGAAAAGAATGAGAATATGAAAATTATGATCTTGGGGTTCTTGGTGTTTCAAATTTTTTGTATATTTTCAATCAAAATTAGTTGCTAATTTCCTAGAACTTTTTAGGTGAAAGTCCATAAAAAAAAGGCAAAACTACAAAAAAAAAAGGATCAAATTACACAATGTGTAAACATTGAAAGTTAAAACTTTTTGAATCAAGACTAAATTAACACATATATAAATGTTGAAAACTAAAGTTGCTATTATGCTAATTTTAAAAACTGTCACGTCATCTTTCCAAAAAAGAAAAAATCATAAATTGGATGATCAAAAAAGAAAGTAATAGTTGTGTGACAACAAGTGTAGATTACACTCTTTTTTTTATTATCAATATTTGGTACACGTGGTAAAGTACTACTTAAAATCTAGTAATTTTTTAAATTATCTTTATCAAATAAAACATATTTTTTATTAAATTTAACATTTTTGAAGGATATTTTTTATTAACAAACATGTAATTTAATCTATTTATATTTAAATAATATTTATTTATTTTAAATAAAATAAATATATTTATCCAAAATAAATATATGATTAATTTAAAATAAGCTTAAAGTATTTGATATGTCTTTTAATTAGAATGTAGATTAAAATTTCATGTAATAGTAATTAAATTAATTTAAAATTACATAATTTTTCTTATTTTTAGTTAGAAATATTGTATGAAAATATTGAAAAATAATAAGAAAAAATAGATAATTTTATCTTAAAAGTATATTTTAACTTTCCAATTACATAAAAGAAATTTTACTTTTTCAATTCTTACCTTTATTTAAGAAATCACACTCTCGTGTTTGAAGAAAAATAAATAAAAAAGAAATTTACATTATCCCTATCCAAAATGAGAATCACTCTCCTACCAATTAAATTATCTAAAAGATTATCACTAATTTTTCTTTCTTTTTGAATGAAAAGTTACTTCATAAACAAAGCAAGACAAAGCCAACATAGAACGTTACATGATCGGTTTGGAGATGAAAAACATGTTCCAAACCAACACAACACTTGGGCGATCTTGAAGTCTTAAAAGGTGTAGTAGCTACTTCGAGTCTTGTGGTGGGCTAGAAATATGATCCAAAAGCTTGAGCAACCACCTTAACAACACCACATAGACAAACAACAAAAGGAAGATAAAGAGAAGAGAAAAAAAGAATCTAACGCTAGAAATTGAAAACATGTCCCAAACCAACACAACACTTGGGTGATCTCAAAGTATTAAAAGGTGCTGTAGCTACTCCAAAGAGAGTTTAAATTTGAGAAATGACCTCGACTCTTATGGTGGGTTAGGAATAGGATCCAAAGGCTTGAGCAGCTAGCTTAACAACACCAAATAGACAAACAACAAAAGGAAGAAAAGAAGAGAACCTAAAACTAGAAATGGAAAACATGTCCCAAACCAACACAACACTTACACTTGGACGATCTCAAAGTCTTAAAATGTGTTGTAGTTGCTCCGAAGAGAGTTTAAATTTGGAGAATGATCACCTCGACTTTTGTGGTGGGCTAGGAATAGGATCCAAAGGCTTGAGCAAATAAACAAACAACAAAAGAAAGAATAGAGAAGAAAATAAAAGAACCTAAAGCTAGCTAGAAATGGAAAACATGCCTTAGATCAACACAATACTTGGGCGATTTCAAAGTCTTAAAAAGTGTCGTGGGTGCTCCGAAAATAGTTTAAATTTGGAAAATGATATTGATTCTTGTGGTGGGCTAGGAATAGGATCTAAAGACTTAGAACAATCAGCTTAACAACACCAAATAAACAACAACAAAAGCAAGAAAAGAGAAGAAAAGAAAAAAAAAAAAAACCTAAGCCACTTCAAAACCCATAACCCTAATCGCTCCTCAAAATTAACATGTCTCTATGGACACTTTTTGGTGGCCATTGACTTGTTCCCAAACAATTCATTCACGGCAAAAAATTGAGGTTTTATTCCTATTTACAATCATTAAATTAAACATTTTTGTGTGATAATGCATTTTTTTTATTACTTTAGTTAGAAATTTAAAGTAATAACATTTTTGTCTATAAAAATAAATCCCAAAGATAATTTTATTTTAAAATTTTAGAAATTTTAGAAAATGGATTATAATTAAGAAATTTTTTATAAGAACTGATAAATAAGATTTTCTTTGAAGTGTAATAGTTTAAAACTTTAATAGTCCCTCGTCATTTATGTGTTTTCTTTATACAAGTTGTTTAATTTATAGATTTTTTAAATTAATATATATTTTTAAATTAATTTATTAAATGAGTGAATCAATTTTTTGTACGAGAACTTTATTTATTCCTTTTAAGGTGAATTTTTTTTATCAAAGAAAACATTAGTAGCCTCCTTTTTATTATATATTTATTTGTCTTATTAACCTTTTAAACATAAAATAAAAATGAATAAATAAAAAAAGACAAATATATTTATTTGTCTATATAAGAAAGCCCATCTACAGCCCAAAAGTACTTCTTGACAATTCAAAACGTTGCCCATTTTATAACCAAGTTTACTATATTCTCAAAGGTAGCATACGTTTTTTATATTTTTAAATTTTGCACACATTCAACATCTCGACAGTTTGGCCGAGTGGTCTAAGGCGCCAGATTTAGGCTCTGGTCCGAAAGGGCGTGGGTTCAAATCCCACAGCTGTCATGTTTTTATTTAAATTAAACTTTGCTGACATATTTTCCTTTTTAGTTTTGTTTTTTTATGAAATAAGTTATGAAAATATTTAGATCTAAAAGTTGTAATCTTTTTTTCAAACTTAGAAGAATTTATTATTCTATTTAAAATAACGATTGTTTTACAAATTGTTAAAAAAAATTCTCTTAAATTGAAAACATTGAATTTTTTTAAAATATGTTGATTTTCAAATTCCAAAAAAGATAACTTTTATGTGGCGAATCCTGATTGGTCAAAATTGTTTTGCTTAAGGGAACTAATTTTTGGAGTCAAACAGGAACCACATTTGACCAAAAAAAATTAAAATATTCAAGTTATCATTTTAACTCCATTTTAGCCAATCTATTTTATTCAATTCAGTCAAATTCCTTTAATATATTCTCCCAATCTAATCCAAGTTTGTTCAAATTGAATTCTAGGATGGAGTCTTGAGTTCCATATCAATCTTAATTGTCACACACAAAGAAAGACCACATTTGTTTCTTTTCATATTTTCATAATTAATTAGCTTTAGATTTGTTATTATTATCCCTAAAAAATGCGATTTCCTTTTAAACTCCCAAAATTTGGTTTTGGTAGGTAAAATGAATTGAAAAAGATGAATCCGAAAGTAGAATGGAAATGATGATGGCCAGACGAATGACGAATTTCCAAAGGTAAAGAAGTGAAATACGAATTTGCGAACAAGAAAAGAAGGACGATAACATCAACTCCTTAAAACTGAAGATCACTTCCTTCCAAGGTCAGAAAGATCTTGAGGCATATTTTGGATGGGAGAAAAAGATAGAGATGATAAAAAAAACTCTTATTTAAAAATATTTTAGAATCCAAAATAAATAAATAATAATAATAATAAACTTAATAGATAAAATATTTGCTCATATATAATTAAAATTAAGCTTTAAAATCAAATCTAATATAATTTAAACTCGTAATTTCCAATCAGAAATTCTGCTCAAGTAATCTTTATTAAAATAGTTCTAACTTGAGCTTTTAGACTCGAAATCAAATAATTTAAAGTGTATTTCAAAGCTAAAAGATAATTTTTTAACCTAAAAATGCTTAAACCCCATCTAAACTTAAAAATTAACAACTTCAATGAATAAAGTCAAGATCCAACTATAATCCAAGGCTTTATTCAATCATTTATTAATGGGCAGTTTCAAGAATTGGAGAAGTTGGACTTCCGGGCTTTTGACTTCAAAGAGGAAATTAAGTGGATCAACTTGAACCTTTGTAAGTAAAGTTTATTACTCATCAAGGTCGATTAAGTGTTCATAGAGTGTTTGAGTTGTCCTATGATTTCATGTAATTTCAACAACAAGAACATGGATGTTTTAGTCTCACTAGCATAATCAGCTGTGAGATAAGGGGTAATGATAAGCTTTAGTTTAATTTCTGTTTAATTTGTTTAAGAATAAATGTGCAATTGAAAGCCTGCACCTAGACACTGAAATTGGAAGATTCATGCCGTCCATTAGAAAGGATAATTATTGTAAATTATTAGTTTTTTATTTATTTAGGTGATAAATAATGAGTAAATCAATTTAATTTAGAGGTAGAGTATTCAACTTAGTAGTTTTAGTTTTGAGGCTGTAAATAGACATACATATTGCCATTGTAAAGCACGAAGTATTCAAGTGAATGAAATACAATTTTATTTTTTTTTTACTTAATTGAAAGGTTCAATTTGTATTTACCTGAAAGCTTGTTTATTTATCAATTTTCCTAAAAGAGTTGTGGTATTTTCAATTTTTATTTCCATTGATCAAGTTTGCTCCATTCAAGTGATACAGAGAATTGATAGAAATTGTCTAGATTCGAGTCTGCTAATTAGATTTAAAGTATCATTCTTTTCACGTGTCTTTATTATTAATTTTTTAATGTTAAAATTAGGAATATAATCTAAGGATTATTATTTTGGTATAAATAAATATTCAATTTCTTTTATAGAAAACAATTATTCAATTTAGATTATATTAATTTTAAAAAATATTATGGAATATAAAATATAAATTTTAAATAATTTTTAAGCATTTAAAATAAGTTTATTAGAATTATACATTTTCACCTAAACAGTCTTCTGCAGAAGTCTAAAGTTGGATTTTCTAACTTAATACTTGGGCTTAAAAACTCAGTTTGAAGATTAAAGCTAATGATTTGGTATTTACATATAGGCTCAGTTTGAATAACGGTGCTAAACAAGCCTTGAGGAAAAGCATTTACAAATCCAATTCCACCTAACCAAAATTAGCCAAATTTAACCATGGGATATTTTACGATATAAAATAATTTTTAATATTCTATCATATCCGACTCAAGTATATGATCTATAAATATAAGACTATATCCATCCATCTAAACAAAAATATGTAAAATGTTGTGCTATTAGTCTCTCCCAATATTTAGTTTTTGAATTTGGTAATTTTTTTTTAATTTACTCCATATATTTTATTGGTTCACATTAGTCTTAAAATTTAATAACTTTTTTTGATTTGATCCTAAGACTTAGATACCATTAAAAATATATATAATCTAAAGAATATACAAAATTAAAATATATATATATAAAATTACAAAATTATAAAATTAAATGTTAAATTATTCATTAAATCAAATAATAAAGGGTTTGTCGTTTCGTTGATGTTAATATGGATAAAAAGGCAATGGCCTAATTCAAACATTTAAGACAATAAAATCATTTAAAGTGAAAAGAATAGAAACAAAGGGGGGGAGTTAATGATTTATCATTGGGATCTCTATGATGGGTTACTTTCATTTATTCTATAATCTAAAATAATATGTGTACAGGCCAATTTTGGGCCACCCCAAAACCCAATAACTAAACCTACTTAAACCCCATACCTATCTCATCCTAAACCAAGCCTAAACAACTAAACCCAACTAATCTAGCCCAATACCCTAAACCAACCTAGCCCAATCCTAAAACTACCTGAGCCTAAATTTTAAAACCCTAATAGCCCATTTGCTTAGAAGATTTCAGCAGCAAACCCTAGCTCCCATCTTGTCAGCCGCCGCTTCTCACCAACGGCCAACCATTGGCCACCTTGCGCACTACCACCACCACTCTCCACGCATGCGTCTGGCCCTCCATACCCTGCAAAATGAAACAAACACCAAGACAGAGCAGACGACAAGGAGCAATGGCCAGAAACTTAAAAAAATGTTGTATAGAAATGGCTATAAAGGCCAGATCCGAATGTAGTAGAAGGGGGGCTGGCCTTTCTTTCTCTTTACTGGGCAGTTTAAAATTCGAAAAATCTCAACAAAAAACTAGATTTCAACAACAAATATACAAAAGCAAAAACATCATAAGTAGCATAGATCAAACATCAAAAAGGGGAGATTTAAACGCCCTAAAATCGGAAACGTTACTAGCAAAAAAGGGAAAGAAGAAGAGAACAACGGCAAAGACAAACCAAGGTTTCTAATATTTTCTCATTTTTCTTTATTTTCAGATTTACATTCACCTATATATGCATATATATTAAAATACAAAAAATAAAAAAAAGAAGAAAAATTTTAGCTAAGGCAATTTCCGGCCACCGTGTACGGTGGCCGGCGCGGTGGAGCTGCGACGGCGTGCGGTGACTTTCCTGGCTGGTTTCTGGGCTTCCCCAGAGAGAAAAATCCCTTTCTCCTCTTCTTTTTTTTTCTAAGACTCAGCTGAAATGAAAATAAGAAAGGAAACTTAACTTTTATACTGTTAATAAAACGGCGTCGTTTTGCGTAAATGACCCAAGGCATAAAACGACGTCGTTTTGCCCTGGGTCGGACCGACCCGACCCGACCCACGAGGAGGATCCGCGTGTTTTTAAGGAAGGGTCTAATTGTGCGAATGACCCTTCCGCTTTTCCAAGCTTCGGCAATCAAATTTTCATTTATTCTTAATTTGACCCCATAGTTTTTTTGCGTTTTTCAAATTAGCCCCCTACTGCGCAGCATTTTAATAATCTGAAATATTGTGCTTTTGATCCCCCATGGTTCTGTGCATGTTCAAATAAGCCCTCCTCTTTTGTTTTATATTTTAAAATCTATCCCAAGCTTTCTATTTTGTTTTCGATTCAATCCTTTCTATCATTTTGACATTTTAATAATTAATTTTGTCATTCATTTTTTATTATTACGTTATCTATTGTTATTATTATTTTTATGTATATGATATTTATATTATTATTAACTCCTATTATTATTTCTAATATACATATATCATCGTACGCACGCATTCTTAATATTATTATTACGTGTATACATTCATTATTTTCATTTCGTGTTCAATTCCATTATTACATTATACCTTCATCTTTTCTAATATTATTGTCACCTCGATTATCTGTTTCAATATATTCCTAGCTCTTTCATTTATTGATTTTTATTTCATATTATTTTACTTTGCATTATTTCGAAAATATTCTTATTCATGATTTAAATCAATTTCAATAATCAAGGCAATATACCGATTTAACATTAAGTCATCGAGTTCATCGCTATGTTGGGTGAACGTCAATTGACTCATGTTAAAGCGATATACCCTTCTAAAAAAAATGAAATAAACCAAAATTTCTCGTTCTTTTAATCGGATTATGATTAAATTTTACATTGAACTCGTATTTTGTGAAAATCAAGACAACACATGTTTATGAGATACCAATTTTGGGCGTCGCGAGGGTGCTAATACCTTCCTCGCGCGTAACCGACTCCCGAACCCTAGTTTTTCTCTGGCTTTTAACGTAGACCTAAATTCAGCCTTCCTTTTGTTTTAAAAAATGAATCTAATAGGTGTCCGATCACACCTAGGAAAAAGGACCGGTGGCGACTCCCTCTTTATTTTAAAATCGAACTTCAGTTTCCAAACTTTTTCACTAGATCGCCACAATTAACGACCCCGGAACCAATTTTTATGTCGCTACAATATGCTTGTTGTTTTCGTGGCATGATTAGTTAATTAGATTGTTATTCTAGCTTATGTCATATCCCTTTCATCCAAAAATACAAATATATATATCATTTAATTTACAGTTGGAATATATCCACGTACATTTAAAAACATATTGCTCTTATAAAAACCTATCATTACGTTAAAGGTTCAAATTCAAGTGAATTTTATGGTGAACAACCCTTAATTGTTATATCAATTAAGAAAGTTCTTTTATTCATTTATTTGAATAAGAATTCTTTATTTAGAATTTCAAAAATTTAGTGATAAAAAATTATTTATAAATTATAATTTTTTTTATAATTGAGAGTGAAAATGGGGTTGCTTGAGATTAAATTTAAGCTCTCGTGTCTACAACATAATACTCTTATCACTGAATCAATAAATTGTTGGCACAAATTATAAATTGTTATAATTTTGAATTAAAATATTATTAAGATAGTAAATACAATGTTAAAATATGAAATTGTTATATCATATAGGTGAAAAATAAATTTTATAAAAATCCATTCACTAAATAAATCATGAATCACAGCGATAAAAAGATTTATATATAATTTTTCGTTAATTTCAGGCTAATTTATTGTCATTTATTATTTTTTTCATATCCATTTTATAATTTATGTTTAGAGATTGTGATTATAATTTTCGTTAGCTAAAAATTTTTATAATAATATACATTTAATATGTTTTCTAAAAAGCAGTTGAATGAAATGCGTAGGAAAAATTGATTTTCTAGTACAAATTTCATATGGTTTGACTTCTCTCTTGTCTTTGGAAATAAGGTTAAGACGTCATAATTAATTTGAAATAAACTCTTTTGCTTTTATCAAATTTAAGAAGAACAATTTTTGGAGTCTATTTGGAGGTGATTACCTTTTTAAATATACTTTAATTGTAAAATTTAAAAATCACCTGCATATTTTTTCAATTTTTTATATGAAAATATAAAAAGAATAATAATTTAATTATTTTTCATTGAACTAGCTATTAATTCAATAAAAGAATTTTAGTATAGTGAATCTTATGTGATGGTCTGATGGTTAAGGTGTTCATCACCCCAGGTATAACCTGGGTTTGAGTCGCGCTAATTGTATTAGTTGTTCGAGTTTTACACTATTATTGTAATTCACCCCAAAAAATTTTAGTATATGTTGCGCGGAAGCGTGTGAAAGAGTAAAATTATTGTACTAAAAAATCACACTAAGTTCAATTCCCAGGAAAGAGAGGTGGATCACGAGGATCACTTAAGTACCAAGTCTTTCCTAGCCAGAATATCCCTCTATCGTAATTTAATAGCACAATAAATCACTACAATCAAATTCACAAAATATGAACAATAAATAGTAAAGAACACCAGAATTTTAACGAGGTTCGGCAAATCTTGCCTACGTCCTCGGGCACTACCAAATATATTTCACTCCAAAAATACAAGTGAAACTTTACAAATAGGGAGAGAGAATAATGCCTTAAGTAGAGAATGGCAAATGTGGGATGATGAGAATGAGCAATGGTTGGCCTATTTATAGTTGAGATTCAAGGGCCACCTTGCAAAGTCCCTATTCACTTAGGGACCAAAAATTGCTATTATCCCATGCCCAACACTAAATAAAATTTGGTGCCCATAACTTTGACCTTTCCAAGGTATGGGTAGGTATGGGAAAGGTATGGGCAAGGTATGGGCAAGGTATGGGATATATTCTAATAATCTCCACCTTGAAGATTTGATTAGGATAATCTTATCTTCACACAATTCTTTTTGCCTTTGACAACAATACTTGATAGTGCCTTCTTCGACTGTTAAACTTGCAGGATATTGATCAAGTTCAAACAATGTTCGAACTTGGTTGCTGTTACCACCTTGGTCATCATATCTGCGGGATTATCTGCAGTCTTGATCTTCTGAAGACAAATTTTCCCCTCTTCAATAATTTCCCGCACAAAATGGAATCGTACGTTGATATGTTTTGTACGTGCATGATAGACTTGATTCTTTGCTGAATGAATAGCACTTTGACTATCACAATACACGTTAATATGCTCCTGAACCAACCCCAAGGTTTTAGCCATACCTTGTAACCAAATAGCCTCCTTTACAGCCTCTGTTACAGCCATGTACTCGGCTTCTGTGGTTGACAACGCAACTGTAGACTGTAGTGTAGACTTCCAACTTATTGGTCCTCCAGCAAGTGTAAACACATAACCGGTGGTTGATCTTCGCTTGTCCAAATCACCGGCATAGTCAGAATCAACGTACCCAATAACACCTTTACCAAGTGTATTATCCTGCTTGAACAGTAATCCAACATCCACGGTCTTCTGAATATACCGTAGAATCCATTTCACAGCTTGCCAATGTCCTTTTCCAGGATTATGCATATACCTGCTCACTATACTAACTGCCTGTGAAATGTCGGGTCTTGTACACACCATTGCATACATCAAGCTACCCACTACATTAGAATACGGAACTTGCAACATGTATTCTCGTTCCGTATTCGTCGAAGGAGATAGTTGTGCAGAAAGCTTGAAATGAGAAGCCAACGGGGTACTTACAGGTTTGGTCTGCTCTTTCATGCCAAACTGCTGTAGTACTTTCTTCAAATACTGCTTCTGAGACAAGCTAACTCTGCCATGAGCTCTATCTCTACATATTTCCATGCCGAGAATCTTTTTAGCTTCTCCTAGATCTTTCATCTCAAACTCGAGATTGAGTTGAGTCTTCAATCTTTCAATCTCAACTTTGCTCTTAGATGCTATTAGCATATCATCAACATATAAGAGCAAGTATATGAAAGTTCCTTCTTGTAGCTTCTGAAAATACACGCAATGATCAAATTTACTTCTTGTGTACCTTTGCCCTTTCATGAACTGATCAAATCGCTTGTACCACTGCCTCGGAGATTGCTTCAATCCATAAAGCGACTTTGTCAATTTGCAAACCCAATTTTCTTTTCCAGCAACATTGAATCCATCAGGCTGAGTCATATAGATTTCCTCTTCCAAATCACCGTGTAAAAATGCTGTCTTCACATCAAGCTGAACTAGTTCAAGATCGTATTGCGCAACCAAGGCTAGCAAAATCCGAATAGAAGAATGCTTCACAACTGGAGAAAACACTTCATTGTAGTCTATTCCTTCTTTCTGAGCGTAACCCTTTGCTACCAATCTAGCCTTGTATCGAATTTCATTTTTACCAGGAAATCCTTCCTTCTTTGCATATACCCATTTGCATCCAATTGCCTTCTTTCCCTTGGGCAGTCTCACCAACTCCCAAGTCCTATTTTTATGAAGAGACTGCATTTCTTCATTCATAGCTTGCTTCCACTTTACACCATCAGAGTTACTTATTGCTTCTGTGTAAGTGGAAGGAACATCATCATCTGCAATTGGAAGTGCATAGGCCACCATATCGTCAAAGCGAGCAGGCTTACGAATCTCTCTTCTTGGCCTCCTATATGCAATTGAATCTTGTTGCTGTAGAGGTTCTTGGGTAGGAACCTCTTCATCATTTGTCCCTTCAATATTAGTTGGATCATCGTTAACCTTTTCAAGCTCCACCTGCTGCAAAGTACTACTGGTTTTGCCATCCTTTTGTGAATCCTTGTACTTTAACATGGTTGATTCATCAAAAGTCACATCTCTACTGAAAACAATCTTCCTTGTATCAGGACACCAGAGACGATATCCTTTTACTCCATCAGTTATACCCAAGAATAATGCTTTCTTTGCTCTTGGGTCTAACTTAGATTCTTTTACATGATAATATGCAGTGGAACCAAATACATGCAAAGAATCATAATCAGTAGCAGATTTACCAGTCCACATCTCCATAGGAGTTTTTCCATTTATTGCAGCTGATGGCAAACGGTTAATTAGATGGCACGCATATGTAACTGCCTCAGCCCAAAATTCCTTGCCCAATCCAGCATTGGACAACATACATCGAACTTTCTCCAGTATAGTCCGATTCATGCGTTCTGCCACCCCATTCTGCTGTGGTGTATCTCGAACAGTGAAGTGTCGCACAATGCCCTCATCTTGACATACTTGTAGAAATGGATCATTTTTGTACTCAGTACCATTATCTGATCGAAGTCGTTTGACCTTTCGACCTGTCTGAGTCTCCACCATCTTCTTCCACTTCAGAAATGCATCCAAAACTTCATTTTTTCTTTTCATTAGATACACCCATACTTTTCTTGAATAATCATCAAGAAAAGTGACAAATAGTGCATACCTCCCAAAGAAGCCACTTTGGTAGGTCCCCACACATCACTGTGAACATAGTCCAGAATTCCTTTCGTATTGTGAATTGCTGAACCAAATTTTACCCTCGTCTGCTTGCCCAGAACACAATGTTCACAGAATTCCAATTTGCAAGAATTTGCACCTTTCAACAAGCCTTGCTTCGCCAAAGTCTGCAAAGCTTTTTCACCAGCATGTCCCAATCGCCTATGCCATAACCTGGTAGCCTCTGAATCTGCATCTTTCGCAGAAGCTGTTGATGTTGATCCAATAACTGTACTTCCATTTAAATAGTACAAGTTATTTCTTCTAGTGCCTTTCATCACCGTCAATACCCCAGCTACTACCTTTAGTAATCCATCTCTCAAAGTGATTGTGAGCCCTTTAGATTCTAGGGCCCCTAATGAGATGAGATTTTTCTTCAAGCTGGGTACGTAGCGAACATCTGTCAGAACTTGGATTGAGCCGTCATGGTTCTTCAATTTGATTGTACCTACACCCATTGTCTTACAGGCACTATCATTGCCCATAAAAACAACTCCACCTTCTAGTTCTTCAAGACTAGAAAACCAGTCCTTATTAGGACACATATGGTAAGTACATCCCGAATCCAATATCCACTCATCCGTTTGACATGCCATTGCCATGCCAACCAAGCTAAAGTCTGACTCCTCATCATGCTCCGCTACACATGCATTAGAAATAGCCTTGCCCTTTTGTAGCTTAGGACAATTCTTTTTCCAATGCCCTTTTTCACGGCAAAAGGCACATTCATCTTTGGTGGGTCTCCCTTTGGACTTTCCCCTTCTACCAGATTTGCTGCTGTGTGAACGACCTCTTGCTGTTAAGACTTCTGCGGTTGTATCTCTGTGATCTCTTTTATCTTTCTTTCGAGTCTCAGATCTATACAACGCACTACAGACTGCATCAAATGTGATCGTGTCCTTCCCATGAAGCAATGTGGTGGTAAGATGATCATATTCATCAGGAAGGGAATTTAACAACAATAATGCCTTGTCTTCATCTTCAAATTTCTCATCCAAATTTAGCAAGTCTGCTAAAATTTTATTGAATGAGTTCACATGGTCATTCATCGACATACCGGGTGCATACGTGAATCGATAAAGTTTCTTTTTCATATAAAGCCTATTTTCAAGACTTTTCGTTAGAAACTTTTCTTCCAGTGTATCCCATAACTTCTTCGCTGATGTCTCCCTCATGACAGAGTACTTCTGCTCTTTGGCCAAACATAGGCGGATTGAACCACACGCCTGTCTATTGATCTTGGCCCACTCCTTGTCATCCATCTTGTCAGGTTTTTCTTCAAGGGCTATATCTAGCTCTTGCTGACATAAGACATCCAGGATCTCACATTGCCACATACCAAAATTATTGGTACCGTCAAATTTCTCTACTTCAAATTTTGCATTTGTCACAGTAGTCCTTGCTGATGACGATGCTGCTGCCATTTTTCTCCTCAATCCCAACTACTGTATACGTGAACAGTACCGTATACGTGAATAGTTTCGTATACGTGAATAGTACCATATACGTGAATAGTGCCGTATACGTGAATAGTACCGTAAACGGTCGTATTCCCCAAGTACGAATCTGGCTCTGATACCAATTGTTGCGCGGAAGCGTGTGAAAGAGTAAAATTATTGTACTAAAAAATCACACTAAGTTCAATTCCCAGGAAAGAGAGGTGGATCACGAGGATCACTTAAGTACCAAGTCTTTCCTAGCCAGAATATCCCTCTATCGTAATTTAATAGCACAATAAATCACTACAATCAAATTCACAAAATATGAACAATAAATAGTAAAGAACACCAGAATTTTAACGAGGTTCGGCAAATCTTGCCTACGTCCTCGGGCACTACCAAATATATTTCACTCCAAAAATACAAGTGAAACTTTACAAATAGGGAGAGAGAATAATGCCTTAAGTAGAGAATGGCAAATGTGGGATGATGAGAATGAGCAATGGTTGGCCTATTTATAGTTGAGATTCAAGGGCCACCTTGCAAAGTCCCTATTCACTTAGGGACCAAAAATTGCTATTATCCCATGCCCAACACTAAATAAAATTTGGTGCCCATAACTTTGACCTTTCCAAGGTATGGGTAGGTATGGGAAAGGTATGGGCAAGGTATGGGCAAGGTATGGGATATATTCTAATAGTATAGTATAAACATAAATATTGTATATTATATGAAAAAGAAAAAAAGGGTCAAATTCATATTCCCCAAAATAAATGGATAGAAAGTACAAATTGGGTAATGAGTTGCTTTCGGACAAGGCTAACGAAAGACGGGAAAATGTTGATAGGTTTTATCCTTTAGTTTGAATCAAATGGAAGGGGAAGTAATGCTCATCAATGGGGACGTTTTAACATCCCTTTACAAAGTTATCCAATCTTTATTTTTTTTTTTCATCACTTCTTCCATTGAAAACGAGATCAAACACAAAGTTTTAGAGGCGTTTAAATGAGTAGTACATTTTTCTGCAGTTTGTATAAAAATAATGATAACGATAAGATTAGATATTATAACAATATTGTAGCGTAAGATAAAACAACTAAATACACTACACTAAAAGTAAATACTCATTCAAAAAACCCTTAATTAACCCTTTTAAGAGTTCAAACTACCACAACAACTCATTCGGAAGGATATGTTTTATTTAATTATTTATTAATTTGTATAAGATTATAGAAAATAAATAAATAGAAGAGAAAAGTATATATATTTGTTTGTACTAATTTATTTTTATATTATAATTGATGGTATAGATATTTGTATTGTAATGAATGCATATTTATAGTAGCGCAACTTTAAAAAATATCGAGGCCTGAAAGACTTTTATAAAGCGTTTTAGAAACTATAAAGATTATAAACAACCAAATTAGAAAAGTGAAAATCACGTATAGAAATTCAAAAGATGAAAATGAATTACGAAAATGATGTATATAGGTAGGGTAAAGTCAGTAGACAAAATAACAAGTATCTTGCCACACGTCTCTTTATATATATATATATATATAAAAGTGAGGGAAAGGAGGTTGATTTTCTATTGAGCTTGAAGGTCTATTCGGAAAGTAGGAGAATTTGGGTAAGAATATAAGTTTGAAAAATAGGTTTAAGTAAAAATATAAGACCCATTTAGAAAATATGTTGGGTTTTGGGTAAGCTTTTTTTTTGTTTGAGCTCGACTCTGCCTAAATTTGCAAAAAAAAAAAAATTTACTGTTTTGTTATTATTCTTTCACTGTTTTACTATCATTTCACTATTTTATTGCTACTATTTTATTATTGTTGTTTACATGTTGTAAAACTCTTATTTTATTATTAATTTTATTACTATTTTAGAGACATTTGCTTGTTAAGCAATCATAGTGTTATTTAAGTGTAAATTTTTTTTAATTTATTTTCAATTTGTTGGGTAACATTTATGTTAATTTATTCAATGTATTATATATTTTAATTTATTTTTATATAAAAAATTTTAATACGGGTGGGTTGGGTCAAACTTAGGGTTTTAGTTTTTTTTATCTCAGTCGAGTTTGAGCAAAATTTTAAATTTATTTTTAGGGTCTGGCAAGGCCCTAGCCTATAAAACATCTTAAAATTTTGTTATGACCCGGCTTGACCTATGATCACATCTAATTATCAAAAGTAAAATTTATATTTTAATATTTAGATATCGACAAAAAATTTAATCATTACTCTTTTATATTGTTGATTGATATATCTTTTAACACTATTATGTTATTAACATTTTTCATCTAAAGTTATGTTTTTACATAATCATCTTATGAGTGTGCCTTACTAATTTTTCAAACTATCATATGAGTGTGCCATTTATAGGTATGGCATCAATAAAATTGAACCAAGTAACAATATCGTATCATAATATTTAATAAATTGTTTAGTGATTTTTAATATATCTAAAAATTTATTGGACAATGTAAATGAAGTTTTAAATGTATCCTAAAATTTTAAATAAATTTTTATATTTCGAATTATTTTCAAAAATAGATAATTTAAATTTTTATAATGTTTATTTTATTTAATCCTGTAAAAATAAATATAATATAATATATAATATTTTCGTGCTATAATCTTTTTTTATGTCAGTTTCAAATCCTAAAATTTGAAATAAATAGGGTTTGGGACGAAATTGGAATAGTTATATTGAAGTTGCCAAGATGTATTAATTCGATATTACAATTAGCTATCCAATTTATATATAAATGCAATGATGAATTATTATAGTAAATTTCATATAATTATAATTTTAAAAATTGAATAATTGATGACTGTGATCTCTATAACTTCCAATGTGATGGACCCCGTCAAGATGATAGTACCAATAATTTCATCCACATAAAAAATATGCAACATCTTCAGCATTAGGGGTATTGTATTATAACTTGAAAGAGCTATGAAGGAATTGTGATGGATATATTATTTGCTAATGTTATGTGGAGGTGAAATTTTCCCACATTTTTATCAATGGACATACTTGCTGGTTGGAAAAATGTATCATTCATCATGAAAATTCAGTTCTTTAATTTAGTTTGTCTCCAAGGGTCGTCTCCATCGAATGAGCCAAAATTATTATTTATTTGAATTCTATGACCCATTGTATTGTACCCAATTTTGAAGACTTAGAATTTAATTATTTTTCTTTAAAAAAAAACTTTCATTTAAGGGTGAGTATTTAATATACTGAGAGCACAAACAACCTTAAAAATTGGTATATATCTCTTTTCTTTTAAATAATTATTTTTTTAATATTTTATTATATCTCTATATTACACTTGTCAATCCCTAATTTTATTTGTAAATTTTAAAATTATCGTGTACTAAATAATTTCCTTTCATTTAATAGTAAATTTGTAGAAATGATGTGAAACTTGCAATGGACCCATTGGTTGATCTTTCCATCCATTCCTACACTAAGATATTTATGAAATATCTACACTGATTTTAACAAGTTTTTCCCTTTCTTCTATTTATAGTTGAGGGATAGGGGAAAAACTATATGTAAATATTATTATAATAATTCGGGATAAATCTTAATATTTCATATCAACTTTAGTTGAATGCATAATATAATATGTAAATTTTAATAGCACTAGCACTAGCACTATCAATAACAAGTCCTGCAATTGGATTAAAAAAAAAAGAAGCAAAAATCTTGAACACAAACTTAAAGATCATAATATACGCAATCCTTAACACCAAAAAGCTAAAGATCACACCTAAACAATTAGATCACATTTGTTTATATACAATGATTGAACTTAAAATAATGTTTTTAGCTTAAATATCATAATATAACAAAAGGAGAGTGAATGATACAACAAGGAAAAAATATAGAGGAGAGAATAGTAGTTGCTATGGAGGCTAGTTCACCTTAATGGCGCGAAGAGCTGGAGGTTATAAAGAGTGGAAGGTGATGAGAGTTGAAGGTGAGTTAACAGCATATAACCTTAGTGTTCTTGCAGAGTTGATCTTTTCTTCATCGTTCCTAGGGTATTTATTGCTAAGAGTCTTGTGTAAAATGATGTTAACGTGTTTAACTTGCCAATAAACCATCATGAAACATGTAGGGTGGATGTCTTCGATGGGACGAGGATGTCTATGATGGAACAGATCATGTCATTTGTTCTGACTAGATGGTATAAAGCAATTGAACCCGCATGGTATTTGGTGACCAACAGCATCATGTTCTCAATGAAAGCTTAGGGACCCAAATTGTGGGTGGCTCATATTTGTTTGGGTGGTCGTTCCAGAAGAGAGGCTTATTGGTGACTTCTTGATTTGTTGATAGCTAGCTTACTATTTGGGTGTCATTCTAGCTTACCATATATATGTCTTGACATGGATGAAGGTATAACAATATTTCCCCTATTCAAGTCAAGAGGTGGGTTACAAAGTGGCCTTCCTCGATATGTTTTAATCTATTAGCCTTCTTTTTTTCACAGGTTGCTCCAAATAGTAGTCTTATTTAATGATCAATTGTTGTATCAAAACTTTTAAAATTCTTCTATAAATGCACTCTAAGGACTGTGTTTTTGGGGAGTCATGATAATGATGATCAGCAGCTTTTTGGAATAGGTGATGAGTTGACATTAGGTGTTGCTTGTTATTTGAAACACTGTGTTTTGGGAGATAGGTCTATATATTCTTTGGGTTTTCTTCATTGAGGTTACTTTATTTCCTTTGCTTTTTGGAATTTTTGCAGTTGTTCTTGTCAATTTTCTAGCTTTGGTTGGTTTTTTGCGATGATTTCTGCACTTTAGAAGTCTGCTTACTTTGATTCATCTTCTAATTCTTCTTTAATTGTCCCTAAAGTTATTTTTAAATTTAACTCTTATAAAAGTAAATAACTTTTTTACGAAGCAATTTAATATATAACATAATCACTTTAAATTGGATACTTAATTTTAAATTTAATTGGGTTGCTTACATTATTCTCAAACATGAAATCAAATAGAGGGCGAGATTAACATGAAACCGAATAAAAAATATTCAAAAGGAGAAATAAAAATGAAAGAGTCTAACGTAGGGTGGCTATAACGAAGTGCTGGTTGGTGCAAGTTTCTCCAACGGTGCTTTAGCTTTATAGGGACATTTTAAAATTACAACGCACCATTCCCATTGTTGATTATAGCATAAGATGGATCTTAGGGAGATACTATCGGATAATTTAGGGTTGGTCCCCAACAATTATATTTTGGCCACGTCTGCATATTCTCCCATCAAAATCCATGCGATACAATCATCCCCTACTATTCTAAACACGTCCCCAATACCCACCCTCCGCGTACCATCTTGGAAGCTTCATCCCTCAAATTTCCCTCTCCTTTCCAATAGGCAATGATAAAATTTTAGTTGCCAAAAACTCAAAACACCCTGTGGTTAATAACTCTACGTTGGCATTTGAAATTTAAGGTGTATGTCTTGATAATATTCTTTTCTCTCAATTTGCAAGATATAAAAAATAAATAAATTTTATCGATTGAGTTTTAATTTAACTAGTATGAGTATTGTTGCGAATATAGGAAGATGTAGATTCGAGTACGCTGAAACGCATTATCCTCCTATTCATGGGTTGGGAAGGTGTTATAAGTAGTTCTAGACATCGTGTCAACAAAAAATAAATATAATCAGAACTTATAATGAGATTATTCAAATAAATAAATAATTTTTTTATTTTGATGAATTTTTTATTTCAACATTTGATATTTATTTTTTTATTTAAATTTGCATAAATTGAATCTTTACTTTTTTTTAAGGATATTAGATAATTCATATAATTAATATCTTTAATTATTTTGATCTAATCATTGACAAAATAATTGTTCTTTTAATTCGCCTTAGCTATCAAAAGTACTAAAGGTGCTAATTATTTGAACTAACTAATGGCACAACTCATTTTTTTTTTAAATCCTTACAAGGTAATGGTAAAATTGCAATTTTGATTTTTCTATTGTTCTCAAATTTTTCTATTGTTCTCACTCTTGGGATTTAGCACTTATATTTTAATTTGACATTCTTTGGTACTTTATTTATAATGAAATTAGTTAATCTAAATAATTAGTATTCTTAATTATTCTAACTAAAATGATTACATGAATTTCTCTTCAAAACATCTTTATAACACAATATATATATATATATATTTCTTCATGAAGTTGGAAATGATATTTTTAGGAAAAATTTCGACCTCGATATTTTGACTAGAATAATTAAGAGTATCAACTATATCAACTAATTAGTAATACTATGTAGAGGAACCGAATTATATCAAATTAAAATATAAATACTAAATCTTAAATTTAAACATTGTAGCAAGAACATAACCATAATTTAATCTAAAAATTCATAAGTTGATTAAATGAAAAATTGATATATCGTTTATAAAGACATTGTTTTTTATTTAATTTATTTGGTAAAAGTATTTCTTTTACTAGAAATGAGTGGAGGATAGCAAAATAATATTTACTAAAACTAATAAAAAAATTTATATATGTATATGAACTACAAGTGATAAAGAAGTATATTTGAAAGGAATTTATTAATATTTCATCATTTATATTTATAAAGTTTAATTCACATCATTATCTATACTATTATTTAATCTTTTGATTGAATTGGTGTCACGAGTCAATTGGGCACTAATCCAATTAAAAAAATTATAAAAATGTCCTTCCATAATTAAATCAAAGTCATATTATTTGAAGGTATTTTGGTCTTTTTATTTTAACAAAAAACCAATAAAAATATACATGTGGTAGTATTTAAACTCATATCAATTGGATTGGTAAAATCTTACATTTACCACTCAACCAAACTTTCATTTTGATGTCTTTTATACATTTTTATTTTAATATGCACAATTTATTATCTCCATTAGTTGTATATTTATACTATTATTTAAGCTCTTGATTGAGTTGGTGTCACGAGTTAACCAAGTACCAACTCAGTTAGAAAAATTACGGGAACATCCTTCCGTAATTAAAACAATTTATATATCTTTTTATTTTAACAAGATCCAATAAAAATATGCATATAATGAGATTTGTACCCACAACCAATTGGATTGGTAAAACTTTAAATTTACCACTCAACAAAAACTTTATTTTAATGTTTTCCTATACATTTTTATTTTAACTTGACAATTTATTACATCCATTAGTTGTATATATTAATAATATTTTTATTATGATTAATTAGTTTCAAATCATATATTTCATTATTTATTTGAAATTATTTTTAAACACACATCTATGATTTCCATTCGCATATGCGTGTGAAAAAATTTCTAATTAAAATTTTAAGAAATTTTTTTATAGAAATTTTTCTCAAAGAAGCTCGAGAATTATACTAGTAACTAAACTATATATAAAAGGAAGGCCTAGGCCCTCTATTATGCTTAAATTTGAAATTTAATCTTTATACTTTAAGTTTTAATATAATTTAGTTTTTATATTTTTACTAGTTAGTCCAAATAGTTAATATCATTAACTTTTCAATTAAAATGTTGCGTAATATATACATTTGAGTGTCCTAAGAATCTTAGAGACTAACATATCTTTGGGTTTGCTTAGTGTCATGAGTTACCTTGGACACCAATTCAATAGGAGAAAGTACTAAAAATCAATTTTTAAAATGATAATAAATTTTATTTTTTATTTTTTATATTTTATATAAAATATATAAAAAATAATTTAAACTAAGAATAGAGCAAATATAGTTCAAATTCATTAAATTATTGATTTTACCATTTCAACTAAAGCTTTATTATTTTATATAAATTTTTTATATAAAATTTGCTTTTCACTTGCATCATGGGTGTGTCATATTGTCTACCGCTAGATGTGCAAACGTCTGGACTGAAAATACTGCAACAAATAAATATATGATTGAACATTGGTGTCCGCAAGTATATAGGTCAATATGTAATATAATTTGTTTACAACGAAACACTTGGACAGTATTTCGAGGATCGTACCCAAGGGGTTGTAGGTAAAAGAAGTTTATTATTAAATTAATTATAGAAAATAAGTACTAATCTAATCAAATTTCGAATTAGTAGTGACTCCAATTTAAAGTATTTATTAAACTAATTAAATTACTAAACCTAAATTGACCTAATGGAATTTTTTATTCCTAGTGTCAATGATGCCATATTTAGCCTATGTTTGATTAAAGGGTAGAAGATTAACTTGCTTCAATGGTTATAATTAATAAGAGAACTCGGGTTTTAATGATGAATTAATTATTAACTAGACAATATTACCTCTTGGCCTCTACTACCTAACTAATCGACCAGTACACGCCTACCTCTCGGCCTCACTTTCCCGATTGGGATAAATCCACAATTTACTTGGTAACCTCGTCTCTCGATCCGTTTACCTATATTATTTCCTAGGGTCGTCAATCCTAGAGTTAAAAACACATGAATTTATACCAACTAATTTGTTTGAGAAATCATTGTGAATCCACTAACTATGCACACGTCCACTCATTAAACTCATGAATGAATTAAAAAGTTCCATGAATGAATCATGTCAGATATAAATAAAGCATAATTTATTCTAATATTCATACAAACGTTAGTTGATCAAGTTAACAAAAATATAAATAAAGAACAATAAGTAGGAGAAAGCTCTTGAATAAATATATGTGCGATTCCTGAGCAATCTCCTCTCGCAATCGTCTTCACTTAGAATAGAAAAATTCCGACTAAACGAACATAAAAATAAAACTAAATAAAATTGAAGTAAAAAAATTTGTTTGTCTAAGTCTAGCTAAGTCTAACGTCTAACTGTCAACAACAACCTCTAATGAAGTTATAGAAGTGTTTATATAGGCACAAATTAGGGCAAACACTAGGGTATAATATTTCTAAAATATCCGTGGTATTAATAAATTAGTATTTAATAAAATGTATTTTCAAAATCTGCTATTGTGGTCGCTGACATCATCTTTTAGTCACGCTTACATCACAACATCACAATGCCAAGATCCCTACATCGCGACGTCAACCTTTTTTTCAGCCATTGATGCTTTGAAGTTCAGTGTCACGATGTGACCGCCTCTCGACATGCTAACGTCAAGATTGTGTATACTACTACAAAAGATAGGAAATTAGGTGGTGTTTGCAAGTGTACGAGTCAAATTGTAATATAGTTTATTAGTATAACAAAGTATTGAGAGTACTCCGAGGGTCGTATCCAAGGGATTACAATTTGGAAAAAACTGCTATTAAGCCAATTACTGAAAATAATTATTAATTTACTTGAGTCACAAATTAGTAGTGTTAATTTGGAAGCAAGATGATAACAATAAACTAATTAAATATAACTAAACATATATCTACTCCTAGGTTAATGTATTGACTTTTCCTAGTCCTTATTTTAACTACGCGAGTTCATTCAGCCTAAATCCAATTGCTCGACCTAATTAACTATTAATGTAGGGCTCTATTCAATCAGCTAGTCAGCAACCTAGTTGCGTCTCTCATACCCCTACCCGTATTCATTACCGGAATAGGGTACGAGGCATTACCGGAGTTTACGAATTATTTTTTTTTTCAATTCAACATATTTTCATGATAGATTCATGCATTTATATAAGATAACATCATCACATATCTATAACCAGGTTTGTTAACCATACTAACGGCTAACTTTACATTCATTTCACGTTAACATTTACTTTGTTAGCTTATACATGCCATTGATTTCCAAAATAAAGTTTCTTTATATACCGAAATCCTGAGGTTGACAGTGTGATGTGTCTCCGACCAAATCCAACCTCCGAACTCTTAACACTACAAAACAGGGAAAAAGGAAACGGGGTAAGCACTTTGTGCTTTGTAAGCTCATGTAACAAGAATTATACTTACCTAATATTTTCAATACAATATAATAAACATTCATATATCCATTCAATGCATTATTACCCTAACATGCACAAACTCAACATTCAAGTTAGTACAATAATTTCCATGTATCAATAATATATATATACCATGATTGATGTACTCATCAATACCATGATTTTCATTCCCTTATTATTTTCATATTTATCTCGTTGAATTTATTGGAATTTCGATGGATTTTCAGAGGTACACTTTTAGTGTATAATTCCGGGTCCGTCAATTCATATTCATGTGCGCACATTTCCATTTCAGAGAGCACACTCCCGCGAACCTCAACCTTGCAGCGGGATTACCAGTCCAGGCTAAATCTCCTGCAATATAAACTCATAGAGTATTGTCGGGATTACCAGTCCAGGCTAAATCCCCCGCAACGACAATTACTCTAATGAGCTTGGATCTGAATTACCAGTCCAGGCTAAATTCAGACCCTAATTCGGATTACCCGTCCGGGCTAAATCCATTTTACACATATTCTTCGGGAGGGCTACATCAGGATAGGATCACCCGTCCGGGCTAGATCCTTTTTACCGTCAATTCCTTTTCAGAGATCCATCGAATTTTCCTTTCATTCAACCGGGATTTCTTCCCATTTTATCAAATATATCAATGTTTCATTAATTTTCATACAATGAACGCTCAAATCATATTCACATCAATAACATACAATCTCAAGCATTTAAGAATATAATTCAAGTTACACGAACTTACCTTGATACTTGTTTGTAAACAGTAAAAATCTATTAATCCCGAGCTTTTTCCTTTCCTCGATCTAGCTTCGTATTTGAATCTTCTGGATCTAAATAAATAAATTTAATTATCAATTTAATACATTTCATGTTCATATGCAACATTCTCTATAATCCAACTATTATTTATAGTTCATTCAAAGCTGTCTACTTGAGTCATAGTCACTAAATTATTTATAACTTGAGCTACGAAACTCCAAATTAAGATCCGTTAATTTTCTCTGAAACCAGACTCATATATATTTTTACCATAAAATTTTCAGAATTTTTGGTTTAGCCAATCAGTACAGTTTATTCTTCAAAGTCACCCCTGTTCTGTTGTCTAACAGTTCTGACCCTTCTTCACTAAAAATAAATTATCTCTTTATACAGAATTCAAATGATGTTATTGTTTGTTTCTATTAAAAATAGACTCATTCAGAATTCTAGACATATAAATTTAAGTCCCTAATTATTTTTATTCAATTTTTTATAATTTTTCAAAGTCAGAACAGGGGAACCCGAATTCATTCTGACCTTGTCTCACAAAATTCATTATATCTCAAAATTTACAAATCCATTGCTTACAATATTTCTTCTATGAGAAACTAGACTCAATAAGGTTTAATTCCATATTTTGTTCAATCTTCTAATTCGATTCCTACAATTTTTGGTGATTTTTCAAAGTTAGTCTACTGCTGATGTCCAAACTGTTTTAGTGTAAGCTGTTTATTACCATTTTTCCCTTAAACTTTTAATAAATGATAATTTCGTCCCTACTCAATTAGCCTCTCAATTGAGCTGATTTTTCTCAATTAACATTTTATTCTATCACCTTAAACTAGTTTACAACCTTTAGGAATCAGAATTTCAGCAATAGACTTTAATTCCAAACATTTTCACAATTAGGTCCCAAAAATCAATTTCCATTGAAATTGCCTAATAAAATCATCTCATAAACAAATTAAAGCTTTAATTTCATTCTATTTCATCATAAACTTAGAGCACTCAACCATGGTGACTTTAAATTTCATCCATGAAATCAAAAACTAATGAATTTAATAGTAGGATCTACTTGTAAAAGTCTTAGAAACACAAAAATTACAAGAAAAAGGCAAGGATTAACTCACTTGGTGCAAAAATTATGAAATACCAGCTTAGAGAACCCTCCTATGGCGTTTTTAGCTGCTGGAATTGAAGAGAAATGAAGAGAAATCTAGATATTTCCTATTTAGTCCTAGTTTTATTTAGTTAATTTTGCAATATTCCAATTTTACCCTTAATTTATCAATTTTTCTGCTGATTTCATACCCTTGCCGTCCAGCCCAAATAAATTTTGGGTCTAATTGCCTTTTATATCCTTTCTCATTAGACTAATAAGCTATTTAATCACTCTAGCAACTTTTACACCTATTACAATTCAGTCCTTTTCATTTAATTGACTACCCAAACATTAAAATTTCCTAACGAAATTTTAATACCACATTAATAACATTTCATAAATATTTATAAAATTATTTTTGACTCGTTTTACGAGATAGAGGTCTCAATACCTTATTTTACCCAATTTCTTCAATAATTTCTTTTTCTAACTAATCACTAAATTGATAAAATTTTTCTATCAATATTTTCATACGATTTTCCTATCATATAAATTTTCAAGCAAAAATATTGAAATAAATTTCTCTTTAAATCGGATTTGTGGTTACGAAACCACTGTTCCGATAACATTGAATTTACGCCATTACAACTCTCCCCCCCTTTTAAGGATTTTCGTCCTCGAAAATCTTACCAGTAAAGAGGTTTGGGTATTGTTTCCTCATTGCCTCCTCCGGTTCCCATGTTGCTTCCTCAATCCCGTGCTTTTGCCACAATACTTTCACCAAATTTATCTTTTTATTTTTAAGCTCTTTTGTCTCCGGTGCCAATATCTTGACCGGTTCTTCACTGTAAGTCATATCCGGTTGAATCTCTACTTCTGTCGGAGAAATAACATGTGAAGGATCTGATCGATATCGTCGTAACATAGATACATGAAAAACATTAAGGATTCTATCAAGTTCCGGTGGTAATGCCAATCGATAAGCGACCGGTCCAATTCTTTCTATGATTTCATAGGGCCCGATAAATCTTGGACTCAATTTACCCTTTCGACCGAATCGAAGAACTTTCTTCTAAGGAGACACTTTCAGAAATACCTTGTCACCGACTTGAAATTTAATCTCTTTTCGCTTAAGGTCGGCATATGATTTTTGACGATCGGAAGCTGCTCTTAGACTATCTCGAATAACCTTTACTTTTTCTTCTGTTTCCCGGATCAAATCAACCCCATGTATCTTCCTTTCACTGAGCTCTGTCCAATATAACGGTGTTCTACATTTTCTACCATACAAAGCTTCATACGGAGCCATTTTAATACTAGACTGATAACTGTTATTGTAAGCAAATTCAATCAAAGGTAGATACCTCTCCCAATTACCTTCAAACTCTAGTATACAACATCGGAGCATATCTTCCAATACTTGAATTACACGCTCAGATTGACCATCTGTCTGAGGATGAAATGCAGTGCTGAAATACAACTGAGTACCCAAGGCTTCTTGCAATTTGTCCCAGAAACGAGACGTAAATCGGGGATCTCTATCTGATATAATGGAGACAGGCACTCCATGTAACCTGACAATCTCAGATATGTACAATTCAGCTAGTTTATCTAAAGAATAATCCATACGTACCGGAATAAAGTGAGCTGACTTTGTCAATCGGTCTACAATCACCCAAATAGCATCTTTTTTCCTCAGAGACAAAGGTAGCCCCGATACAAAATCCATAGTGATTCTTTCCCATTTCCATTCCGGTATAGTAATTGGCTGAAGTAACCCCGAAGGTACCTGATGTTTAGCTTTAACTTGTTGACATATTAAACACCTTGATACAAACTCAGAGATATCACGTTTCATTCCCGACCACCAGTACATCTTTTTCAAATCATTATACATTTTATTACTCCCCGGATGTACAGACATAGTACTACTGTGGGCCTCGCGTAAAATCTTCTGTATGAGCTCTGAATTCTAAGGTACACATACCCTACCTCTGAATAATAAACAATCATCAGAACCAATCTGAAATTCAGAATCATTACCTGACTCACACTGTGCCCGTTTAACCTGTAACTTCTCATCATTCTTCTAAGCTTCACATATTTGCTGTAAAAATGTCGGTTTAGCTCTCAATTCAGCTAGGATTGAACCATCATCAATCAATGATAACCGGGTATTCATAGCTCGTAAAGTAAACAGAGATTTCCGGCTCAAAGTATCAGCTACAACATTAGCCTTACCCGGAAGGTAATCAATAATCAAATCATAGTCCTTTATCAGTTCAAGCCACCTGCGCTATCTCAAATTCAAATCTTTCTGTGTCATCAAATACTTTAAGCTTTTATGATCAGTATAAATATGACATTTCTCACCGTACAAGTAATGCCGCCATATCTTCAGCGCAAATACAATAGCAGCTAATTCAAGATCATGTACTGGGTAATTTCTTTCATGTGGTTTAAGTTGTCTTGAAGCATAGGCTATTACTTTACCTTCTTTCATCAAAACACAACCTAAACCATTTAATGCGGCATCACTGTAAATAACAAATTCCTTACCCGGTTTAGGCTGTACTAATACAGGTGCTTTCGTTAATAGGTCTTTCAATCGGTTGAAACTTTGTTGACATTCATCAGTCCACTCGAACTTTACATCTTTCTGCAATAATCGAGTCATTGGAGAAGCTATCATAGAGAATCCCTGTACAAATCTCCGATAATAACCAGCTAAACCCAAGAAACTTCTAACTTCAGATACATTCTTCGGTGGACTCCAATTGACAATAGCTGAGATTTTACTTGGATCTACCCTGATGCCTTCGGCAGATACAATGTGTCCAAGAAAACTCACTTCTCGAAGCCAAAATTCACATTTACTGAATTTAGCATACAACTGCTTCTCTCGTAGAATTTGCAACACAATTCTCAAATGTTCTACATGTTCTTCTTCATCCCGAGAATAAACCAAAATATCATCAATGAATACTACTACAAATCTATCTAAGTACGGTCTAAATATCTGGTTCATCAAATCCATAAATACTGCAAGTGCATTAGTTAGCCCAAACGGCATAACTAGAAACTCATAATGCCCGTACCTGGTTCTAAAGGCTGTTTTTGGCACATCTGACTCCTTTACCCGTAACTGATAATAACCTGATCGAAGATCAATCTTTGAAAACATAGTAGCACCTTTCAGCTGATCAAATAAATCATCAATTCGGGGTAACGGGTACTTATTCTTTATGGTTACTTTATTAAGCTGCCGGTAGTCGATACACAATCTCAAAGACCCATCTTTTTTTTTACAAACAGAACTAGAGTACCCCAAGGTGAATGACTCGATCGAACAAAACCCCTGTCAACAAGCTCTTGCAATTGTGTCTTTAACTCTTTTAATTCTATAGGAGCCATCCGGTATGGAGCTATGGAGATCGGAATAGTTCCCGGAATCAAATCTATAGAAAATTCCACTTCTCTTTCTGGTGGCAATCCTGGTAATTCTTCTGGAAACACATCAGAAAATTCACATACCACTGGAACTGCCTGTATCTTTGACTCAGATACCTTGGTGTCGAGTACATAAGCCAAGTAAGCATCATACCCCTTTTTGACATACCTCTGTGCTGCCATTACTGAAATCATATCAGATAACCCCTCTGTCTGATCAGATTTAACCCGGAGCAACTCACCATTCTGACATTTTAACACAATATATTTTTGTTTACAATTTACTACCGCATCATGCTGGGTTAACCAATCCATACCCAATATCACGTCAAATTCATCAAATGGCAGCAACATCAAATCAGCCGGGAAACAATAACCTCTTACCATCAGTGGACAATTTTTACAAATTTTATCCACTAACACAGACTGGCCCAGGGGGTTCGAGACTTTAACCACAAATTCAGTAGGTTCAACAGATAAATTTTTAACATTTGCAAGTTTAACACATATATATGAATGCGTAGAACCAGGATCAATCAATGCAGTAATATCAGTATCAAGTAAAGAAAATGTACCAGTAATAACATCGGGTGCTGAAGCATCTTCTCTGGCACGAATGGCATATGTCCTAGCAGGTGCTCGTACCTCAGGCCTACCTATAGTATCTTTTGTAGCTCCTCGACTACCACTGACATTACCGGATGGTCGAGGTGGTCTGCCCCTCGAAACTAGATTACTCAGCTTCGATATATGTTCAACTTCTTTTTCAACCCTTTCTGGACAATCTCTGAGGAAATGGTCAAAAGAACCACATCGGTAACAAGCCCCACTCTTAAATCGGCATTCACCAAAATAAGCTTTATTACAGTACTGGCATCTCGGTTTAGGAGTGCCAACACTGCCAACACTGGTCACTGATGGAGTAGAAGGCCTTGGATTAGTGCGTTGAGAACCTCGCTCTTTGCCCGAATACCCAATGGCTGAAGTAGAACGATCCTGATATTTCTTCAATTTCTTTGAAGCAGAAAACTGGGATTTTCCCATCGGTCTTTTACTAAAAATTCGAGCTTCCCTCTCAGCCTGTTTCTTTTCTTTGCTCAATTCTTCTGCTTTATAAGCTCTCTCTGCCAATGTAGCAAACTCTCGAATTTCAAGAATCCCGATCAGTAACTTAATGTCTTCATTCAACCCTTCTTCGAATCGTTTGCACATTTCAACTTCTGACTGTACCCATTCTCGAGCATATTTACTCAATCGAACAAATTCTCTTTCATATTCAGATACTGATCTATTGCCCTGTTTTAGCTCAAGAAATTCTTTTCTTTTCTGGTCAAGGAACCTCTGGCTGATATATTTTTTTCTGAACTCGGTCTGAAAGAATTCCCATGTAATTTCTTCTTTCGGAACAACTGAAGCTTTAGTATTCCACCAATGGTAAGCTGTATCTTTAGCAGTGAGACGGCACATTTCAGACATTCTTCTGGTGTATAAGATAATTCTTCCAGAACCCGAGTAGTATTTTCTAACCAGAATTCAGCCCGTTCGGAATCATCATCAACTGCTGCTCGAAATTCTTCGGCACCATATTTTCGAATTTTATCTACTGGAGCTTTCCCTTTTCTGACAGATTCAGTACCTGTACCTTGTGGGATCTCGGGAACCGGTGAAGGAGCATGAGGGGGAGCTTAAACTTGCTGCTACAGGGTTAGTTCTTAAGTATTGATTAAACCATTCATTCATTATTTGAAAGAAGGCTGTTTTTGCCTCCTCCCCTCGACCCTCTGTCTCGGGCCTTCTACTGCTAGTTTATTCTCTTTGTACTGAAGCCGGAGCATGACTCCCAGCTTCCTCAAATTGAGCTCGGTCAGATGACATTACTATAAGAAAAACACATTTTAAATGGTCAGGAGATATCACACTATCAATAATAATTTAAATGGCATGTATAGCTAATCTCGTATTTGCTACATCGGTCCTAGAACCGGCTAAACCGTAGCTTTCATACCAATAAATGTAATACCCCTACCCGTATTCATTACCGGAATAGGGTACGAGGCATTACCGGAGTTTAAGAATTATTTTTTTTTTCAATTCAACATATTTTCATGATAGATTCATGCATTTATATAAGATAACGTCATCACATATCTATAACCAGGTTTGTTAACCATACTAACGGCTAACTTTACATTCATTTCACGTTAACATTTACTTTGTTAGCTTATACATGCCATTGATTTCCAAAATAAAGTTTCTTTATATACCGAAATCCTGAGGTTGACAGTGTGATGTGTCTCCGACCAAATCCGACCTCCGAGCTCTTAACACTACAAAACAGGGAAAAAGGAAACGGGGTAAGCACTTTGTGCTTTGTAAGCTCATGTAACAAGAATTATACTTACCTAATATTTTCAATACAATATAATAAACATTCATATATCCATTCAATGCATTATTACCCTAACATGCACAAACTCAACATTCAAGTTAGTACAATAATTTCCATGTATCAATAATATATAAACCATGATTGATGTACTCATCAATACCATGATTTTCATTCCCTTATTATTTTTCATATTTATCTCGTTGAATTTATCGGAATTTCGATGGATTTTCAGAGGTACACTTTTAGTGTACAATTCCGGGTCCGTCAATTCATATTCATTTGCGCACATTTCCATTTCAGAGAGCACACTCCCGCGAACCTCAACCTTGCAGCGGGATTACCAGTCCAGGCTAAATCTCCTGCAATATAAACTCATAGAGTATTGTCGGGATTACCAGTCCAGGCTAAATCCCCTGCAACGACAATTACTCTAATGAGCTTGGATCTGAATTACCAGTCCAGGCTAAATTCAGACCCTAATTCGGATTACCCGTCCGGGCTAAATCCATTTTACACATATCCTTCGGGAGGGCTACATCAGGATAGGATCACCCGTCCGGGCTAGATCCTTTTTACCGTCAATTCCTTTTCAGAGATCCATCGAATTTTCCTTTCATTCAACCGGGATTTCTTCCCATTTTATCAAATATATCAATGTTTCATTAATTTTCATACAATGAACACTCAAATCATATTCACATCAATAACATACAATCTCAAGCATTTAAGAATATAATTCAAGTTACACGAACTTACCTTGATACTTGTTTGTAAACAGTAAAAATCTATTAATCCCGAGCTTTTTCCTTTCCTCGATCTAGCTTCGTATTTGAATCTTCTGGATCTAAATAAATAAATTTAATTATCAATTTAATACATTTCATGTTCATATGCAACATTCTCTATAATTCAACTATTATTTATAGTTCATTCAAAGCTGTCTACTTGAGTCATAGTCACTAAATTATTTATAACTTGAGCTACGAAACTCCAAATTAAGATCCGTTAATTTTCTCTGAAACCAGACTCATATATATTTTTACCATAAAATTTTCAGAATTTTTGGTTTAGCCAATCAGTACAGTTTATTCTTCAAAGTCACCCCTGTTCTGTTGTCTAACAGTTCTGACCCTTCTTCACTAAAAATAAATTATCTCTTTATACAGAATTCAAATGATGTTATTGTTTGTTTCTATTAAAAATAGTCTCATTCAGAATTCTAGACATATAAATTTAAGTCCCTAATTATTTGTATTCAAATTTTTATAATTTTTCAAAGTCAGAACATGGGAACCCGAATTCATTCTGACTTTGTCTCACAAAATTCATTATATCTCAAAATTTACAAATCCATTGCTTACAATATTTCTTCTATGAGAAACTAGACTTAATAAGGTTTAATTCCATATTTTGTTCAATCTTCTAATTCAATTCCTACAATTTTTGGTGATTTTTCAAAGTTAGTCTACTGCTGATGTCCAAACTGTTTTAGTGCAAGCTGTTTATTACCATTTTTCCCTTAAACTTTTAATAAATGATAATTTCGTCCCTACTCAATTAGCCTCTCAATTGAGCTAATTTTTCTCAATTAACATTTTATTCTATCACCTTAAACTAGTTTACAACCTTTAGGAATCAGAATTTCAGCAATAGACTTTAATTCCAAACATTTTCACAATTAGGTCCCAAAAATCAATTTCCATTGAAATTGCCTAATAAAATCATCTCATAAACAAATTAAAGCTTTAATTTCATTCTATTTCATCATAAACTTAGAGCACTCAACCATGGTGACTTTAAATTTCATCCATGAAATCAAAAACTAATGAATTTAATAGTAGGATCTACTTGTAAAAGTCTTAGAAACACAAAAATTACAAGAAAAAGGCAAGGATTAACTCACTTGGTGCAAAAATTATGAAATACCAGCTTATAGAACCCTCCTATGGCGTTTTTAGCTGCTGGAATTGAAGAGAAATGAAGAGAAATCTAGATATTTCCTATTTAGTCCTAGTTTTATTTAGTTAATTTTGCAATATTCCAATTTTACCCTTAATTTATCAATTTTTCTGCTGATTTCATACCCTTGCCGTCCAGCCCAAATAAATTTTGGGTCTAATTGCCTTTTATATCCTTTCTCATTAGACTAATAAGCTATTTAATCACTCTAGCAACTTTTACACCTATTACAATTCAGTCCTTTTCATTTAATTGACTACCCAAACATTAAAATTTCCTAACGAAATTTTAATACCACATTAATAACATTTCATAAATATTTATAAAATTATTTTTGACTCGGTTTTACGAGATAGAGGTCTCAATACCTTATTTTACCCAATTTCTTCAATAATTTCTTTTTCTAACTAATCACTAAATTGATAAAATTTTTCTATCAATATTTTCATACGATTTTCCTATCATATAAATTTTCAAGCAAAAATATTGAAATAAATTTCTCTTTAAATCGGATTTGTGGTTACGAAACCACTGTTCCGATAACATTGAATTTACGCCATTACATCTCGGCATCCAACTAACCTAAGGAGTTGGTTAAAACTACTTATCACTCGATGTCACAGCCTAGACTAGATTGGGGTAAGGTTTTTATGGATAGGCAATATCGATTTCAAGTTCATTCACACCTATATGACTTCCTAAAGTTGTTAAGCCTAGGTTTTAGGTTATTTCTTTCCTAACCAATTGATCCGCTAAGAAACTCTACATTCCAATCAATTAATTAGGTTAATATAATTGAAAAATGTGAAATATGTATAAATTATAAATTGGTTCTAATCTTTATACAAGCATTCAATTAACAATGTTAAAGAAAGATATATAAAGAATAGAATAAAGGAAAAAGGTGCTATGGATTTCATCAATCTAAAAGTGCGGCCCCAAAGCAATCTCCGCTTACGATCATCTAACATCGGGATAGGATCTTCTGGTTACATGAACATAAAATAATCTAAGTAAAAACTAGGAACAAAAAAAAACCTACGAATATTTTATGTCTCCTTAAAATTGAGTGTTTAATCTCATTACAATGGCATTTATATAGGCTAAACTCGAAATATTAAAGTTCCTAAAATATCGTTTAAAGTATTTATAGTTCGATTAGGAAAAATACTCTTAATTTCCCTAAAAAATACAGTTGTCATGTGCAGGGATTTTCGGGCCGCGCAGAAGCTGTGTTGCAACATAGGTTGGTGTCGTGACACAACAAGGGGCGTGTTGCGACACGACATGCAGTTTTACTCCAGGACTTGTTTTTGCTTTTGTCTTCAATATTGCTATATGGGTGTCTTGGTATTGTGATATAGGTAGCAATTTTGGCCCAAATATGCATTTGTAGCTCCCAATTTGTCCTAAAAGACCATGTAACTGTATTTAAGTATCTAAAGTATAATAAAAATGATTGAAAAGCATAAATTACGACTTCAAGCATGAAAACATAAATATATAATAAGATGCTTTGATTTAACTATCAAACAAGCTAAAGTTATGTGTAAAAAGAGATGTAAATAATAGTGTAATTCGTGGCAGATCAAACTCCCCCACACTTAACTTGTTGTTTGTCCTCAGGCAACCAAAAAACCATATGGGAAAAAAGAGACAAGAAAATAAATTAATACGAAAATGACTTGATTTCTTTCTTTAAATAAGCTAGAGTTAGTGAAGATGGATGTAAATAAAGACCTAGATCATGGCAGATCACCACTCCCACACTTAACTTTTTGCTTGTCCTCAAGCAAACCAAGTCTAGACACATAGCATGCAAAAAGAAGACATTCCTTGGATTTTATTACTACTACGAACATGATTGTCAAATATTAAAGGCATAACAATACTTATTGCACATGCAACTTAATCTTCATAGTTCAATGCCTTGAAAACTTTTTAAAGTAAATTAAAATTAGTTTACAAAGTTACATTACTAACAACTTAGAAGTAATTCTCATTACCAAATGTTTAACAATATCACCATTAACATAAATCAAACAGATATGTAGCAGACACAATCATGTGAATAAAAAAATATTCATTAAGTATAATTGTTAACAATTCCGGAAGATTATGCACAAAAAATGATTAAGTCACATTGGTCTTCTAGGCTTGTAACATAGGTTGGTGGCATGTCACAACACAGCAGGCAGTTTCGCTACAAGACTTATTTTTACTTCTGTCTTTAGTGTTGCGACATCAATGTCTTGGTGTCGCGACATAAGCAGCATTTTCGACTCGAATATGTATCTTTAGCTCCCAATTTGTCTTACAAGACTATGTAACTTTATTTAAGTATCTACAGTATAATAAAAACAACTAAAAAATATAAATTACGACTTCAAGCATGAAAACATAAATATATACTAATATGCTTTGATTTAACTATTAAACAAGCTAAAGTTATGTGTAAAAAGGGATGTAAATAATAGTGTAATTCGTGACAGATCACGACGTCAGATGTTGTTGTCGCGACATGATCGTCGTTCCTTGCATACTTAAGCCCAAATTGATGCCCTACACACTTAAATAACCCATTAGTTGTGCCTAAGGCCCGAGTTAGCTTTACGGGTCGTCAAAGCACTAAATACTACATAAAAAATACTTATTTTACAATGAAATAAATCTAAGCTAATAAAATTGAAAATGCGATATATAAACATAAAATGATTAAAGAAACTCGTTAAATACCAAAAAGACTCCAATTTACCACAACAAATTGTGGCAGATCACATATCTAATGTATATATACTATTATTTAAGCTTTTAATTTAGTAATCGAGTTACCATAATAAATTAACGAAACACCATTTAAAAATAACTAAAAACTTATTACTTTAATAAAATATCAAATCTTAATATGATTGAACAGTAGTGACTATCATCTTTGGAGTTTCAACCCAATTATTTTAACTAAATCCGTATGTAATTTTCATTTAGTGTTTCATAAATATATTTGCACATATTTTTCTATCATAAATATTGTGTTATAATATAGTTTAATATTTAATTAATTATGGTGTCATTTCAGCTTTTAACCACAGCAGCACAAGGGCGCACGTGTGAAGTACAAAGTGCATGGTACGGATGGGTCCACAATGGAAGTTAGGGACACGCGCGGGAATGGTGGTGGGTGCAAAGCCCAAGGGGCCAGATAGAAACGTGATAAAAATTACTATTTCCAGATGGAAGGTGATTGCGCTAAGGAGGCGGGAATGGGTGTGGAGACAAAGGTAACATGCGAGGGAGGCACATTGGATATAGAAATTTGGGCAACGGCCGACGTGGTGTACTTACACTGGTGACACGAGCGGCGTCCCTACTTTCCCAATACTCTCCTGTGCTTTTCATTCTTGATTTTTCCTATCTCTTTTAATATATGCATAAAAATAATATCTCTTTCATTTCAAAACTATAATAAAATCCTTTTGCCGTCTGTCTGCCCATGCAATTTAAAATTTATTTCTTAAATGTTCTCTAATTTATAAAGATTTAAATTATTTTTAATGCTTTGAATATGAAAAATGAAATATAACTGATGAATATAAAACTAGATTATGCTCTTCTCTATACTTTAAAAAAATTAAATATAACTTGATTAATATCGGTATTATTATAAGTGCAGGAGAACATAAATTTAAATACTCTGAAATGTATTATTTTCTTATTTAAAAGTTATAGAAAGACTATAAGTGATTCTAAACATTGTATAAAAAAAATATAAATATGATAAGAACATATAAGAAAACTTATATATAAAACAAATTAAATGTACCAAAATCACATAATACAAATTATTATTAGAGTTGGCAAACGGATGGGTTCGGGCAAGTTTATTTCAGACTCGAATTTTTTCGAACTAGGTTGGAGCTGACAGATTCAAATAATTTTAAATTTTATAAGTTATAAATATTGAATGTAATAATTCATTTTACTTTTATATGATGGCAACGCAATTCAAATTTACTTTATAAAAAACATAAATTATATATAATAATATTTTTTATAACATAATTAAAGTGCTTATTGTAGGTAAATTTTATTATTTTATGATATTATATAAATTAACGAAATTACTTTTTATTGTTTATTATTATATTATACTAACAATTGAATAACTTATTAATAGAATTTGATGTATTTTAAGGTAATAATTAGCATTCATGTATCCAAAATGTATAAGTTTATACAAATAATAAATTAAAGACAGTAATTTATTAATAGAATTTTTAAAAAAAATAGATAATTTTTTTTATTTTTAATAAGATAATATTAAGGTTGTTTGAAATTGACTAGATCAATTGGTCGGACTGGTTAGATAGGGAACTGATTAGAGTACCAGTTAGAAAAAGGGCATTGAATCGATTGACTTAAAAATTGATACGGACAAATTAAATCAGGTAAAAAAGATTGATTTTACTAGAACTTTAATAATTTATTTAATCGAACCAAATTAATTGATTAGAACAACAAACCGATAAACTGACCAATCAACCACTTATTCAGTTACAAAAATCTTGAATTATATCATCAAATTTATTAATTATTAAATTAATAATTTTCAGTGCATGAAATAAATATAAACCTTGCATAGATTTCCATTAAATTATGAAATCAGTTTAATATCTTTACCTAGTTTTAATAATCAAATTACTTTAGTTTTGAATAATTAACTAGATTTATTTTATAATATAAAATGATATAATAATATATAAAATAGTATTATGAATTAGAACTTTATATTATTTATATAAATAATTTTAGTCCAAAGTTTACCCCTATAAAAAAATAATTTTTTATTTATATTATATGATAATAGACTAATTCAAGGATTAATTTCACAGTTAAAATAAATATGTTATAATTAATTATTTTTAATATAAAAATTATATTTATCCTTTAAAAAAATTTAAAATAAAAAGAATTTAATTAGATTTCAAATACAAGATAAATAAAAAGTTATAAATTCCCTTGAATACAGGATAATGTTTAAATTATATAAGATAAAGCAAAAATGATAAAATTAAAAAATTGATGAATTCACATGATTGTTTCCGGCCTCATTTAGGTTTATACTTATCCCACTACCCCTTCTGATCTTCATTGCTCATAGTTTCACCATGTCACCAGTCGATTTCAATTTTGAGATTGTTTTCATTTTCTCGCCATCATCCCAACGCCTTTTTGGAAACACACAACACCACTTGAACGCCTTATGATTTTCTTTAAATCTTATAATTTCATATTTCAGCTTTGGTCCGATTTATAAAATGGGATAATTTTATCTTATTAATAAAATAAGACATTCATATATTTTACACTATATTTTATGCACAAAATTCTATTAATATCATTTAGTATTTTTTTATTATTTGATTATTAATTAATATGTTTTAATTTTAAAATTATATTGTGTAATTTTATGTGGAGAAACTAATTTTACTTATATTTTATTATATCATATCATATAAATATCTAAAATTAATAAATTTACAATTTAAGTTTCCTTAAAAATTTAGAAATTAGAGTTGAAAATTAAAATTTTATACGTGTGGGTGATACAAAGTTTCAAAACTTAATTTGAAAAAAATCAAATCATTGATTTTCTGAATATCAGAATTATGTTCTTTTTACAATTTTTATGGGTTAACTTTGGATCGAAATTTTTACATTTTCATCACTTTTTAAAATTAATTAATGATGTTAGAGTTGTAATCCAAATTCTTATTAAAATAAAATATAGTTCTCGGCCTTCACCATCGTGGATCTCCAATAAGCAAGATATTGGACTGGGGTTGACCCTTATGGTACAGTAGAGGCTGCACAAAAAGAATCCATATAGAAGTTTACTTCTTCTATTTGATATTAATTTGAATAAGTTGTTTCAACCTTACTATATTACTTCTATTAGATGTTGATTAGAATAAGGTTTTCTAAACCTATAAATAGACGCAATCTATACTCCTTATAATCATTTGAATTCGACATAATAAATTTTATTTTTCTCTGCCCGTGATTTTTTCTCGAAAGGATTTTCACGTAAAATTTGTGTGCTCTATTTTTCTTTCTTTCTTTTGCAATACATTGCCATTATTGACATTCTATTTTAACAAATGAAAACATATTCTTAATTAAATTCAAATTTATAAAATAATTTTTTTTAAAATTATCTCATTATAGGTTATGATCATATTTGCTTTTTTTTATACAATACCTATAACTATCCATAACCCCTCTCCAACTCATAAATAGGAGGATAACTCAAACCTACATCTTCCTGTATTAACAACAATACTCATGCCAATTAAATTATAACTCAATCGATAAATTCATAAAATATTTTTAAAAAGTCATATCTATATAAATCATATCAAAATTAATTTATAATTTATATTATAAATTTAATATACACAACTGATCGAGGCATCAGAATATAAACTAGTTAAATATAAATTATGTATTAAATGATTTCTTTTTAGGAAAAAAGAAAGCATCCCTCAAGTAGTATCAAACTTTTTGTCATATCAAACAAAAGATGGTAAAGTTGTATATAGAAAACAAAAAAAGGGTGATGTTAGGGAGAGATCCACTCAAAGATGGCATTCAACCAATGATTGATATATTTGAACAGCAATTCCACTGCTACACGTACAGGTTTGAGAAAAAAAGGTGTGGGTTTTAGGCGCATGGAGCGCTACTGCAAAAAGAAAATTTTGGTATCATCCTCTTCATGCAACTTTCCCAAAGCAGCAAGCTAAGGTTAACCATCCATTTGTTGCCATTTCGACACTTACATAATAACCCCTTTTCCTTTCTTTTATTAAACACCGCCTATTTGTTTAAGTTATATTAATTTATTTTTTCTTTCGTGGCCAAAGTTGGGTAAAACAGGTCTCTTAATTTGATTTTGCCAAAAATAGCAAAAATTAAAGAGAGAAATGAAGAGGGGGTGGGGCCCACAAACTCCTTTTTAAGCTGCCTGAAAAAGTACGGATACTACACGTTGTGAGCTAGGATGCGACACGTGTGAGGCCCAAGTCCCGTCTGCTTCCGCCCCGGCACCCTCGGCGTTAGCTATGGGCCAAGCTCTGACGACGCCCGCAGACGGAGTTTCAGGTTGTTCTTATTTTTTTGTGGATTTCAATAACTCCACGTGGCTTCTTCATCGAGTATTATCACATTTATATTGTTATAATTTCTTTTAAACTAATTAACAATTCTCGATTGAGTGTTAACTTTATTAATATGGATTTATTACTAATGAAAAATGAGGTGGGTTTAAGTGCAGTGGAGTTTATTATCTCTATATTTACGGGTTGAAGAGGGTTATGGGTAGTTATAGACATTGTATCAAAAATAATATATATAATCAAAATTTATAATGAGATTGTTTAAAAAAGAAAGAAGCCACGATTTAATTGGTTAAGCATCAATTGAGTTGGAGCCCAAAATAATAGTTTAAGAATGTTTCTCCAAAGTGCTTTTAGGAAAAAAAATACGCTAAGGAAGAAGTTAAAATTTTTAATTTCTAGAAAAAAAGTACATTTGAGCTAATTTTTAACTTTAGAGAAGTATTTTTCCTCTAAAAAAGTAACTTGTTTAGATATAATAATCTATCAATATAATACAAAAACATATAATGATCTATCAATTCTGCTCGTAGAGTTTTTAATTTTATGATCAAGGTTTTCGACAAGGCTATGACACTATTAAAAAAGAGTGAGGCCTCAAGTCATAAGAGTTGTTCCAGTCTCACAAATTCACATTTGTAATTTATGGGTCTCTCTCCCACCATATGTGAATTTTATCTAGTTCTTTTTAAATTAATTCAACTTTTGCTTAGGAGTAAAGTCACAATAATTTTTCTAGTGTTGAATTTAAATTGTATATTTTTTTGAAAACTAAAATGAAATTTCACCATTTCAGTAGTTATATACTTATAATTTTTTTAAAATATTAAATAAAAAATTTATCATTTTGAAAAGGTTATATACTAAATTAAAATCTTGTCAAATTTAAAAGGCTAAAAATGAAATTTTACATTTTTAAGGGGCGGGCCTTGACCAACACCCGCGATGCCGCCCCTGCTTTTGCTTTATTCTTTGTCCAATATATATTATATTGATTAAATTCTACATTATAATTGATCTAGCATATATTTGGATCTATAATTTTAGTTCTTATACTTATAATTGTATTGTTTTTATATTAGTCAAACTTGCATTGATAAGCATAAGAAAAACTCTTCAAGTGAGGTTAAAGTTTAATTGGTAAGCCTAAATATCGACCAAAAGTAGAGTCAAATATACCTAGTTTAAAGTTTAATTAATACTATAGGATAATCAAGGTAGTTAATTTTTTTTCTTTATTCTTCTGCTTTATTCTTTGTTTTTTTCTCTTCATCTCTTTAATATAGTTTTTCTATATTTTTCATTTGTTAAAACTAAAGGAGAAGAAGAAAAGGAAAATAAAAAATTAAATTGTTCAAAAAAATAAAAATATAGGGACTAGTTCTAACAAATGAAAAACATAAAAAAAACTAGGTTAAAAGAGATGGAGAAAGGAGGAAAACAAAGGAAGAAGGAGAGGAAGATAATGAAAAATAAAGAAAAAAAAAGTTAAAAGAACATAAAAGAAAAAAATTTTAAATTGCTCAAAACGAAGAAATATTGGGACCAATTATATAATTTAACTTAAAATTTTTGTTTGAAATGATGATTTTGTTAGAAAAACGGGTTTGGAAAACACAGCGGAAAGTAAATTTCGGGAAAAACCAGAATTTTAAACTTTTTTTCCCAAAACAAGATCTTGGTTGTGATATCTAAAATAATAAACATTTAATTAAAATTGTACATTTTTTATTTGTCTAGGATGAACGTTTCGACCGAGTATCTTCTTGGTTATCCTCAAGGTCATATCTGCCAAGTGTGGGTTCGCTTCAAGTTATAAAATTTTTCACAAAACCAATGGGGTTTCAATTTCTCTAAACTTTTAGGTCAAGTTATAAATAAAAAAATATATCAATAAATTTTTTGGAATAATCTCTTCTACAACTTTCTCTTGAATTCAAGTGTGTGTAAATAATGACCCAAGGCTCTTTTTATATAAGGAGAGTTTAGAGAGTTCAACTATTATTAAACTTAATCATTTTAATATTAAATTAATATAAATATTAGATTAAATTTAATATTAACTCTTATTAAAATAATAGAATGTTTATCTACAAGATAAACATTAAATTTAACTTAATATTAATATATTAACTTTAATATTGAAATAATAAAATACTATTAAAATAAGTATTAAATTAAATTTAATATTAAACTATTAAAATAATATTATTTTTGGAATAATTAATCTGAAATCAAATTCTCTAGTAGAGTCCCAGTAAGAGTGTAACTCTTCCACTGCTCAACCACCGATGACCAACCATCACCGGCCATCGGGACGTCGCTGTCGTAGCCACCGACATCCTGTGTTTGGTGATGCAGGTGCGACACCTTTATGGCACCTCGAGCTGGTTCAATTGCTATCGATTTAGTCCAGGTCAATAATGACCCGATCGGTCCAGTCTAGCACCGGTTGGATCGTTGACCCGATTTCACATATTGGGCCTAGTTCAACCAATTTTTGGGTCTTGGTTTGTTTTGGACTCCCGAGCCCAATTTACGATATCAGGTCCAATTTTCAAGTTCAATTACCCATTGGACCAATTGTTTGACTTGAAAATTAATTTTAAAAATCTCATATTAATTTTAATTAATTTGATTAATTTAATTTTGCTTGATCAAACTTAATCTTTCCTAAAATCACTTAGATTTTCCTAATTAATTTTTTAATAAAATTTTTAATCAAATTCTTTTGTTGAACAATTCTAATGACCACTTAATTTAATTCCACATCAAATAAATCGACTCAATCAAATTATTCCCAAAGGCGTAAAATTTTCTTCTGATTCAAATGCAGTTCGATCGAACTTTTGTAAAGCTAGTGGAGGGACCAGTCGAACATATATAATTGGGCTCTAGTGAATGCAATTATGTCTAGAAGCATCGTTGTAACACCCCTAACCTGTATCCGTCGCCGGAACAGGATTACAAAGCATTACCAAAATTTTCAGGACATTTGCATATATTTCAAGTTAATTACTATTCATGTATCGAAATAATTCAAAACGTCCCTTAATTGGACCCTCGAGGTCCAATACAAGCATTTGAAACGAGTCGGGACTTAATCAGAACCTCTAAGAATTTTTTGCAACATTTTAAAAATTTTCCAAGGTTGTAGGGCTCACACGCCCATGCGGTCTAGGGACACGCCCGTGTGGTCAGGCTGTGTACTACACACACCCGTGTCCCTAACCTGTGTAACTCTCTGACTTTTAAGGCATGAAGAAATTGAAGTCACACGGCCAAGTCACAAGCCCGTGTGCTAGGCCGTGTGGCAAATTTAATTTTCAAAATTTAGGTGCAGTTTTCACACGGCTAAGACACGCCAGTGTTCTAGGTCGTGTAGCACACACGGTTGAGACACACGCCCGTATCTCTTTCCATACGCTCAATTCTGAGCATTTAGTTTCTTAAAAATTAAAGTGCAGGGGACATACGACCTAACTACATGCCCATGTACCCGACCGTGTGTCACACACGGTCTAGACACACACCCGTGTAGACAAAATAAAACCATTCCTAGCTTCATTTCTCACCCAAAATCACCATTTATCAAAACATACCAAGTACAATCCAACCATTCCAAGCATTCAAATCAAGCAAATTCCATCATTCATCATGGCATATCATTTCATGCATAGGTGTTTACAATCTTACCTTAGTTCAATCTATGTATTAAACATGATTTGATCAACCATTTAACATATATGTAGCTACCATAGTTTGACATTATAAGTATATTTAAACAAACCATTATTAGCCATTCCAATGGCTAGATTACAAGCATCATTTACATTACATGCTAATATGGTTAATATATCCTATACATGCCATTACAACCATAGTTGATTTACCATATTGTACCGACATGGGCCGATGGATAATGTGAGTGATCTCCGTCGAGCTTCCGATCTACTATAAAACAAGGTAATAAAACTAAGTAAGGATATAATGCTTAGTAAGTTCGTATAACATGGTACTTAACTTACCATTGATTCTATTTTGAGGTAACTATGTAAGGCATATTCAATCAATTTGACCTCAAACCCTACACACATCCTCATTGCCCTTATTAGTCATATAATCCATAACAACATCAAAACATATATGGGCTAAACAACAATCAATATTCCAAGCACATATGCTTTCCTTAACATGTATTCATTCAACATGCATAAATTATCTCATTATTACAAGTATAATTTCATACTAACTCATTTCAAGTTCAGACCATTTCATATCAGAACTTTCCTCATATTAATCAGAATATCAAGGTCACGATTAGTACACTCAAGGTGTATAAGTCTATAATCAAGGATATACATACTCATCAAATAAATTCCACGTACAATATTGTCATTTCATATTTTCATATATCAATTATCATGTATCGTCATTTTCATGTATTCCAGGTCGATATGTGTAATAACTCATTTCTTATTCATATCTTCTTATGTCAAGAACTTTTACTCGTTGAATTTATCTAAAATATTGATGGATACACAGATAGTACATTCATGGTGTACAAATCAGGATTCTTCAATTCATATTCAATGGTACCTATAAGGTACTATATCAGATAGTACACTCTCGAGCCACACATGTATACAACAGGATTTCCAGTCCAAGCTAAATCCTTTTTATGACATATGATCTAAGGAGCTTGATCTGGATTACCCGTCCGGGCTAAATCCAATCTATAACATGTGCTCGAGAGGACTCATATCAGAATTACACGTCCGGGCTAAATCCTTTTTTATGATAAAGTCAATAGGATTACTCGTCCTAGCTAAATCCCGTCAGCAACAAATGCAGGACCTTATTCATTTTGAAAAATCACATATCCATCGAATTTCCATTTTATTCAACCGGGATTTAAAAAATTTTCAAGCATCATCGGGCATGTGATTATTTCATATATCCACAACATTCATATAATTCAAATAAACACATTCCACATTCATTTCAAGCATATAAGTAACATTCTCATCATTTATCCTTTAACCTCTATCGGGCATTATCATTTAATTCAAACATTTTCATTTATCGGGCTTAATCGAATATGTAATCATTTTCACATATTTATAACATTTATACAATTTACATAAACACAATCAATGCAAGCATGTAAATAAACACAATTTAGTTACACGAACTTACCTCGACGGTTGTTCGTGTACGAATAATCTACTAATCCAACTTTTCCTTTTTTCCTCATTCTAACTCCAAATTTGGTCTATCCAGATCTATACGAGTAAATTTGACATAAATTTATCATATTTTATATTCAAGTGGAATCACTTTTTATCCTAGGTAAAATTACCATTTTGCCCCTAACTTTTCCATAAATTCTCATTTCGTCCCTAGGCTCGGAAAATGAAACTTGTGCAATTTACTCCCTATTCCAAGCCTAACCAAAACCCCATTACAAAATTTACAGCACATGCATTCAAAAAAATTCAAAATTTTTCATAAATTTTAAAATTTTACATTTTAGTCCCTAAATCATGTTTTCATCAAAAATCACTTTGTAAAAGTTGTTTATCTATCAACAACCTTTCGTTTTCTACCATAAATTTCAATTTTTAAGCATATACATCCATGACCCATTTTCCATGCTTTGACAACTTTTCAAATTAATCCCCCAAATAAATAGATTTTACTATTCCGATTTCAAAAATTCAAAATTACTAAAAATGGGGCTTGAATACTTACCCAATTTAGCCAGAAAGTTTCTTCTCTCTCTCCTAGAGTTTCCATGAATTATTTGGTGAATAAGATGAGAAAAATAAGATGATAATTCTTTTATCATCTTTTTAATTAATTAATTTAATTGAATTCCAATTTAGTCCCTACCCTTTTTAAAATTTTTCAAGGGTGAATCATACCAAAAAATCTACATGCTTTTATTAATGGCCTAATTACCATATAAGGACCTTAAGTTTTGAATTTCATAGCTATTTGATCTTTCTAGCTACTAGAATCCAACTTTTGGATTTTATACGATTTGGTCCTTCTCGTAATTAAACACTTAATAGATAATATTTTCTTATCAAAATTTTCACATGACATATCTATCATAATACAAGCCATATAATAAAATAAAAATAAATTTTATTTTTTGGCTCGGATTTGTGATCCCGAGACCATTGTTTCAATTTCACTAAAATTGGGTTGTTACAATCGTTCCGATAATTCGCAATTACTTAATTATGGAGTCAGTCCATAAGAAGTACTATAATTGAAAACTCCTTATTGTATACTCTTTACGAAAGCAATTCATCCAACTGCTTTGTCCAATGACCTCGTCATTTGTGTGTTACCTTCATATGATATCATTGATTCCTTTAAGTTAAATTCGTTCACTCAATACAATCTTATTTTCCCTTACTATCACCATTGTGTCTTCTTAATGATTAATATGATCATTATCAACAAATGACTGTGATAAATTGCTTGTTTGAGAACAAGCAACCTGTAGCCAAGTTCCATATTTATCAATCCACACAATGCCAATGAAAGGATATCATTAACTCTTTAATTGAGTTATGAATTTCATTGTTGCTAGTAAAGTCATACCATACACAAGTCATATACCTAACATACCGGCAATGGGCTCGATCATCTTTAGAGCATAAGCCTCCACTTATATCAAATTACATGAGTTGCATACGCATGGTCAGTGACTAACTCAAGGTTTAGGTAAATCACACTATGAACGTCACAAATGAATTAATTCACAAACGGATTCAGAATTAATTCATCTTGAGTCTAGTCCAATGTATCATTCTACCAATGAATACATCTATGTCTCTGCTCGTTGAGTTAACTGCTCTAATAGCCAAGACTAGCCATCTCCCCAATTGGAATTGTAGACAACATAATAATCCCTCTCAGTATTTGAATCAAATGCTCATTTTGATTCTTTTATAGGATTACGGACTCATTTAGATTATCTACTGAAGTAAGTTATTTTTCTCGCAATGTAAACGTTCTTTACAATGTCCCTTATCTTCAGTTTAAATTTTAGACAATTAATAAGCTAATATTTGCTTGTCACAATTTTGCTATGCATGCAAAATAGAAAAGATATAAATACAAAAGACATAATAGTGAAATGTGAAATTAACTTATTTATTTATTCATTATTCAAATAAATAGAAAATAATTACATGGTTACTACAATATGGGCACATTTCCCAACAAATTTAATGTGTCACGTTAGCTTATCGTTATACTATTAACGATAATTAACGGCTCAGTGACTAAAATGTTACAACACGTTAATGTGACTAAAATGTAACATTTCAAACTTAAGTATCTAAAATATAATATGAAGTAAACAAAAGTAACTATTTTGATAATTTACCTTTATATAAAATACTTACTAATAAACATCAAAAATAAAAATTCATCATTCAACCGTTTCAAAATATTAAAAGAAAAAAAAGTAAAATTATTCACAATAAAATCATACTCATGCTAAATATATAAGATGGAATTTCCATAAAAAAACATACACTTGAAGCTTTGTTTCTTTTATTATTTATTAAATTTTAAATTTTAAATTTTCAAGTATAAAGTTAAGAAGTTTAACAATGAAAGTTAATGTTTTTATTATTTATTACTAGAAACGGTAAAAAATTAATAATTTTATATAATTTTTAATATTATTCATGTACTAACCGGTGCATAATGTTTCAATTAGTACGATCAAAATTGGATTGAACAAGATGGTACAAGTGGCACATACCAAAATTTTCACTTGTGTGAAACAATGATTGGTTATTCTAGTTTTCTATTGGAATGGAACGTATCGACCAATAGGTCAAAACCGGTGCAAAACCTACTACATCGAAGATAATTTTCTTGTCCAATGTTAGTTAGAAGACCATGGCTTTATTCACAATTTGTTATTGAATTATACTCGTTGTCTTTTTTATACTTATTTTTTTTCTACATTGGTACCTTAACTACCATTTTCATCTCATTTTACCCCAAAACTTACTTGCATCCAATAAGAATATTATTCTTATTGGAAACCATTTATTATTAGGGTAAATTGGGCCAAAATTGATAATTCAGGTGTCAATGTGGAAAAAAAATTAGATACCAAAGTGAGAAGACAAATATAGTTAAAGAGTTTGTAGATATTCAATTTTGGCTACTAAAATTTTATCTTTTCCTCGAGATAAATAATATTATATTTCAATAAATTATGCTACCAAGCATGGATCAACTATATCGTCATTTCACTTAATATTTCTTTCGGAGCAACAACTCTTGTTTAGAATAGTTTTTGTTCAAAACAATTGTTATTCAAGAATGGTTATGTCCGGAATAGGGCTTTAGTTAGAACAACTTTCATCCAGTGTAGTTATTACTTGAGAACAACTCCTGTTGAGAACAACTCTTGTTTGGAATAATGATGTTTCAGAAATAACCATGTTTAGAACAACCATTATTTGAAACAACTTGTATTTAGAACAATTGTGTTTTTTTGAAAGAGTCATTATTCAGAACAAGCTTTACCAAGAAAAACATCATCACATAACAACCCTTGTTTGGAGCAACCTCTACATTGAAAACAACTATGTTAAGAATAATTCATGCTTGGAACAAGTCAAAGTAATCATTATTAAGAAATAACTCTAATCTAAGAAACAAATATTATTTTGCGTTTCAAGAGATGTTCCATGAAAGATGTTTCACATGGTACCGCTTCACCAAAATAGAAGAAGTGGAAGTAACCTCAGAATATGGCAGGGTTCTTGGATTATCTTTACTCTTAAGATGCTCCAGAGAGCTTCGCTTGGTGGATTAGATATGGAAGTAGTTAAGAGTTTTCCTCTTAACCTTTTCTTATAACGATGAATGCTTCTCCTTTCTTGTTCACTACTTATTATCAGCATCACTAACAAGATCCTTTTATAAAAAAAAAAGAAGAAGAACCATTAATGCCTTTGTAACTGAAAAATACTAGTTATTTTCATGAATTGCTAGCTTTGTAACTCCTATTCTTGAAACACTATAAATATGAGCTTTCCACAACTAGTGAAAGAACTTTTGACACTTAGGAATCTTAACTCTCAAAGCTCTCTTTAAAATTCTCTTAACTTATTTCTTTGTTTAGCCTTATTGTTAATCAGATCTTAATTTCTCCACCTTATCAGCCACCACCTATAGTTGTGCTTAGTGTTATTGAATATAGTCCAATCTTCACATCCTATTTATTTGTTTGCAACGCTTCCTCTCTCCTTAGACGAAGATAAATTTTACAATAAATTTTATGCATAAAGATAGGTGCAGATTATTACATGATTTTTAAGTTGAAAAGAATGTAAAAGGTGATTATTTGAAAAAGGCTTGTAGGAAACTTTTTTGTTTTTATTTTTAGCTGTTAATTATTTGTTAGGTTTCATAGAAAAATTTGGGTTCTTCTATTGAGAATGCTATTAGTATAATCATTAATGAAGTTTATAAAAAATCACAAATTTACTGAGTTTTGGGAGTTCTGAGTTTTTGGTTTATCAAAATCACAATTTTACATATAATTTTATCAAGATGTAATTATATCTGTTTAAATATAATAATTATATTTAATTATATGTATTTGACGATCAAATTGATAGAATTTGTAAATGTGGATGGTTAAATTTATTGAATTATTTAAAATTAAGATCAAATTGATAGGATGTATAAGTATTGAGGACTAAATGAATTATTATACTAGTTAGAAAAATGCCATATACTCCTTCAGTTAACCATTTAACGAAGAGTGATCAAAATATAAATGATCTAAAATAGAAATGACCAAAATAGAAATTATCTAAAACATTTTTATTTTAAACTTAATAACTAAATTGAAATTTTTTATGGTTGGTAGCCAAAATAGAAACACGCTAGGTGACTAATTCTATACTTTACCTTGAATCTCAAAATAAAACATCTATTCTTCGTTGTTTTGATTTGTATAGAGTAATAATTAAAGTTTTTATTAAATAGGTAACACGGATTTAATCCATATAATTTTAATCTCTACCTCTAATATTGTAAAAAAAAAACTTTCCCTTTCCCGTCCACATAAAAAAATTATAAATTCATAGTAACAAATTTAACCTAACTAAAAAAATAATAGAAACTCAAAGAATAAACAGAAGTGGAGGGCCATATGATTAATGACCAGAAAAATACAGTATAAGGTAGGAAAGATCTACCTAGGAAAAAAAAAAATAAAGAACCAAAATAAAAATGAAAGACCTTCAAGCAAGGTGTTCCCAAAAACATGGTGACGCCTGTCATCAAACAAGCCCCCCCCCCCAAAAAAAAAAAAAAACCCCTTCCCCTTTCAATGCTATATATATCCCTCCATTCATCCCATTCTTCAAAGTAATTTACCCCTCTGTTCCCCATTTCTCTCTTTGAATCCCCCTTACACTTGAATTGTCACCATGCAACTCCTTTTCCCCTCATTGCCACTACCACCCCACACTTTTCTACCAACTTTCACAGCTTTCTATGGTTGTCACCTTCCCTTTCTCATTACACCAATTGTTTTGTTTTATTTGATGGTGGTTTTGGTGGTGGTGATGCTGCTGTTGTTGTTGTCAGTTCATCAATGGCGGCACCCCAAGGACAAACCCCTGCCACCTGGTTCCATGGGTTGGGCTTATATTGGTGAAACTCTCAAGCTTTACAAAGAGAATCCCAATTCTTTCTTTGCCAACCGCCAAAAAAGGTATACAAGTTGTACCTAAAAAGGTCAAAGCTAATGATGTAATATTACAAATTGTAACTAAATTTGGGTTGTTGCCTTTTTTTTTTTTTTGATTGTTTAGGTATGGAGATATATTCAAAAGCCACATATTAGGATGCCCCTGTGTGATGATTTCAAGCCCTGATGCAGCTAAGATTGTGTTGGTCACAAAGGCTCATCTTTTCAAACCAACTTATCCACCAAGCAAGGAGAAGATGATAGGGCCTGAGGCCATATTCTTCCATCAAGGTCCTTACCATTCAAGGCTGAAGAAGCTGGTTCAGGCCTCTTTTTTACCCTCTGCAATTCGAGGTTCAGTTTCTGAGATTGAGCAGATTGTTCTTAAATTCCTACCAGCTTGGGAAAACACCACTCTTAACACCTTGCAAGAAATGAAGAGAGTATGTGTCAGTTTTTGTTAACCATTTTTACCCTTCACTGCACATACATCAATAACCTTAAACAAGGGTTCTTTCTTTTGTGTTTTGTTCTTTAGTATGCTTTTGATGTGGCAATGATTTCTGCCTTTGGCCATAAACAAGACAAGGAAATCAACGGAATCAAGCAGCTCTATCAATGCCTTGAAAAGGGTTACAATTCCATGCCTTTAGATCTTCCAGGAACTCCTTTCAATAAAGCAATGAAGGTACTTACATATACGCATACATATATAGACACACTTAGACCATTTTGTTTGAGCGAATAATAAGTTCATATTGTTTCACTTTTGAAAAGGCTAGGAAGCTGTTGAATGAGACCCTGAGAAGATTGATAAAAGAAAGAAGAGAAAATGAGAAACAAGGTGGTGGAGGAGGGTTGCTGGGTGTTCTATTGGGTGACCAAAACCAAAAGGTTGATCAACTCAGTGATTCCCAGATTGCAGATAATGTAATTGGTGTAATCTTTGCTGCTCATGATACCACTGCAAGTGTCCTAACATGGCTGTTAAAATACTTGCATGACAATGGAAATTTACTAGAAGCTGTCACTGTAAGTAAACTATTTTTTATGATCATCACCTTTGAATGAAAATCAATCAAATCTTTTTCATTCTCATTTATAAATCATATGTTTGCAGAGAGAACAAGAAGGTGTTCGACGAGAAATAATCGAAGCAAATCGCAGGCTTATGTGGGATGATACAAGGCACATGCCATTGACTACCAGGGTACATTAAATCATACCAACTTTATTCTTCATATGTTAGCAATTACAGTGGCATATAAACATATTAATTAAAGTGTGTTGCAGGTGATTCAAGAGACATTAAGAACAGCAAGTATTCTGTCATTCACCTTCAGGGAAGCAGTGGAAGATGTTGAGTTTGAAGGCTATTACATCCCCAAAGGTTGGAAGGTTCTTCCTCTCTTTAGAACCATTCATCATTGCGCGGATTTCTTCCCTAAACCCGAGAAATTTGACCCTTCGAGATTCGAGGTGAGCCTTTATAATCGATTCGAATTATAGGACATGGAATAAGCTAAATCTTTTATTGTTTTAGATTAGATTCGACCCCATTTTACACATCTAAGCAGATTTACTTTATTTCTTTTTGTTATTGGGAATATTTGAATCATATATATGTTTTGTTTTGGTACCATTGGCATTTTTTAATAGTATAAATGGAGTCCCCGACCAAGTGGTGGGTCAGGCACTATCCAGTTTTAGCAGAAATATAAGGTTATCAATGGTTCATCTCATGCTGCTGTCTTTTTCATTTGTTTACTGTGAATCTTCCCTCTAACCTAAACCATCAATCAAATCTTGCAAAGTATCACACCACGTGACTTGATTTTGTAGCTAGTAACACTGCAGTTTTAGTCTCGTTGACGTGCCTCTGCGCCTACGGGTTCACAGGCTAAGGGATACATCAAGAAGTTCGATATTTGATCTTATCGTTTGCGTTATTGCAGGTACCGCCAAAACCCAACACGTTTATGCCCTTTGGGAATGGAGTACACTCTTGTCCAGGCAGTGAACTGGCCAAGCTTGAGATGTTGGTGCTCCTCCACCATCTCACCACAAAATACAGGTAAACTTGTATTTTAGTTTCCCAATTGCAGAACATAATGATTATTTAGTTTTTGAAAACGTAAGAAGAACATAAAGCCACGTTGATTGGTACAAAACAAGATTATGTTTTTAAAGTGGTTTTGTCTGCTCATTGTTGACTAACTGGTGTATGAAAAACAAAAAGTGGTCCTCTTGGAGTATTGTTCCTTGGGCTGTGGAAGTGGTCCTAATTTGTACCAATACTATTAAACTTCAAATTTTCCGGTTTATCTTTAAAGATGGTAGATTTCTAAGCCAATGTTTAATTTAGTTTCTTTTAGTCATATTAAAAAAAAAACTTGAAATATGTAAGTCAGTATTTTGAGTGAAAGGCAAGTTTGAAGTTGAAGAAATGTAGTCATAAATTTTGCAGTTTAAATATGAGTTTTGACCTGCCATTTTCATTGGGATTTTTGGGGTTGAATGTTTGGCTGCAGGTGGCAAGTTGTGGGAGATGAGGATGGAATCCAGTATGGTCCCTTTCCAGTGCCCAAAAAGGGCTTACCTGTAAGGGTCACCCCAAGAAATATATAGGCACCATGAGCACAACAATACACCATTTCTGGATTTGGACTCAAATGAAGATTTAACTTTTTTGGGGGGCTAAAAAGCCTATTGAGTTTTTCTTTTTTCTCATTTTGGTTGTTTAATTTGTCTATGGGAATCTTTTGTAATTGTTCAAAAGCTTTCTTGAGGAGTAGGGTTTTTTTTTTTTTTTGGTCCTTGGTTTGTTCAAGTTAAAGTAAATCTGCTGTATAAAAACAAAAAGTAAAAAATAAAAGGAAATGTATTTGCTTCAATGTGTTTGAAAGCAATTTCTTTTTATGAAAAGCATTAAATTAGATAATTAAATTTAAAATTAATTAATTTAGGTTAATAAACTCAAATTAACTAATTGAAATAAATTTGCAAAAAAGTTCACACCCAATGAAATTCAAACCTGGAATATCAAATTTCATTCGTTTTTAAGGATCAAATTCAAACATGTAAGGGTGGGTGTTCCACATGCTCCAATTCTGCCTTATTAGCTTGGAAGATATTTTCATCACAAACTGCATTGAACTAATGAACTTTAGCAAGTTACTTGCTTCATCTCCAACATCACAAGTTCCTCATATTGATTTCCATTCAACTATGAATCATTAGTGAAAACACTACACCAAATTTTGTCCCAAGCAAAAGGCACTTGGTTGATACCCTCAGTACCATTGAGACTGATATTGTTATACCACGATATTATTAGAACCAACTGTCAAGTCCTATTAATCTTTAACTCAGTACAATGGTACAATGTGAGATTGCCTTGCAAGCAGTTCTCGGTTGAACTGAATTAAGTATAAAGAGTGTTTTGGAACATAAGGTGAAGTGCTCATAGCTTAAACCTACCTCCAAACCCAATCCATTACCAAATATATGTCGTGTGTTTTGCTGATTAGTGTTCCATCCTTACAAGGTGTTTGACATGGTAGCCTTCTCTCAATAGCTGGTTTAAGCATTCATTTTGGTTTTCATCTCATATACAGGAAGAATGATAAAAGCAGCTTAAAGAGGGCCAGGATAGAGTCCACCACAATCAACGCAAATAGCAACAAATATGAGGCGTAGCTGACAACCCACTAGCTAAGCATAGCTTGAGGACATGTCCCTCCAATGTAATACCAATAGAGCAATTGCAGATTGGTACTCATTTCAAATCAAACCCCACAAATAACGGAACCAATTTTAATCCATCTGCGGATTTGGCTGCTATGCAAGCAGAGCATTAAACTCGAACAACATTTGAACCACCATTAATGGTTAAGATATAAAGACAGAGGAAGAAGAATACCCTAAAAATTGCTCGTTCAGTCAAGCCCTTCCAATGTTCTAGCAGATCTTACTCATCATGTGGAGTTCAAAATGCATGTACATACCATACAGAAAAAATATGACATCTATGTATAAGAACGTATAAAAATCACATAAATATCTCAACAATCATCGATTTTGCTCTTTCACTTCAATCAGAATGGTACCGCAGAAACTGGATTTTCATATGTAAAATGTGGTGAACGCATGCAAGCTTTGACTGACGTAAGAATCCAAAAGGGTAAGAAAGTGAGTCGTGGCTTCACCATTTGTGGAAGAAAGAAGCTCTGAGCACCTTTAAAGCAAAAATTATTGCAACAATCTTGTGTTTGGCTGTGCATATGGAGAAATATATGGTGCAAAACAAGGATAAGCTAATGTATTTCACATCTTAATGAGTTGGCCTGCATGCTAGAATAAGGTGGCTTGTACAATCTCTGAGTTTTTTTCCCTCTCCAGATGTCGAGTCCCATAGTGTTGGTCCAAAGGCCTCATCAATCATGGGAATGTTGCTCACCAGTCATTAATATAGAGGGGTCTAAGCAAGTAGGCTCACACTGCAATTATATGCTGGGTTCTGTTTAACAAGAGGCAAACACATCTCACATGAATGCAAAATGGCTTTGTTTGGTTAATAAGGACAGATTTTTTTTTTCACCCTTTTCTTTACCCTATATGAATCAATGTGTGTATTTCTATGGAAGATAAAGATGAGAGTTCTTTTGACTTCAAACATGATCTGAGAACAACATTCTTATAAGGAAATAAGTGTAAACCAACAGCCAGCTAGTCAACAATCATGGAAAGGAGGCATCAATGTCTATCGTCAAACATTAACGGATAAAATTTGTTTAGAATTCCATTATGGTTAGAATGAACCTTTTTCCCCATTGTAATAAACTGGAAAGTAAGAAAGGGATCTAAATTGATGATATGTGGGAATGAGTGTAAGCCTAGCACTTACATAGAGTGACATCCTAGATGTAGGGCACTAAAACTACACATTTCTAGAAACTGTAGTGCAACATTCAGGAAACTACATTTCTATACAGACATACAGCCATTTATCATAACTCATTATAAATAATTTTCTGGACCTTTACTGCCATAACTCATTAGCAGCGCCTTTATCTCACAAGAATGTCATCACTGTTATTTTGATCTTTTCTAGTGTTTCCAGTTGCCACTTATCCACGCCTACATCTTTATTTTGGTTGTGTCCAATGCTCAAAATTGTGGTAGCTCAGGGAAGAACGATCCTATCAGCCAATACTTCAGCGCTTTACAAATTAAAGCACTTTTCAGACTTGTTAACTATATATTCCATGTTCTTGTAATTTTAAAGCTGCAAAAGTTAGCTCATCCAGTTCCATGAATAGTGAACAAAAGTTTTAGATATCCTTCAATGATAATTCTCTAGTCTTAAATATGAACAACTCCATCAAATATGGGCATGGCTCCAATCTCTACATCAAAAGGATCTAGCCAAAGCCCAAATCCTTGTTTATGGATACACCTATGTGTTGATGGCTTTCCTTCTTAAGCACCAATCTAGACATCACTATATTTGTTTAAAACTTGGCAAAAGATATAAAATGAAGTCATGAGGCCCTATGCGGTTTGTCTAGAATGAATACAAATCATAGAGCTCGAAGCCTTGGGAAAAGACACGAGCATTTGTCAGTATAGTCCATATGTATATTTCAATAAACAAAGAGATCTTCAACCTATATGAAAATCAACGAGCAGAGTAAAAATTTCAGTAAAAGCGCTGCCTAGCACTTCCCCAATGCCAAAGCGTAAATGGTCTAAACAATTTCATTACATTGCATAATTAACAATTGCATACATGTTTGCAACTAGTACACAAAAGGTAAGAATTTGTACCTAACTTTACTTGCATACTACAAACTCTCCCCGGATGTCTCTACCATTAAAACCTCCTCCAATTTTGCTTTCTGATTGTTAGAATTAAGTGACCCAAATTCTTATTTAAATAAAATACTATAGAAAATAAAATAAAAGTAAAATCCATATAGAACTAGACTTCTTTTATTTTATTTTAGAATAATGTTTTTTAAACCTTATTAAACTCCATCTATTTTATATTGATTAGGATAAGGTGTTTCAATCCTACTAGAATATGGCTTTACAAGCCTATAAATAGACATAGTCTATTCCTCTTGTATTGATTAAAAATTTTCGACATAGTGAATTTTTTTCTCCTCTGCCCGTGGTTTTTTTCCCGAAAGGGTTTCCACGTAAAATTTGTGTGTTCTTTATTTATTTTATTTTATTTTATTTTATTTTTTCACAAATTGGTATCCGAGCTTCCGGGTTATTCATCTCAATCATGGTAATGGCGTCTTTGAAGTATGAAATTCCGCTGTTGGATCGCAACACCAGATTTGCGTTGTGGCAAATTAAGATGCAAGCAGTTCTTGCACAGATGGATCTGGAGGATGCCCTGCTAGGGATAGATAAGATGCCTTCGACATTAACAGATGAAGAGAAGAAGCGTAAGGATCGAAAGGCATTAACACAATTACATCTGCATTTGTCCAACGAAATTTTGCAGGATGTGATGAAAGAGAAAACTGCCGTTGCATTATGGAAGAGACTAGAACAAATATGTATGTCGAAAACTCTAACAAGCAAGTTGCATATGAAGCAGCGTCTTTATGCTCATCGTTTGGAGGAAGGTGCGTCTTTACACGAACACTTAACAGTGTTTAAAGAAATTCTCTCAAACTTGGAGGCCATGGAGGTTCAGTATGATAAGGAATATCTAGGGTTGATTCTACTTTGTTCGTTGCCCCCGTCTTATTCAACCTTTAGAGACACGATTTTATATAGCCGCGAGTCTCTCACAGTTGATGAGGTTTATGATTCTTTAACCTCATATGATAAGATGAAGCATCTTGTGGTTAAACCCGACTCTCAGGGAGAAGGTCTCATTGTTCGTGGGAGATAAGATCGAAATGCTGATGATGATCGTGGTAGGACACAGGAACAGAATCCTCGTGGTAAATCTAAGGGTAGATCGAAGTCTTCAAACAGAGGTAAAACTTGCAACTTCTGCAAGAAGAAAGGGCACATTAAATCTGAGTGCTATAAGCTACAAAATAAGATTAAAAGGGAGGCTGCGAATCAAAAGGGAAAACAACCAGAAAATTCCGGTGAAGCTAATGTTGTAGAAGACTATAGCGATGGTGAACTTCTAGTCGCTTCTGTCAATGATTCTAAAGTAAGCGAGGAGTGGATACTTGATTCAGGCTGCACCTTCCACATGAGTCCCAATCGGGATTGGTTTACAACTTATGAAACAGTATCTGAAGGTGTTGTTTTGATGGGAAATAATGCTTCATGTAAAATCGCAGGTGTTGGAACAATTAAAGTTAAGATGTTTGATGGAGTTGTCAGAACACTTAGTGATGTGCGGCATGTTCCAGAATTGAAAAGAAAATTAATTTCGTTGAGTACTCTTGATTCAAAAGGGTACAGATACACAGCTGAAAGTGGGGTTTTAAAGATTTCCAAAGGGTCTCTTGTTGTGATGAAAGGGCAGAGAAAAATTGCCAAGTTATATGTTTTGCAGGGTTCTACTGTTACTGGTGATGCAGCTGTCGCTTCCTCTTCCTTGTCAGATGATGATATTACTAAACTTTGGCATATGCGCCTAGGGCATATGAGTGAGAATGGCATGGCTGAATTAAGCAAAAGAGGACTTCTTGATGCGTAAGGAATTTGTAAACTGAATTTCTGTGAGCACTGTGTTTTTGGGAAGCAAAAGAGAGTTCGATTCACTAGAGGAATCCATAACACGAAGGAAACATTGGAGTATATTCATTCTGATCTGAGGGGGCCATCCAGAGTGCCTTCGAGAGGTGGAGCTAATTATATGCTAACCTTTATTGATGATTTTTCCAGAAAAGTTTGGGCGTTCTTCCTGAAGTAGAAAAGCGATGTGTTTTCCGCATTTAAGTCTTGGAAAATTATGATTGAAAAACAGACGGGAAAACAGATAAAATACCTCCGTACAGATAATGGCTTAGAGTTCTGTTCTGATGAGTTTAATAGATTGTGCAAGTCAGAAGGGATCATGAAACACTTGACAGTTCGTCATACTCCTCAGTAGAACGGTGTTGCAGAACGAATGAACAGAACGATCATGGAGAAGGTTCGATGTATGTTGTCAAATGCCAACTTACCGAAGTCATTTTGGGCAGAAGCAGCCTCTACTGCATGTTTTTTGATCAACCAATCTCCATCCGTTGCCATTGAGAAAAAGACTCCACAAGAGGTATGGTCTGGTAATCCTGCTAATTATTCTGATTTAAAGATTTTGGGTGTCCTGCGTATGCTCATGTTGATAATGGAAAATTGGAACCGAGATACATTAAATGCGTTTTTCTTGGTTATAAAGCTGGTGTAAAAGGCTATAAGTTATGGTGTCCTGAAAATAGAAAAGTTGTGATTAGCATAGATGTTGTTTTTGATGAAACTGCTATGCTACCTAACTTATCTCTTAAAGACTCTTCTAATAAAGAAAACCAAAAGCATGTGGAGCATCAGATTAATACAGAATCAACTCCTCAAGCCAGTACAAAAATTGAGAATAGAGTTGCTTCTTCACCGCAATACTCTATTGCTAAAAACAGAACAAGAAGAGAAATTAAACCTCCAAAGAAGTATGCCGAGGCTAATCTAGTTGCTTATGCTTTAAATGTGGCTGAAGATATAGATGCGAATCAAGAGCCATTTAATTATTCTGAGGCGATTAGCTGTGAAGACTCAGAAAAGTGGATGTTTGCAATGCAAGAGGAGATGGAATCACTCCACAAAAATAGAACATGGGATTTTGTAAAACTTCCTAAAGGTAAAAAGGCTGTTCGTTGTAAATGGGTGTTTAAAAAGAAAGAAGAGACTCCAGGAGTTGAAGAACCCAGATATAAAGTAAGGCTTGTTGCAAAGGGTTACAGTCAAATTCCAGGAGTGGACTTCACAGATGTGTTCTCCCCAGTTGTTAAGCATAGTTCGATTCGAGCTTTGCTTGGTATTGTGGCCATGCATGATTTGGAGCTTGAGCAGTTAGATGTAAAAACTGCATTTCTGCATGGAGAACTTGAGGAGGATATTTACATGCAACAACCAGAGGGTTTTACAGTCTCAGAAAAAGAGGACTATGTTTGCTTGCTGAAAAAGTCCCTTTACGGTTTGAAACAGTCACCAAGACAGTGGTACAAGAGGTTTGATTCCTTTATGACTTCTCATGATTTCAAAAGAAGTAGTTTTGACAGTTGTGTCTACTTTAAGAAAAACAGTGATGGTTCTTTTGTGTATCTACTTATTTATGTTGATGACATGTTGATAGCAACAAAAGATAAAGTAGAGATAAGAAAGGTCAAAGCCCAACTAAGTGAAGAATTTGAGATGAAAGATTTAGGACCAGCAAAGAAGATACTTGGTATGGAGATCCTTAGAGATAGAAAAGCAAGTAAATTGTACCTAAGTCAGAAGGGGTACATTGAGAAAGTTCTTTGCAGGTTCAATATGCAGAGTGCTAAGCCTGTTAGTACTCCTTTAGCAGCTCATTTCAGACTTTCATCAGCTTTGTCTCCACAATCAGATGATGAGATTGAGTACATGTCACATGTTCCATACTCTAGTGTAGTAGGATCTCTCATGTATGCTATGGTTTTTTCACGTCTAAATTTATCATATGCAGTCAGTGCAGTTAGCAGATACATGGCGAATCCTGGTAAAGAACACTGGAAAGCAGTTCAGTGGATTTTAAGATACTTACGAGGTACTACTGATGTTTGCTTACAGTTTGGAAGAACTAGAGATGGAGTCATTGGGTATGTTGATGCTGATTTTGCTGGAGACCTTGATAGAAGAAGATCTCTCACAGGTTATGTCTTTACAATCGGAGGTTGTGCAATCAGTTGGAAAGCCACTTTGCAAACTACAGTCGCTTTGTCTACCACTGAAGCTGAGTACATGGCGATTACTGAGGCTGTAAAGAAGCTGTTTGGTTAAAGGGACTCTTTAGTGAAATTAATGAAGACCTTCAAATCAGTACAGTATTTTGTGACAGTCAGAGTGCCATCTTTCTTACAAAAGATCAAATGTTTCATGAGAGAACAAAATACATTGATGTTCGGTATCATTTTGTTTGTGATATTATTGCTCGTGGTGATATTGTTGTGAGCAAAATTAGTACTCATGAAAATTCTGCAGATATGATGACTAAGTCACTTCCTATAACCAAGTTTGAGCATTGCTTAGACTTGGTTGGTGTTCATTGTTGAAGTTAAACCCTTAAGGGGTTTTATGGAAGAGGTGGAGAACTTGTTTATTGAAAGTTCGCGATGAAGAACTTGTTCATTGAGAATTTGTGTCAAGGTGGAGATTGTTAGAATTAAGTGACCCAAATTCTTATTTAAATAAAATACGATGGAAAATAAAATAAAAGTAAAATCCATATAGAACTAGACTTCTTTTATTTTATTTTAGAATAAGGTTTTTTAAACCTTATTAAACTCCATCTATTTTATATTGATTAGGATAAGGTGTTTCAATCCTACTAGAATATGGCTTTACAAGCCTATAAATAGACATAGTCTATTCCTCTTGTATTGATTAAAAATTTTTGACATAGTGAATTTTTTTCTCCTCTGCCCGTGATTTTTTTCCCGAAAGGGTTTCCACGTAAAATTTGTGTGTTCTTTATTTTATTTATTTTATTTTATTTTATTTTTTCACACTGATCATAATACATCGAAAAAACTGCTACAACAAATATCAAGCTAAGAGGTGCTCTAAGTGCAACACAATAACTTGCAAACAAAAGCATCGTAGATGCATATATTCGATGCCGAATCCATCTATATGGCCCAAATCGTACAACGGCAGTTGGCACCACAACCTTCTCTGAATACTTTGCAAGATACACTGTTGAACTATATTGAATCAATAGGGTTGCCACAATCAATATCCAAACTCCAACATTGCTCCAGTCGCCCGGGATACGATGCAGATCCTATTGAAAAGTCAAATTAAAAGGGGTGTTGAAAAGTCAAAAAAATGGGAGGTACAAGTGGCACCGAAAGAAAAAAATGGTAGCAAGTTGTTTAAAGTTGAATGGGATAATTGCAATTTTGGTCCCTAATTTTTTAGGCCATTTGCAAGTTAGTCCCTGAACCTCAACTATAAATAGGCCTAACCATTTCTCATTTACACCATCCCAACCAATCTTTCTCTCTTAGTTTTCTTTCTTCTCCCATTTGAGAATTCTTAAGGAATTCTATTTGTTTGTAATATTTTGAAGATAGTAAAGTTATCATCTGGTGTTAGTGCCCGAGGACGTAGGTATAATTTACCGAACCTCGTTAAAACTCTTGTGTTCTTTCTTGTCCTATTTTTCTTTCAATATTTGAGGGTATAATAGTAGTATTTAATTGTGCTATTAAATTACTATAGAAGGGATATTCTAATTAAGGAAAAACTTGGTATTTAAGATATCCATGTGATCCACCTCTCTTCCCTGGGAATTGAACTTTGTGTGATTTTTTAGTACAATAATTTACACGCTTCCGACCCTATTGGAACAACAAGTGGTATCAAGAGCCGAAGGTTAATCATAGTATGCTCTGTGGTTGCAGTTTGAACTGATCTTCCACATCAGAAAAGATTTCCTTAGGTATATTGAAAGATTATGGAGAAAATGGTCGGTGTAGGAGCTTCAACATCGTCCATGTGGACAAGACCGACAATTACAAATGCAAGACTGGCCGTGGAGATCTTTGATGGCACGGGCCATTTTGGTATGTGGCAAAGTGAGGTTCTAGATGCCTTTTTTCAGCAGGGTCTAGACATTGCCATTGATGAAGAGAAACCAAATGATGTACAGGAGAAAGATTGGAAGGCGATCAATCGGTTGGCATGTGGCACAATTCGATCATGCCTTTCTCGAGAGCAGAGGTATGCTTTTTCAAAGGAGACTTCTGCAAATAAGTTGTGGGTGGCACTTGAAGAAAAATTTTTGAAGAAAAACAGTCAAAATAAGCTCCACTTGAAGAAAAGACTATTTCGCTTCACTTACGTCCCAAGTACCACAATGAATGATCACATCACCAAATTTAATCAGTTAGTCACTGATTTGCTAAATATGGATGAGACATTCAAAGATGAAGATTTGGCTTTGATGCTGTTGGGGTTACTTCCTAAGGAGTTTGAGTTCCTAGAAACTACTCTACTTCATGGCAGGAGTGATATATCTCTGAGCGAAGTCTGTGCGGCCTTATACAGTTATGAACAGAGAAAGAAGGACAAAAAAAAACTCAATCAGAGATACAGAAGCTTTAGTAGTCCGAGGTCGTCCATACACTCGGAAGAAAACTCAGAAGGGGAGATCAAAGTCAAAGTCCAGACTCGGGAAAAATGAATGTGCCTTTTGTCATGAGAAAGGCCACTGGAAGAAAAATTGTCCAAAGCTGAAGAATAAGGGAAAAGCTGCTGTAGATGCTTGTGTTGCAAAGCATGATACTAGTGACTCTGAACTATCACTGGTTGAATCATCATCGTCGTTCCATTCAGATGAGTGGATATTGGATTCGGGTTGTACCTATCATATGTCCCCTAACCGGGAGTGGTTCTCTGATTTAGTAGAACTAAATGGAGGAGTTGTTTATATGGGCAATGACAATGCCTGTAAAACTGTTGGGATAGGTTCAATTCAATTAAAGAATCAAGATGGATCAACTAGAGTTCTGACTGATGTTCGGTACGTGCCCAGTTTGAAGAAAAATCTCATCTCATTGGGAGCCTTGGAATCCAATGGTTCAGTTGTTACTATGAGAGATGGGATTTTGAAAGTGACATCTGGCGCACTTGTGATATTGAAGGGCATCAGGAAAATTAACTTGTATTACTACCAAGGTAGTACAGTTATTGGAGCAGTCGCTACAGCTTTCGGTAACAAAGAATTGGACTCAATGCAGTTGTGGCATATGAAGTTGGGACATGCCAGCGAAAAATCCTTGCAAATTCTGGCAAAGAAAGGATTGTTGAAAGGTGCAAAGGCTTGCAAATTGAAATTTTGCGAGCATTGTGTTCTGGGAAAGCAAAAGAGAGTGAAATTCGGTACTGCTATCCATAATACAAAAGGTATTTTGGAATATGTTCACTCAGATGTGTGGGGGCCTTCCAAGACACCTTCATTGGGAGGAAAACACTACTTTGTTACTTTTGTTGATGACTTTTCCAGAAGAGTTTGGGTGTATACCATGAGAACTAAGGATGAAGTGCTTAGAGTTTTTCTTAAATGGAAAACTATGATCGAAAACCAGACTGGCAAGAAAATCAAGCGGCTTAGGACAGACAATAGAGGGGAATATAAAAGTGATCCGTTCTTCGATGTGTGCCAAGAGTATGGTATTGTTCGACACTTCACAGTTAGGGATACACCACAGCAGAATGGATTGGCAGAGCGTATGAATCGAACATTGCTGGAGAAAGTTCGATGTATGTTGTCCAATGCTGGGTTGGGCAAGCAATTTTGGGCTGAGGCTGTGACATACGCTGGCCATCTTGTTAATCGTTTGCCATCATCTGCATTAGAAAGAAAAACTCCTATGGAGGTATGGTCTGGAAAACCGGCTACAGATTATGATTCCTTACATGTGTTTGGATCCACTGCATATTACCATGTGAAGGAGTCAAAGTTAGATCCGAGGGCAAAGAAAGCTCTCTTTATGGGAATCACTTCTGGAGTGAAGGGATTTCGTCTTTGGTGCTTAAGCACAAAGAAAATGATCTATAGCAGAGATGTTACCTTTGATGAATCTACCACATTGAAAAAGGTAGCAGATAAAGATATTCAGACGAGCAATACTCCACAGCAGGTGGAGTGTACTCCAAAACAGGTGGAGTTTGAACAGATGGGGATTTGCCCAGTTAATAAGTCTAATTCTCCAGCCACAATAGAAGAATTAGAGGTTGAAGAGGTTCTGACCCAAGAACCACTAAGTACACCAGAACCAGTTGCAATTGTAAGGCCACAGAGAGAAATTCGTAAACCTGCTCGATTTACTGATATGGTGGCCTACGCTCTTCCCGTTGTTGATGATATTCCTATCACTTATCAAGAAGCAATGCAAAGCTTAGAAAGTGATAAATGGAAAAGCGCCATGGATGAAGAAATGCAGTCTCTCCTGAATAACAATACTTGGGAGTTGGCGCAATTACCGAAAGGTAAAAGGGCAATTGGATGCAAGTGGGTATTCGCAAAGAAAGATGGATCTCCTAGGAAGAAGGATATTCGCTACAAGGCAAGATTGGTAGCTAAAGGCTACGCTCAGAAGGAGGGAATTGACTACAATGATGTATTTTCCCCTGTTGTGAAGCATTCCTCCATTAGAATTTTGTTGGCCTTGGTAGCACAGTTGAATTTGGAACTAGCTCAACTTGATGTTAAGACGGCTTTCTTGCATGGTGAGTTAGAAAAGGAGATCTATATGACTCAGCCTGAAGGATACACAGATGCTGGTGGTAGAAATTGGGTTTGTAGCTGAACAAATCGCTATATGGATTAAAGCAATCCCCGAGGCAGTGGTACAAGCGATTTGATAGCTTTATGAGAAGGCAGAAGTACACAAGAAGCAAATATGACAATTGTGTGTATTTGCAGAAGCTGTATGACGGATCTTTCATTTATCTACTATTGTATGTTGATGATATGTTAATCGCTTCGAAGAGCCAAAAAGAGATAGATAAGCTGAAGGCTTAGTTGAATCAAGAGTTCGAGATGAAAGATCTAGGTGAGGCCAAGAAGATTCTCGGCATGGAGATAAGTAGAGATAGACAGAGAGGCAAGCTTTGTTTGAATCAGAAGCAATATCTGAAAAAGGTATTACAATGTTTTGGTGTAAATGAAAACACAAAACATGTAAGTACCCCACTTGCTTCTCATTTGAAACTTAGTGCTCAATTATCTCCGAAAACTGAAGAAGAGGCAGAATATATGGGAGTTACAGAAGCTGTTAAGGATGCTATTTGGCTTAATGGATTGTTGAAAGACTTAGGAGTTGTTCAAAGTCACATAAGTTTATATTGTGACAGTCAGAGCGCTATTCATTTAGCGAAAAATCAAGTCTATCATTCAAGAACCAAGCATATCGATGTAAGATATCACTTTGTGCGGGAAGTCTTTGAAAAAAGGAAAAATTCTAATTCAGAAGATTCTGACAGCAGATAATCCCATAGATATGATGACCAAGGTGGTAACAACAATCAAGTTTAATCATTGTTTGAACTTGATTAACATCCTGAGAATTTGAGCACCTTCAGGTGTGTGGCGCTCGAGAGCGCATTTGGAGGCACTACAAAAGATAACTTTATCGAATTTGGGGAGTTGAAGGAAGTGTGTGAAGATGTGATTATCCTAATCAAATCTTCAAGGTGGAGATTGTTGAAAAGTCAAATTAAAAGGGGTGTTGAAAAGTAAAAAAATGGGAGGTGCAAGTGGCACCGAAAGAAAAAAATGGTAGGCAAGTTGTTTAAAGTTGAATGGGATAATTGCAATTTTGGCCCCTAATTTTTTAGGCCATTTGCAAGTTAGTCCCTGAACCTCAACTATAAATAGGCCTAACCATTTCTCATTTACACCATCCCAACCAATCTTTCTCTCTTAGTTTTCTTTCTTCTCCCATTTGAGAATTCTTAAGGAATTCTATTTGTTTGTAATATTTTGAAGATAGTAAAGTTATCATCTGGTGTTAGTGCCCGAGGACGTAGGTATAATTTACCGAACCTCGTTAAAACTCTTGTGTTCTTTCTTGTCCTATTTTTCTTTCAATATTTGAGGGTATAATAGTAGTATTTAATTGTGCTATTAAATTACTATAGAAGGGATATTCTGACTAAGGAAAGACTTGGTATTTAAGAGATCCATGTGATCCACCTCTCTTCCCTGGGAATTGAACTTTGTGTGATTTTTTAGTACAATAATTTACACGCTTCCGACCCTATTGGAACAACAGATCCAGTGCTTCAAATGCAGCAAACCAATGGCCAACCATAACCCCAACACAGTATAAAAGGCAATACCATTTCGGTGGGTTGACATCCCACTTAGGATCATGTGGACGAGCATAATAATCTCCATAGAGTCGTTTTCTTACACTAACATTGAAGAAAGAGAAATAAAGGTATACAAAGAAGAAGACAAAGGGCCAACCTTCGAGATAGCCATTGAAATAAGCAGGGGGCCCAAGAGTTAGCCAAGTGAACACTGAAAGTAACAACAGCAAGTTGCTTAATGCCTGCTTCACCAATCGAATGCTTGTGAAAACAATAAAAACCATAAACAGCAAGAGCTATAGCTACAAACTACGGCCAGAACATCCAACTCCAGCTAAAATACATCCAAAAGAAAGGGTTGAAAACCAAATTCACAGTCCATTTAGTAGCTGCAATTGCAGTGGAGAGTATACCAGCCCATTTGACAATATTTAAAGGCGTCAAATCACAAAGGGTTGTTTTAAGTGAATCAAAGGAAAGGTTTTCGAAGGGTTTAAGCAAAGGGTTATGAGAATCTGAGCTAGTAGTAGTGGAAAACGAGCATTTGAGAGGATATAAAAAGTGGGTTGTTGTTTGCTCAAGTCGCGATGGTGAAAGACGGAAACCTGAAGGGTTTTGAACGTGTTTAAGGCTCTGCTGAGAATTAAAGCCCTTGCTTCGAAAATGTTGGTTGAAATACCTGCAAGAAACTATTTGGTTGCCTTCCAATTCAAAGGCAAAATGGACTGTACTAGAGTGAAGCAGCACTGATGCAGTTTCCTTGGATGGTTTTCAACAAGATTTAAAAGGATATGGAGAAGCCAATTTTCTTTCAAGCTTTTGCACAGCAGCCATTGACAAGTCACAGAATAGAAGCTACGTTTTGCTTTCGAGGAAAAACCAAGGCCTTCCTAAATTATTAACTTGTATTTACTTTGTTATATAAATTTATTAAAATATATAGAGGTTAGTTTCATTAAACTATTAAATCATTTACTTATGGCTGAAATATTATTTTCATTCTTAGAGTCTATATGCATCAGATGTTTTATCTTTATATAAATAATTTATTTCTTCCATAATATTTATCTATGGTACTTAAAATTAACTGTTATGTTATTATCTCTTAACACTCAAAGATCTAACCATACTTAAACAGGAAACAGTAAAATAAAATAACAGATATATGAGTTTTAAGATAAATAATCACAGAATTAACTAAATTGTAAATTAAAGATAAAAACTTACAATGAATACTATAATATTATTTCTCTAAGTATCGTTACACTGGGGCCCTCTAATACTAATTACAGGAAATAAGGGATGCGAAAGAATGAAGCTTATAATTGATAAATTATAATATTTTATCAAATTGATTTAAACAATTGATAAATTATCATAACATTTACTAATATTTGAGTATTTAAAAGGTATAATAGCTTGAGTTTAATCTCAAGTGAATTACAACTTAAAATTATGATATTTATTTAAATTCTGTAAACTATGACAGAGATTTTAAACAAGGGATTGAAGAGGAAGATAGGAAGAAGAGCAGGGAAACTCCAGAGGGTGGAAGGAACAATGAAAGATAACTTCATCAATAGGGTTAATGCTTTTTTTATACTGTTAGTTGAAGATGAGTGAATGGTAGAAAGTTGTTAACATATTGATGTAGATTTGTTAACACTAACTACCATAAAAAGACAGCACAGCAATATCTTTTTAACAATTCCTCAACTAAAATACAAATCATCTTAAACTACCATTTTGTTCTGTTTTTTAATACTATGAAACAATTGCATATGATCAGATAGAGAAGATAATAGCAAAAATTAGCCTTCTCATGTGACATTGTTCCCCTGCCAAGAAAAAAATAGAAAATTAGATGTTTCGGGATTTATTTTTTTGTCTCATATAATTTAGTCCTATTCTAATTTGTTAGAATTGTATTTTATTAAACTACTTTTATTAATTTATTGTATATAAATTGTTGAATTATTAATTTACACTAATTTATTACATAAAAATTTTGGAATTACTTATCTCCATATCAACAATTTAATGAGAAAATTTAATAACTTCGCGTAATTAGATTAGCTTTTTCAATTTTTGTACAATAAAAACAACAACCCTTAATCCAAAATATCAAATGTTTAAAAAGCATAGGAAGAGATTTCGAAAGGTGAGTTTACTCATTCCACAAAAAAAATGAAATTAATTATACTAATAAATCATGATGTTACCAGTTTAAAATAAAAAATATGGAAATCAAAAATTGCCCTCGTAATCTTATTTATTTATGGCACAAAGTAGAGAATGTGTCAAAAAGTCTTTCTTTTCTTTCTTTTCTTTTATTGACCACAATGAGTAAACTTTAAATAATTTGGTCATTTCATTTCCAAAATAAAATTTAGAAAAAAAATAGTGAAATTCGGTGATAAGGTCGGAAACCAACCTTTAGAATAGAAAAGTGATTGGGGGATTTTTTTTTGAATTACAAGAGGAGGGCAAAGTTTTAACAGTAACATGACTAACACAACTTGAATCTAGACCACACCCAGAACAGTGAACACCCTGATCATTAGGCAACACATAAGATTCCTTCTATACCTCAATTATGATATGGAATAATCAACTTCAACGGCTAATTAATGATCTATTAATTACAATTTTGTAAATGTTAGTTATTGTAGCAAAACGATGTGTTTTGGTTAAGTCTTTAATGAAAACAATAGGTATAATGGGTGTTATATTAGCGCTTAAATGAGTTGTTTAATATAGACAATTATAAGTGATACGGTGCATATTGGCTTATGTTTTGTCCTTTTTGTTGTCGTTATTCACCTTTTTAATGGCCAATTCGTTGGAGGGGAGACAGTTAAGGAAATACACAACAGTTTATTCTTCTTCAACTTTCTTTCTTACTCAGCTCTTTTCTCAATTCTTATCTTTTTGTTCTTCTTTTTGAAACTTTTATTCTCTCAAACTTTCAATCCTCATCAAAGGTATCAGAACTCGACGATCCTTATAGCCAACGATGGAGTAATGACCCGTTTATAGAAAGAGTTGGGGTTGCTGCAACATGAGCTATCCTAGCTCGATAGAAAGTTCGATGCCAAGTTGGACACCAAATTGGACTCTCGCTTCATGGAGTTCCTTGATGAAATCAAAGGGGAAATTCGAGGAGAAATCAGATCTGAGATGCACTTGTTTTTTTAGCAATATATTGGTCCGCCTTCAACTAATGTCTAGGAAAGGGGTAAGGGAATTCTAGGAACACCCCCACTTGGATTTCCACCCAAGGGAGGCTTCGTTGTGTCACCAGTTGTAGATTTGAGACACTCGAGCATTCACTTTCGAGCTAGTTCAGGGGATATCATGGGACAAGCATTCCAACTGACGTGCCTTCGATGTGATGGAACAGCCTTCCGAGGTTGGTGGTCTAAGCTCGAGCAATTCTTTGAGGATGAAAATGTGGAGGATCTAACTAGGGTCAGAATGGTGATGCTAAATTTGGAAGGGAGACCCTTGATTGACATAATTTCTTTGCCCAACGACATGGTGGTCTTCAACAACTTACTTGGGGGGTGTATGTTCAGGCCTTACAAGAGAGGTTTGGATCTAACAAATATTTGGATCCCATGACTGAGTTGGTGGCCCTTAAAAAAAAGGTACAGTATATCAGTACCATGATCATTTTGTAGGCCTTTTGAACCAATTGCATTTACCATAGAATTATACCCTAAACATTTTTGTGTATAATCCTAAACCAGATATTAGGCAGGATTTGAGACTATTTAAGCTTACCACTCATTTAAAAGGTTTTACTATTGCTCGACAAGTAGAGGATATTGTAGGTACTATTTCCAAGAAAAGTACTTTTATAGGAGGAAATTTTCACTACCCCAAACCCTTATTCCTTGTAACATCCCCTACCCATATCCATTGCCGGAATAGGTACGAGGCATTACCGGAGTTTACTGAATATTTTCAGATAATTCTGAGTCATTTATTATTTATATTTTGAAAAAATCATAACGTCTCTCTATTGGACCCTCGAAACCCCAAACATACATTAAAAACCAACCAGAATTAAATCAGGATCATAAAAAAAATTCGTAAAATCTTAAATTTTATTTTCATCTAAGTACTTACCATTTCAATACTTCTTATAATTAAACATGTTACCATTCAATCAATAGCTTGACACTTGTCTAAGCGTCAAACAACATCATTGTTAGTATACTTGCATATATTTCATATAAATTCAACATTTATATACTTATTTTCTCGACATGTTACACTTGAGTTTAATAATTGTCTTTACTTACATAATTTCCTTGTATTAACATATCAAAGATAATCATATATGTACATGTCATGAAACATATCATTCTCTTACCGTTTCTTCATTAGTATATAGCAATCATTTCATTATATCAATATTTCATGCACCATCATTTCCATATATTTTATGTATATTTATTCCGGTAAAGTTTATATCAAACTTAACATAAATTATATTCCATGTACTTATTCTTATTTTGTTTATCTATCTTTATAATTATTTCATACAACTATTTTGTACATATATTTCCATATGACCAGTTCTTGTAAACATTTCACACAACTATTTCATATAACCATTCGTCATCTGATACATATTACTTGAATATCAATTGTTCAATAGATGTCATCGCGTCTCCCATCCACGGTCTTATTTATCTTTGACATGATGCCATAGTGTCTTTCAACTATGGTCTTACTCATTTTCTGTCATGTTGCCATGGTATTTTTCAACCATGGTCTTACACATTTCATGTCACGCTACCATGGTATCTTTCAACCATGGTCTTATTCATTTCCCGTCATGTTGCCATGTTATCTTTCAACCATGGTCTTACACATTTCATGTCATGCTGCCATGGTATCTTTCAACCATGGTCTTATTCATTTCCCGTCATGTTGCCATGGTATCTTTCAACCATGGTCTTATTCATTTCCCGTCATGTTGCCATGGTATCTTTCAACCATGTTCTTATTCATTTCATATCAGGTTGCCATGATATCTTTCAACCATGGTCTTACACATTTCATATCAGGTTGCCATGGTATCTTTCAACCATGGTCTTACACATTTCATATCAGGTTGTCATGGTATCTTTCAACCATGGTCTTACACATTTCATATCAGAGAGCACACTCCCGCAAACCTCATCCTTACAGTGGGATTACCAGTCCAGGCTAAATCCCCTGTAATATAAACTCATAGAGTATTGTCGGGATTACCAGTCCAGGCTAAATCCCCTGCAACGACAATTACTCTAATGAGCTTGGATCTGAATTACCAGTCCAGGCTAAATTCAGACCCTAATTTGGATTACCTGTCCGAGCTAAATCTATTTACACGTATTCTTCGAGAAGGCTATATCAGGATAGGATCACCCGTCCGGGCTAGATCCTTTTTACCGTCAATTCTTTTTCAGAGATCCATCGAAATTTCCTTTTATTCAACCGGGATTTCTTTCCATTTTTATCAAATATATCAATGTTCCATCAATTTTCATACAATGAACATTCAAATTATTTTCACATCAATAACATACATTTCAAGCATTTAAAAATATAATTCAAGTTACACGAACTTACCTCATTGCTTGTTTGTGTTTATAATTTCATTAATCCGATATCTTTTCTTTTCTACGATCAAGTCTCATATTTGAGTCGTCCGGATCTTTATAAATAAATTTGATCATCATTTTCATTCATTTCATATTCTAATGCATTTAATTAATGCTCTAGGCAAAATTACCATTTTGCCCCTAAACTTTTAATTAATGACGATTTCATCCTTAGGGTCAGGGAAAATAAATTCTTGCAATTTAATCCTTATTTCCATCTATTATTCTCATATGTATTGAGAACAGTTCATGAATTCTATAAAATATCAGAATTTTCCATAATTTCAACACTTTTCAATTTAATCCCTAAAACATGTTTTCCCCCAATCTTGAACTAAATTAATAATTTCATTAAATTTTGTAATTTAAATAATAAAATAATTCATTTCATGCAATTTGGTCATTTCTGACATTTTCACAAAATTGCCCATAAAGTTTTACTTTTATTCAATTTAGTCCCTGAGCCTAAAATATACAAATTAGCCATGCTAGATGAATATTCATACATATTTTTCCTCCTCATCCTCTCCATTCCACATCCTTAATGTAGATAACACACTTGTAAGTAACATTATCCATAATTTTTATTATTTATTTTTATGAATATTCAAGCTATCTATCTGCATCATAGTCACTAAATTATTTATATCTGGAGCTATAGAACTCAAAATTTAGATATGCTAATTTTCCCTGAAACTAGACTCATATATCTTCTAACAAAAAATTTTCAGAATTTTTGGTTTATCCAATAAGTACATTTTATTATTTAAAGTTACCCCTGTTCTGCTATCTGACAGTTCTGACCCTTCTTCACTAAAAATTAATTATCTCCTCGTACAGAATTCGAATGATGTTCCCGTTTGTTTATATTGAAAATATACTCATTCGGGATTATAAAAATATAAATTTAATCCCATAATTTTTTCTATAAATTTTTTTATGATTTTATAAAGTTAGAACCCGAAATCATTCTGACCTTGTCTCACAAAATTCATCATATCTCATGATTTACAATTCCATTGCTTACATAATTTCTTCTATAAGAAACTAGACTTAATAATATTTAATTTCATATTTTATGCATCCTATAATTAGATTTCTACAATTTTTTATGATTTTTCAAAGTTAGACTACTGCTGCTATCCAAAATTGTTTTAGTACAAAATATTAATTACCATGTTATAACACCCTTATTTTCTTTTTCTACACCATTTCTCATCACTTTCTCTTATTTTCTCTTCACTAACATATCAAGAACATAGGACCTTATGTAAGAAAACTCTACTATAACATTATTTTCATGCTTTGTCAATAATAACAAACTTAAAAACATATTGAAATCTTGATATACTTACCTTGTTCTATTGATACTAATCTTTAACTTGATTTTCTCTCTCCTCCAGCTTCTATTTCTTGAATCCAGCTTGATATTCTAACTCCCCATGGTCTCCTTAACATTTTTCTCTCTTAGTAGCTATAAAACTTCTTTTGATTTCTAGGTGAAAATGGTGAATTTTTGGTGGAATGACCAAATTGTAAAGAAAACAAAATTTCTTTATTTTCCTTCTCTTCTAACGTTGGTTGCATGGGAAAGGAAATGTGATGTTAATTCTTCATCTTTCCTTCTTTTTATACTAAATAAATAATAATATAATAATAATAAACATCTCATAAAAATATTAATAAAATAATATTTATCTAATTAATTAATTTAAAATATCATCAACATAATCATTACATTCTAGAATTCTCTCTCTTACTAATTGAACATTTTGCCCTTCATGATCTTTTAGAATTCCATCCTTGAGTCATCACTTAATTTGGTAAAATTGCGATTTAGTCCCTCATAATTTTTCACCTATTTAATTTGGTCCTAATTCATCAATTTTTCTTGGTTTCTAGATCATTCCACCCTTAAAATATTTGCACCATTAGTCCTTCAAATTTTTAATATTTACACTTCAACCCCTTAAATTTTGAGTATTTACTCTTGTGCAACAAGACTTTTCTCATCTTTGCAATTTAGTCCTTTCTTGAATTAATATATCATAATATACTTCCCAATATTGACATAACTCAAAAGTCACTTTATTTCCTTATTTTACTATATCACGGATAATATTTTACTGTAAAAATTTTCGGGATATTACATTCCTGCTGTTAAAGGGCACTATCAAACTAGTCCTCACATTGTTCTGGGAGGTCATTCTCCTACCATTACCAGTACCAAAACTCCTATGAAGGCTCTTTCTCAAGTTGAGATAGAAGATAGAAGAAAGAAAGGATTATGTTTTTTGTGCATATCAAAGTACACATCATGACATAAATGTGCTAAGTTTTAACTCTTCCAGCTAGTGATTGAGGTATAGGTTGAGCCAGACATTGAACTTAAGAGCTCTACTTCTGATGAGTTTTAAGACTGTCCTAAAAAGTTAGATTCTGCTAAGGGTGAAGTTGATTCAGTAGCTCCAGTTTTATCACTACATGCTTTCAATGGATTGGAGGGTTACAATACAATGCGTTTATTAACTAAAATTGGTAATTATGAAGCCATTATTCTAGTTGACTCAGGTAGCACTTACAATTTTGTGGACTGCAAATTGATGAAGAAGTTACATCTACCAATGGACCCATTCTATAGGTTCAAGGTGATGGTTGCTAATAGAGTGTAGTTAACCACTCAGGGAGTGTGTCGTTTCGTGTTGTGGAAGGCTCAAGGGTGCCAATTTTCTACTAATTTTATGGTGCTTCCAGTCAAAATATGTGACCTGCTTCTTGGTACTCAATGGCTCCTTTCACTGGGGTTAATTGTTTGGAATTTCTCTTTTCTTACCATGCAGTTTGAGCATTTGGGTAAATTATGTACTATTCAAGGTCTTCTTCCTAAGGGTCTATATGTTTCCACCAGTGTACAATTGTCTAAGTGTTTCAATTTGTTAGGGCAGGGTTTCAGTTTTATGTTGTTTACCACTTCTACCCAAACAACCTTGACATTACCTGCTCAACTATTGTATAGAGATGTTAAATTGCTCTTGACTAAATTTGAAGATGTGTTTCAACTTCCTACTGGACTTCCTCTTGTCAGATTGCAGGACCATAGGATGCCCCTCTAAGATGAGGCTCAGGTGGTCAAGTTTTGGCCATATAGATTCCCTACTATTCAAAAGAATGAAATTGAAAGACTCATCAAGGAAATTCTAGATGTTGGAATTGTAAGGGACAACAACAATCCATTTGCATCACCAATTTTCATGGTGAAAAAGAAGGATGGCAATTGGAGATTATGTGTGGACTATAGGCAGCTTGCCCAACTGACTATCAAAAACAAATTCCCTATTCCTGTGATCGAGAAGCTGTTGGATGAGTTGGGGAAAGTAGTCTACTTCCCCAAGCTAGATTTAGTATTTGGTTACCATCATATTAGAATGTGGGAAAATGATATCCATAAAACAACATTTAAAACTCATGAGGGGTACTATAAATTTTTGGTCATGCCTTTTGACTTGACCAATGCACCTTCTAGTTTTCAATCTCTAATGAATAGCATTTTTAAACAGTTGCTCAGGAAATCGGTGTTAGTTTTCTTTGATGACATCTTAGTATATTCTACTAACTGGTCAGAACAATTGAGACACTTGAAGGAAGTTTTCACCATTCTCAGAACAATTGCAGCCTATTTTTGCAACATATTGCTTTCTTCAGTAAAGGGCTTGGGATCAAACATCAAACCTTGTCCTTTTATGACAAAGAAATGCTAGTAGTGTTGTTGGCTGCCAAAAAGTGGCACCCTTATTTAGTTGGTAGACACTTCCTTATCAAGATTGACCATTATAGTCTATGGTTTCTATCTAACAAACAGGCCATCACACATTATCAGTAGAAATAGGTTGCAAAAATGCTCAATTATGTTTACACTATCACCTACAAAAAAAGAAGGCTAGAACACAGTAACTGATGCATTATCTCATAGAGATCACTCATAGGAAAGGCAACTATTGCAGTGTGTTGGGAGCATTTCTTGGTCTAAGGTATGGGGACAAATCCTTAATTCCTATTTCATTAATCCTACCTTGCAGCAAATTTGTTTTGATCTTCAAAAGGACCCTCAGTTTCATTCGAAGTACTCATGAGATGGCAAAGTTTTAAGAAAAAAGGGAAAGTGGTAGTTGGTTAGGATTTAGAACTGAGAAAGAAACTTTTTAACTTGCTCCACAGTGAAGTTGGGGGGATACTCTGGGGTACATGCAACTAGGCATATAATCTCGGGCCTTTTGTATTGGAAATAGCTATCTAAATATATGAAGAAATAGGTTAAATAATGTGCTATCTATCAAAAGTACAAATATGACAACTCATCTTATCCAGACTTGTTACAACCTCTCCCAGTTCTTGATCGTGCCTAGGCAGCTATGAGTTTAGATTTTGAGAAAGGGCTTCCATTATCAAAAGGGAATAACACCATCCTTGTTGTGGTTGACAAACTAACTAAGTATAGTCACTTCTTAGCCTTATCACATCCATTCATTACACTTATTGTAGTTCAGTAGTATTTAGAGCACATCTACAAGTTGCATAGCATTTCAAGGTATATCATCTCTAATAGGGATAATGTATTCATCAACTCATTTTGGTAGGCTATGTTTAAACATTTGGGGGTTAAGCTTCATTTGTCCACTGCTATAGTGGACAAAAACCTATGAAGCTTTATATGGACAAGAACCTCTTCATTATTTGCTTTACTTGGCAAGAGCATATCAAGTTACTATAGTAGATAGGAGTCTCCAACATAAGGATGCAGCTCGAAGTATACTAATGTTTCATTTAAAGAGATCTTATAAACGAATGAAGCAAATGGCGGATAAGAGGAGATCAAAAGAGAATTTCAAGTGGGAGACCTAGTTTATCTGAAGCTCCAGCCCTATAGACAACACTGTATCAGGAAGAGAGGGAATTTGAAGCTAGCTCTTCGTTATTTTGGCCTTTACCCTGTGGCAGCTAAGAGAGGACATGTTGCCTATACTTTGAAGTTAGAAAATGATACTCATACTCACTCGACCTTTCATGTTTCTCAACTCAAGAAATACATTGGCTCAGCTCCTAGTTCCACTACACTTCCTCCTATGGATTCAGATGGTGCTCTTATCAAAACATCAGTTCAAATACTTAATAAATGAATGGTTAAGAGAAGTAATCAAGCATCTACAGAGGTATTGGTTGAATGGGCCAATACTTTCCTTAAAGATTCGACATGGGAACATTTGACTGAGCTCCAGTAACAGTATCTACTGTTCGATCCTTGAGGATAAGGATCGTGTTCGAGGGGGGAGTATTTGATATGGAATAATCAGCTTCAGCGGCTAATTAACGACCTATAAATCACAATTTTATTAATGTTAGTTACTCTAGCAAAACGATGTATTTTAGTCAAGTCATTAATGAAAACAGTGCGTATAAGGGGGTTATATTAGTACTTAAAAGAGTCGTTTAGTGTAAATAGTTATAAGTGATATAGTGCGTATTGGCTTATGCTAGGTTGTCCTCTTTGTTGCTGTTATTCACCATTTTAATGGCCAACCAGCTGGAATGGAGGCAGTTAAGGAAATACAAAACAATTTCTTCAACTTCAACTCTCTCTTTTTTTACTATTTTCTCCATTCTTATTGATGTTTACTAAACTAACTATAAATACGAAAAAGGCAAGCACATTTATCAAACAATAGTATAGCTATGGTGAGTAGGGAATATCGTATCCACGAGGACTAAAAGTACTAGTAATTACCGTTTTTCTATTATTTAGCCGACAAATTGGAGTGATTGTGTTTTAATATAAAATTACTAAACTAATTCATCTAAGAATGCAACAGAGAATAAATAGAGGAAATCATTGAATATTAACCAATGAGATAGACAATAACCAAGAAAGAATCCACCTAGATTTCACCTATTATTATGAATATGAGTTAAACGATTTATTCACTTGTGTCTTGATCCATAGAAAACCCTAAATTATGTTAATATCTCTTTCGAGAGTAAGAACAACTGACTCTAAGTTGTTTAATTGAAATATCTTTCTAATTGAAACCCTATCGTTACATTAACTCGATTTATGGATTCCCCTATTAGATTTGACTCTAATTCGATAGATTTATGTAGTCTATTTCTAGGATTGCATGCAACTCCACTCAACTATGCTAAATCTACTCTTAAATAGGGCCTTTTACTCCACTAAATTAAGCACATTAACATGAATTAATATCCCAAAAATATTAAAACAAGAAACAAGCATACATAATTGAGAACAAGAATCAAGTATTTATCGCGTAAAAACAAAAATTAAGTAAAAGGATTCATCATAGGTTTCATCCTCCCTAGGTATCTAAGGAACTAATTCATAATCCTGAACGAAAACATCTTAAAGTTAGAATAGCCATAAGACATAAAAAAAACCCAATAAAACTTCGAAAGAAATTAAAAGGAGATATTCGATCTTGATGGAGATCCACTTCCGAGTTGATTCCGATGGTGTTCTTCGAGTGTTTTCTTCGATCTTCTTTTCTTGCTCCCTTATGTCTTCTTTTAATGGGTATTTATAGACTTTAGAATGCTTAGAAATCCTAAAAATTGAATTTTTTCGCGTATTTGGGAAGTAGGGTGTGAAATCGACACGGGCTGGCACATGGGCATGTAGCCAGCCCGTATAGCTCACACGGGCGTGTGTCCAGTCTGTGTGGAAATGCCCAGCCCATGTGGATCCTGAAAACAACTCTTTTTGTTCGATTTTTGCTCGTTTTCCGCTCATTTCGCTCCCAAATGCTCTCCTAAGTATAGAAACATGAATTTAAAAGATTAGGAGCATTGAATTTACTAATTTGCATAATTAATTTCCAAAAATACATTAATAATAAGATTAAAATATATTACTTTTAGAGCGTATCACTTATTCTTATTCTTCTTCTTTGAAACTCCCTTTCTCAAAAACTTTCAACTTAAAATTATTAATTAAAAATGAAACCTCCTTTTAAGCATTGGATAATATTTTTAATCAAAATTCTATAACGAAGAAAAAAAATGTGAGTTCATATTTGGATATTGATATTATTATAAATTAATCTTATAATTTCAAAGCCAAACAAAAGCACGTGCAACGTAAATCACGCGTTATTATGGTTGGAAAGATATGTTTAGGTCTAAACATTCTTGTGGTCCCTCTACTATATTAAAATTTATAATTTAATTATTTTACTTTAATTCCACTTAGTTTAATCTCTATGCTTTTTTATAATGTATTTGTAGGTCTAAATATATAAGACTGTTAGTTGTCGCGGTTTAAATTGATGGCTTCAACTTTTGTTTATGGAAATCTAATTAATTATATTTAATCAATAATAAATTTATATATTAATTAAAAATTTAAGAATGTTTTAAGATAAATAATCCACTTCATCACTTCAATAAAAATAAATGATGTTATCAGTTTAGATTAGTTGATAGCATCATAAAAGGTTGAGTATCAAACTATGTCAATTAAGATTGAGTTCGGTTTAGTTGATTTATTATTTTTAATTTTTTAAACTGTCGTGATAATTTAATTTGATTTGATTTGATCTTTGATTTTTCATACTAACTTTAAATTTTAGATTTTTGAACTTTATTTTGACGAATAGCGTTTTATGACTTTTGGATATTATATGATAAAATTTTCAATTATTTTTTAAAATATATTTTTTTAAATCAAGTAAATTAAAAAAAATACTTATTATATAGTATTTTACTATTTTAAGTTTTTCCACTAGCTATTTTAAATATAAAACATTTAATTTTGCATCATAAAATATTAATATTAATTATAAATTAAATAAAAATAGAATTCAGTAACCTATGAAAACTAAAAACCGTCTGACCATAATTAAAGTAAAGAGATTAAATTGAAAATTTTAACATAATAGAGGGACTAATACTATAACATATATACCTCCTAATTTCTTTCAAAGGTGAGGGGTTATGAGCTTGGGAAACGGTTGTACCTAACCTAAAGCAAACTAAAGAATCTAATTTGTTGGGGGCGGGGGGGGAGGGGGGTTTGCTATTTCAACTGTCGTCGTCCTCAAAAAGTTGGTCATGGCTGGCTTGTTGGTCAAATTGATGTTGCCAGTCACTGCTCTCTCTTTTGCTTTCAGACCCTACCAAAACACCATTATTTACACCATTTTCCTATCTCTTTCCTTAACCATCGATGCTTCTATTTCCATGCCCCTATTCCCTATATAAACCATCATCTTCACCCCTTTTCATATATCTTTCTCCTACAGCTTACCTTTACCCTTTTCATATATACATCTTTCAAGGCTTATTTGCATTCCATTGTTCATATAGTTGCTCTCTTGCTGAAATAATGGAGTATGAAAACCAGTATCAGCATGTTGCAGCACCAAAATATGACTGTCTTCTCTTTGGTAAGTGTGTCTTTCTGCAGTATATCAGATCCTTCGGAATTCCCTTAAACCCAATAACATTTCTGATTAATTTATGTTTTATTTTCAGATGTGGATGATACCCTTTATCCTCTGAGTTCTGGTTTATCCAAAGCTTGCACCACCAACATCCAAGGTACTGCATATGTTTGCAAATTTTACATCCTTTTTTCACATATCATCTGTTCTTAATTTCTGCATTTATCGGTGCAGAATTTATGATTGAAAAGCTTGGGATAGAAGGGGACAAAGTCTCGGAGATAAATCGAGTGTTATACAGAAACTATGGGACATCAATGGCTGGTCTCAGGGTAAATTCTTGACTATTCTTTTGGTTGATTATCGTAGTTCCAGAAAAGGGTGATGATTGAATATGAATTTTTTGTTGTGTTTTTCAATGATTATATGCAGGCTATTGGCTACAACTTTAATTATGATGAATACCACAGCTTTGTTCATGGGCGGTTACCTTATGAGAACCTGAAACCTGACTATGTCTTGAGGAATCTTTTGCTTAGCTTACCAATTCGCAAAGTTGTAAGTCTTTTCTATCTATAAACGTGGTGTTCTTTTTAGGTTGGGCTAGAAATGGTATTTACAGATGACCCATCGAATCAAATCTTGGTGATCTTGGTGCTTGCTAAGGTGTTAATGAGTACCCTACTAAGCAACCCATGTTGGCTATCTATTACCTTTGAAACTTTCTTTGTGATATTTTATTACCATTGATTTTTTTTTTTGGCCACCACTTTTGAAACAGATATTCTCAAACGGGGATGAGGTCCATGTGGCTAAAGTTCTAAAGAAACTAGGGTTGGAGGGTTGCTTTGAAAGGGTTATAAGCTTTGATACCCTTAATTCTACCAATGGAAGCCATAGTTCAGATGATGAAGAGAGCTCCAAGTTGAGAGACACAAGTGCTGAAATCCTTGATGCTAACAGTGGCCCTTCCACTCCAATCATCTGCAAACCCTTCAAAAATGCATTTGAACAAGCCTTCAAGATAGCTAACATCAACCCTCAAAAAACAGTAAGTCTATCAAATCTCTTCTCCAAGCACTTTAATGGTAGCAGTTAAGGTATTATCTGTTTGTACCTACTAATTACACTAAAAAAGTACGTATTCAAATCATGTCAAGTAAAAGGACCAAACCCCGAATTTCAACACGGTAGAGGGATTAAAACCGAAATTAGACCCTTATATATTGACCCTTTTGGCTTTAGTGTTTTCTTTGTTTTGACAAGTCTTTCTTGTTCACCACAGCTTTTCTTTGACGATAGCATCCGCAACATACAATCTGGAAAAGAAATAGGACTCCATACTGTGTTGGTAAGTTCTGGCAAATTTCAGAAAAAGGATTTGAAATTTGTTGATTTTTTGCACAATTGGGTTTGATCCTTTCCTTTAAACTAATGTAGGTGGGCACTTCCCATAGAACAAATGGTGCAGACTATGCATTGGAGAGCATACACAACATCAGGGAAGCACTGCGAGAGCTGTGGGAATCAGATGCTAAGAAACCAGAAAGTGTGAAGCTTGCAATTCAGACATCAGTTATGGCTTAAGCTGATTTATAGATCACCCTAAACCCAGATTTTACAATTTCAGGATGCTTCTAACAAATTTGGGCTCTTTTGGTCTGAATCTAAATCTTGCTCTCTCTCTCTTTTTTCATGTTCCAATGGGGAATTTGTATATTTTCACTTTAATCATCTATCAATAATAATAAAAGAATATCATTGTTTCTTTTTATTATTATTGTTTAATAAAAGATCTGGCATGTTTTTATTACTTTTCCAAAGCAATTGAAAATAAACAGTCAAAATTAAAGAGTGCCTCTCTGGCATCCACACAAACAAAAACAAGAAAGAATCATCTTCATCCCTCACAACTCCCACGCATACTAGACAAACCCTTCCTTTCTCACCATAGTTTCGATGATAAGCTCCGATTAGAAGCGGTTCAAAAAAACGCTAGTTATCCTCTTCTTTTCTAGTGCTCTTACCAGTACCTCCAGGTCTGTTAGGTGGTTCTGCACAAATCGGGTTCTTCAGCCACCACAGCCCTTTGTATCACTGGTGGTCCCTCTTCCTCCCACCTAACATCACGCTTTCGAATGAAGCCCTCCTTCGCCAGCAGGTGAGCCACCCGAATACCTCCTCTTTTAATATGTTGAAATTTGAGCTCTCAAAACCCATTAAAATCTATTTAGCTTCCCAAATGTAATTACTAACCTCTGATTTGTCTATGAATGGCATTCTGAGCTTTGAAATAATTACCAATGAGTCACCTTCAACCCCAACTTTCCGAAAACTCATCTCTTAGGCGAATCAAACAACCTGTACTGCTGTCATGGCTTTCGTCGCCTCCACAAACGGTATATTCCTATTCCAATTTCATGTCGCACCCATTATCAAGCCTTTGTCGTTTCTAGTAATTATGCTCGAACTTGATGCCTCCAAATCTTTGTAAAAACCCCCCATCGAAGTTCACTTTGACTCATGAATCGGATGGAGGTTGCCACATCTCTGTTTCGGTAGTCACAGTTCTCGGTTGAGTGTCCGCCAGTGCTTCCAATTCTCTAATATACCCCCACAACAAAGGTACATAGCTCACAAGTGGAATGTCTTTTGCCTTCGTGCAACAATTTATTTCTCGATAGCCATAATGCTCAAATTGCAATAAGAATAAGTACCTGTTGTTGGGTATTATTGATGTTTAAGCCATTGAAGTAAAGATTCCCTTGTTTGACTAGGATTCCAATTGACACCCAACTGTTACCACACTTGTATGGCATAGGGAGAGCCTCGACATGCATGAGAACTAGTCTCTACCGCCGTTCCACTTTGCAAACAGACTGCATCAGTTACAAGCCTTTTAATATGTAAATTAGATTTAGTAGGTAGATAATTCTGTACAAATCTGTCAGGTTGTAATTTTCATTTTATCTGGCACTTTTGCTTGTCATAGTTGTTCGTAAAAAGTCCTTGTGTACGAGCTAATAATGTCTTTGTATAAATCATCCCCATCTCTTGGGAAGCCTCGCAACAAGAGTCAATATCCACTACGCACGGTATACTCTCTAGAACTCTCCGGATACCATCTTAGCCTATCCGCCAACTCGTACTACACCAAAGGGATGCTCAAAATTCTCCTTGCTTCCTAGTTTGAAAAAAATGGTGCTTACTATATTCTCCTTCGATTTCCAATTTTGATCATCAGTTAGATCAGCCACAAAAGTCACCTCAGTAACCCTTGGTGAATTTATAATGTAGGTTATGTCTCCAGGCAACCAGGCTACATCCCAAATTGGTGTCGACTTTCCATTTCCAATTTGCCAGCTACTCCCCTTCAGTAGGAGCCCTTTTGCTTCCTAAATACTTCTCCATATGGCCAAAGGTTGACTTCCTAACACAGCTTTTAAGAAGTCTTTATATCCATGGTATTTTGCTTTCAATACACGTGCTACCAAATAGGAAGAATTACCAATTAATTGCCACCCCTGCTTGGCCAAAAGTGCAATATTGAATTTTGCTAATTTTTGGAAGCCCAAACCCCCCAACCTCCTTTAAATCGTACAACCCCTCCCAAGAGCACCAATGAATTGTACGCCTTGACTGTGATTTATGCCACCAATAATCACAGAATAAAACTTCTATTTCCTCATAGAAAGAAATTGACAATAAAAAACAGGACATAACATATATGGGAATCGCATGTAACACTAATTTAATAAAAATCGCTTTATCCCCTTGTGATAACCATCGATTACACCAGCTATTTATTTTCCTTCGGATTCGATCCTTAATGTTTCGAAAAGCTATTTATCTATTGCGACCCACTACCATTGGCAAGCTAAATACTTTTCAGGATTCATAGAACTTCTTATGCCTAGCTCACTTTCTAATAAGGCTTAATCACCTTCATTAATATTCATGTTGTACCAAGTTTTATTTGATAATATGTTTTGATATAACAAATTAAAATATTTTTGAATAAAAGTTAAAGTTGAACAAAATTGGTAAAATTATATTTCAAATGAAGTCAAAGTTAAAACTGTTTTAAAACAAATCAATATAACTCCTGGCCAAAAAACACACTATCCATTTTTTTATTATTCTTAAAATAAAAAAAAAATTTACCAAATATCTGCGGATACAATCACACGATCTTATAATAAGAATAAGAGATCTCTCTTGACCAATCCCTTTGCCCCTCATTCTTTAAGAATTAGAAAGATGCTTTTGAAGTTTGAATTTATTCTTTTGGAATCTAGGTTTTTCTAATTTATTTTTATTTACTTATTTATTATTTTCCCCCTCTTTTTTAATTTCTTTTTTTTATTTTATTCCCTTCCATTATTCCCTAAGTCCCATAGATTTGATCCTATAGAATCTAACTCATTTTCTCATTGAGCGAGGGGTACGAAATATATCAGATTGATTTTTCGATCAAAAACACTGTGAAATTTACGATTTTTCCTCTTTCTCTATCCCTATCCCATAGGTACATCATTTGAATCAATGGATACTTTTTTCCTCCTATATGAACCAATATTATTACATTCCAATTCTTTACTAATACCCACCAAGGAATATCCCAAATTAGATCCCAAATTGACGGGTTAGTGTGAGCTCCATTACTTTGAAGGAACAAAATAAGAGAACAATAGCCGACAAATGGTTCGGTCCGATTCGGGTGTCGTTTAGGTAAAGATCCGAATCAAACCCATCATTGATTTGAGATGTTGATAGGGTGAATATCCGGTCTATTCAATGCTAGGCATAATAAGTATAAGGACCTCAAAAATGTTCTTTTCGTCCATTGAATCTTAAGTGTATGAAGTTTCATGTTTGATTTTTTAATCAGGATGGTAGAGATTTCATTTAATTTAGGTTGATCTAGGCCAGAAGCAAATCTACGTCAAGATAACCCTTCCCCTCTTTGAAACACTTTAGAAGTGCTCCTTTATCACTAATGAATCAGAGCACATAGAATAGAAAAATATATATATACGGTAGACTAACTGATATTTCTATTAGTTAATGAAAGAGCCTAATGCAAAAAAAAAAATTGCATGTTGGGTCTATGAAATAAGCCGAATCATTTTAATAATAATCAATTCGATTTGTTTTACCGAGAAAGTCTACAGTTCAAGTCCATATAGCTTTATATTTTTGAATTTTTTATTTTATTAATTTTAAATATTCATTAAATTTATTAAATTAATGAAAATGAAATGAAAATAATATTCTTGAAACTAAAGCAAACTAAAAAAAGAATATCCAAATACAACTAAAAATAATAATAATAAAAAGTTGTATAGTTTTTTTCCTAATTATTGTATTCTTTGTTGTTTGGAACTGGTTGCTTTCAGTTGCTTGGTTAAAATCATTTCCATAAGCTCGTTCACAGGGAGATCACTCAGAGTATAACCTTGAAAACAAAAGTGCATTGCAACAGATCCAATCGCTCTTTTTTTTCTTGGATAAGAATAAAATAAGCAAAACACCATTTTCTTAATTAATCCTCATGGGTAGATTGATTTTAGATTGATTCTATATAAATTGAATTCTCGTCTTTTCCTGTCCGTAATCAAAGAGTTAGTGAGACTTATTTGGTATACCACGAAATTTTGGTGAATCATTGGAGTCAATTATGACATGAACCCGGTAAAAAAACAAAAGAAAAGAAGCCAACCTAATTCAACTCAAATCGAATCTAATCTTGAATTGCACGGGTCTAAGAACGCTTTATTGTATTGTATGTATTTGTTGACAAATCAGAGTTTGAAAAACCAAAGATCTTTTCATAAACATAATTTCATACAGAATCTCATATATATTTAATATATATAGATATAAAAATAGTAATTTAGAATAAATAGAATTTCGAATTTAAAGTTTTTATTACTAAAATTCTAATAAATATTAGATATTAGTTAGATATTAGAATTCCTTTTATTTGGAAAATTCCCAAAATGAAGTGAAAATGAAAATGTATTACTTGTTTTAAAATATCGATACCCTTCCAAAAATTGGTATCAAATTGACGTTTTGTTTCTCAAATATTTCAACTAAGTATCGATTTAGTATATCGATTTAATATCAATGTCTTTCATATGGTATCGATAAAAGTTTACTAGTATCGATATTTCTGGCTCCAACGGTCACTGAATTTTGCATTAAATGTTAAAAATATTGATACCTTGTGAGCAAGTATCAATCGTGGTTGCAGGTGAATTAAATACGCTGATTATTTCATCCCAACGGCTCTATTCATTTCTTCAACAACTATAACGATTGAAAATCAATTAGGGATATAAATATTATCTTTTAAAGACCCTAAAACAATAAGAGAGATTATCAAGCTTAAAGATAAATAAAAAAATAACATTGTGACTTCAATTCTCAAAAATTTCCTTTATATACACTTGTGAGTTTTCATTGTATTCATTTTAGCTCAAGTGTTTCTTCTTCTATTTGTTCTTAATTTGCAAACATTTTGATCTTGCAAGGGTTTTTTCTTAGTTTGCTTATTTGTTATTCTCTTTGAGAGGGTTTTGTCTTAAGTTTTGGGTAGAAACCTTAAGGGAGTTTGTAAAGTTAAATATTGTCATCAAAGGTTGTCAAATTAGTGAATTTGGGAAAATTCTTAGTTGTGAAAAGCTAAGATAGTGGAATAGGCAATTGCGGTCGAACCATTATATATCGTTGTGTTCGTCTATTTTTTTAGCAATCAAAAATTTTTAAAAGGTCAATTCACTCTCCTCTTGACAATTTTGAGTTGACTAATTGAGCTAACAATTGGTATTAGAACTAGTGTTTTTTTAGACTGTTTAACAATCAAAGTAAAGATCCTCGAGGAAGTCAACAATCAATAACCCAATCAAAACAATGATGTCTACTTTCGGGTTAGTTTTTCTTGGTGAGTCCCAACCTATCTCCAAGCCTCCTTACTTCAATGGTGTCAACTATTCTTATTGGAGAAGAATGATGTTGTTCATCCAAGCAAATGGTCTTGTCATATTGGACATCATTATGGATGGTCCTTCAATTCCACTCAAATAAGGGGACCTTTTAGTTTCAAAGAGCAAGAAGGAATGGAATAAGGAAGATAGGAAAAGCATTCAATTTAATGTCAATGCAATGCACACTCTATTTTGTGCACTTGGTTCGGACGAGTATAGTAGAGTGTTTTCATGCTCAAACGTCAAGGAAATTTAGGACAAACTAGAGGTCACTCATGAGGGAACAAGTCAAGTGAAAAAATCTAAAATCAAAATTCTCACTCTCAATTATAAAACCTTCAAAATAAAGCCAGAAGAGGATATCAATATGATGTATGATCGTTTCACTATCATCATCAATGATCTAAAGTCTTATGGTAAGACATATTCAAATGAAGAGGTGGTGAGAAAGATGCTTAGAAACCTACCAAAATCGTGAGAAGCCAAAGTGACCGCCATAAAGAAAGTAAAAAATTTGGAGACTCTTTCATTGGATGAGCTAATCGGTTCCTTGTTTACTCATGAAATGAGAATCAAATAAAGGAATGAAGAAGAGGATATCGATAAATAGAAGGTTGGAATAACTCTCAAATCCACAATAATTGAGGAGAGAAAATCAAGTGAAGAGGTGGATGAAGAAAAGAAATTTTCATGTTTACTAGGAGATTTAAGAGGTTTATGAGGTCCAATTGAGGTAGAAATTTCTAAAAGAAAGGACTCAAACTTGAATCTACCAAGGAGAAGGATTTCATAATATGCTAGAATGCAAAAAGTTAGGAGATATCAATTCCGATTGTCCTCAATTAAAGAAAAAGGGATCTAGAAAACAAAAACACAAGGTTAATATGGCTACTTGAAGTGATGAATGTCGAAGCCTTTTTTAAAACCGATTTTGGAAAATGGGAATCGACTTTAAAAAACGAAAACGGGAGTCGCCACCAATTTTTTTAGGTGTGATTGGATCACCTTTAAAACTTTTTGTTTTAAAATCATTAGTTTTGGTCTACGAAATAAAAAGAACGGGTTCGGGAGTCGGTTACGTACGAGGAAGGATTAACACCCTCGTAACGCCCAAAAATTGGTACCTAATTAATTATCAAATGTCTCTAATGTCGGAAATTTAAAAATTTTAAGATGCAATCCTCTTTCAAATATTTTGATTTTGAAATTTGGGGTTCACTTGTATCAAAATATTGATACCAAGCTAGCCTTTTTGGAAATCCCTATCTTGAAACAACAAAGCGCCATATCCAGTAAGTTAGGACACATCGCCTTGAAATTCCAAGACAGTCGCTTGCACTTTGAAAACTTTTAAAACTTAGAAGGGTGCTTAACTATTCGAACTCAACGAGAAAAGTTGCAACCCAATAAGTTAGGGCACTATTTTTCTCGAAATTTCTAAACGCCAAGCATTGCCTTTATATTTTTCGAAAACTTGGAAAATTGATGTATGAAGAATCGTATTACATTATAAATCATGTATGATAACATATTATCGTAATAGGTAAATAAAACATGCATTTAAACAAAATGATAGCAATAATATAAAGATCACGCATTAGATACATACGTATAAAAAATAATAAATATAGCAAATCTTAACAACATACGTACAAAGATACACATAGCATATATTGAAGATGAATAAGCAAAACATACAAAGTAATAATTAAAAAATGCATGATATACAATTTAATATCTATATAAAAAAAAGGTAATATAATATCAATATACACATTCATAAAATATAACATCAAATGATAATTATAAAATAACATTTAATACCTAAATGATATATACAATATAAAAATATAAAAGAGTTAGTATATATAAAAATATAAAATAAAGTGAGTAATTGTTAACAAGATATACATATAATACAAATAAAATATGATGTTTAATAATAATTTTAAAGTAGTATTTAATATACAATATATAATATATAATAACAAAAATTTATAAAAGAATAATAATTATATATAAAATAAAAAATATATTGGTTTAGAAAAATAATGTATAAAATACCAAATATGTAAAAGAATTTATATTTATAATAAAATAATTATAATATATATATAAGTTTAGAAAATATAAAATAAGTAATTAATGATGAAATATACGTATTATACAAATTATAATATTATAATATCTTCAAAATGTATAATAATAGAATATAAGTAAAGTAATTATTAACATATAAATAAAAATAAGTATATAATACAAGTTAAAACGTTTAATGATAATAATATATAGATAAAAAATATATAATAGTATAAAAATAACATAATATAAAATAATTATAATATATAATATGAAAGTATATATGCAAAAATAATATATAATATATATAAATGATTAATAAATATATTATACAAGTAAAAATATAATAATAATATATAAATAATAATGTAAAATAATAATATTTCGTGAAAAGTAATATATAATAAAATAATTATATAATATATAATATAAAAATAAGGTTAAAAATAAAACAAATAATAATAATAATAATTTATATATATATATAATAATAGAAATAAATATATAGGGTTAGATTTGAAATTCAATAAAATTACAGGGGCGAATTTTAAAAAAAATGAAGCTGAATTAAGGTCCTAATTAAAACACACGTAAAACGAAAGGGACTCATTGGGCAAAACGCCCTATTCCCAAAATGGCAGCGTTTTAACTCTGGGCTTAAAATAGCTATAGCAGGGACTAAATCAAAACTGAAACAAAATATTAGGGCTAGATCATAAATAAAATAAAACATAATTATAAACACAAAAAAAGTGGAAGGACCGATTGAGTAATTAACCCAATCCTCAAAAACACGTGGATCCTTCCCGGGTAATCGGGTCAACGCGCGGATCCTTAGTCCTAATACGATGTCGTTTTAAGCTTATTGGATTAAGCTAAAACGGCGTCGTTCTGTTAAGGCTATATAAGCCAAATTTTTAGTTTTATATTCATTTGAAACCCGAGTTAAAAAAAAACTTTAAAATTTCCTTTGAAAGAGGGGAGAGGAGAGGAGTTCCGGGTCTGGCCTCCGTAGGCCACGCTCCGGTCATCGGTCCTACACACACCCCACGCGCCGTCGTACACGGTGGTCTGAGGGTCTAAAACCTTCGTCCTTCCACAGGTAACTCCCTTTTTCTTTCGAACGTTACTTTTTTTTAAAAAAAACGATTTATATGTTCGTAAAAGAGAAAAGAAAACAAGGTATGAAAAAATAATCACCTTCTGAAATATTATTGCAAATGTTTGGTGTACAATGTTTTTGTGGTGTGTTTTTCCCTATTTATCTGTGTATTAGCCTCCCTTTTTATAGATTTGAGAAAAGGCTTTATAGCCTTGATTTACTGCCTATTTTGGAAAGAAATCTTTCGATTTCTTTCCAAACTCTGTTTTAATCTATTTACTGCAATCTTGTTTTGATTTCTTTCCTTTTCTTGCAGGTGACCGCGAGGATCTTGGTGATTCAAAGGCTGCTGGCGTTGATGGAGGCCTGAAGTCTGGTGGTGAGGATTCGTGGTGACGGTGAGGCGCTGATTACAGAGGCAGAGCCTTGAATGGTGGCCTCGATTCGAGAGCTAGACAGACACTCCCTGAACCTTCTAGAATCAGTGGCGACTCGAGGAGAAAGAGAGCTAAGGTTTCTAACCTTATCTGAAAGTCATTTGGGCCCCTACTATTTGGGCCTTCAGTTTTGGGTCTGCTGTAGGTTAAGTTTGGGTTTGTAAGTTATTTGGGTTAAGGTTGTAACTAGTATAGGGTAATGGGTCTAAGGTATGTGGGCTTAACGGGTCTTGGCTGTAAATAGACTGTGGACTGTTAAATAAATATTTATTCATTTTTTTTGTTTCTGATTTTAAGGCCCGGGTAAATTTGGGTTATTACAATGAAGATTCTTTCGATGATGAAGAGTAAGAAGTAGCTAACCTTTGCCTTATGACTCTAAGGTAACTTCTAACTCGTCTAGTTCAATTTCTTATTCATTTGATGAGTTACAAGATGCCTATGATGAGTTAGATTTAGAATTTTAAGTCATGATTTCAAAGCATAAGAAAAATATTTCAAAATTGAAAAATAAAAGTCATTTTCTTTCCAAAACCAATTATGAACTTGAAGAGAAAGTAAACAATATGCAAGAAATTATTGCTGTTTTTGAGAAAAAGAATTTAGACTCGCATAACTTATTTTCAAAAGTTCATGAAGATCATGAAAAGCAACTTGGGTTGTTTAAGAAAAAAAAAGCTTTTTCAAACAATGCCTCTTCGAAAAGATTTGAAAATTGAGAAAATTCAAAATCAAACTTTGTTGGAACAAGCTTTAATTTCTATACATATAAATGTCCCTCAAGATTTTATAAAAGAAGAATTGTTAAGAGTATATAGGTTCCTAAAGGATTCATTACTACTCAAGATAAAATAATCCTTTCAAAATGGCTACCTAAATAGACTAAAATTATAGGAACTAATGCTTATAGACCTAAAAGAATTTGGGTACCAAAAATCAAGACTTTATCCAATGTTTGTAGGGAAATGAACATTGCTTCAAGGTGGACAAATCAAGCATAAACTCATAGTACCTTAATAATGGATGCCCGAGACACATGACCGATGACAAGAGTCATTTTATTGAGCTTAAGCCAAAAAGTGGAAGAGAAATTACATTTGGTGACCACTCCAAATGATTCATTAAAGGAATTGACTCAATTGGTAAAAACTCTTCAATCTTCATTGAAAGTGTTATATATCAAAGGTCTTAAACATAATCTCTTAAGTATTAGTCAATTATGTGATAAAAGTCTCAATGTCAGTTTTTAGTCTAATGGTTGTAAAGTTATTGACATTGTGCCTAATAAGGTTATGCTTGTTGGTCGTGGAATATGAAACACTTATATAATGAATTTAGATGAATTACATGATTCAAATGTTTGTTTGATTGCCAAAAATAAAAATTCTTCTTGGTTATGGCATAGAAAAATAGGACATACTAGTATGAGAACATTGAACAAATTAGTTAAAAATGACTTAGTTAGAGGACTTTCAAAAATTGACTTTGGTTTAGATAAAATTTGTGATGCATGTACTAAGGGCAAATACAGAAGAGTTTCCTTTAAATCTATTAATGATGTATCCACTAATAGAGTTCTTCAACTAATTCACATAGAATAATATGCATTTTTAAAAAGGTTGGTGGAAAAAAGTATGCATTTGTACTTGTTGATGATTATTCTAGATTTATTCGGGTTCTTTTCTTAAGTACTAAAGATGAGGCTTCAGAAAAATTTATAACATTTTCAAAAATGAATCAAAATGAAAAAGGTTACTCCATTTCTAGTGTAAGGAGTTACTATGAAATCAAATTTCAAAATCTTAATTTTGATAATTTTGTAACTTTAATGGTATTAGCCATAATTTTTCAGCACCTAGAACCCATCAACAAAATGGAATTGTTGAAAGAAAAATATAAATTTAAAAGAAATAGCTAGAACTATGCTTTGTGAAAACAATTTTTCAAAATATTTTTGGGCGAAAGCCATAAACACCACATGTTATATTGTAAATCGAGTAATGATTAGGCCTATTTTGAAAAAAACTTCATATGAACTTTTCAAAAACAAAAAGCCTAACATTAGCTATTTTCATCCTTTTGGATGTAAGTGTTTTGTTTTAAATAATGGAAAAAATAATCTTGGCAAATTTGATGCAAACATGAAAAAAAAAATTCTTGGTTATTACTTAATTCTAAAGCTTATCAAGTCTTTAACAAAAGAACTTTAGTAGTAGAAGAGTCTATATATGTTATTTTTTATGACTCTAACTTTCCTCCTAGGAAGGATTCTTGTATTGATGATTATGATGCAAAATTTTTTAATAATGATCAGAAAATGGATAAATCATCAAGTGAGAAAATACAAGAATAAATTCAAGATGCTCTAAAGGAGCTTACATTAGAGGAGAAGGAAGTCACTCATCCTGTCACACCCCGCCTAACGAGGCCATAGTGTCTGAATATTGATTAAAGAAATATAACAAACCAGATAAGTTCTGATCGTGTAGAGTATTAGGAGTTTATGCAGAATTAGAATTTTTTAAGCACGCCTACGACGCTAGACATTGTAGAAAATAAAGACTGAAGTATAGATAAAAAGAAAATGATTGACGAAATAGTATTCGCCCAAAAACCTTTTTGGCTTATAGAACAGGCGAACTCTAATATGGACATAAGAGGATAAGGGTTCTATATCAGGTTTTTAGGATAAAATGAGTAGGACTTATGGTTAAGTGAAATGACTTCTAGGGTACGAGCTTATGACAGCGATATTGTGTACCCTGTAACTATGGTTCTGTGTTGGTTAAGCTATAAGGTAAGCTGATTAGGTATTAATTAAACTTAAACTAGCTTAGTTATAAGGAAAGGGAAATCACTCAATTAAGTTTCTCGGGAGTTGAAACCCTTGATAAGACAATTCAGTAAAAAAGTGACACTTGTTAGGTTTCAATAAGGCTATAGGCTATATAAATAGATATGTTGGATAGGATAAAAAAGCCATTTTTTACTCTTCTAACATTACTATTTGGAGGGGCAGGAAAGGAGATTTCTTCATGCTATGACTGAGATCCTAGACACCGCCAGCAATTTTTCATGACAAGGTAAGGTTTATAAACCTCCCATGTTAAGAAAACAAAGATATGTGGAAGTACTTTGAGGAGATATGACCCATATAGGTTTATAAGTTGAAAGGTTAGGAGTTAACAGATGAGCCTTAATGACATTCCTCTGTTCCATCAAACAGTGGTTGCTGTGGTACCAAGTCGATTAATGGAATTGGAGTTTAAGCTGCTACTTGTAACCACCAAGTGACTCTCCAGATTGACTCTTACATGTATGTTTGTAGTTTAGACATTTCTGTGCTAAGTGACTAAAGCATGACTCTATAACTTTGAGAAGGAAAGGAACTTATACATGCATATATGTCTGAAAGCATGAACATGTCTGTCATGAGTTAGCCACGATTTGAACGAGTCTGATATGAAGTGCATTGCATCTGTAAGCATGAATACATTTGTTATAAAAAAGTCTAAAAGGAATAAGTCTATTAAGTATGAGTCTGCATGTTGAGAATATGTTTGTCTCCAGAGTTGTCTAATGGGGTCCGTCGGGACTAAAAACATGAATCTCTGATAAGGATAGGTTCATGGACATGGCACTTTGAAGACTATATAGTGTAAGACCATGGCTGGGCCATGGCATAATATGGAAAAGATTTAAAGGTCGATTGGGTGAGTACCAGGCGATAAGGGGCAAACCTCACGATGGTGAGTTTAAGCGAATCCTTATTTCGTCAAAACACCAATTTCTATAAAAGTGAGCCTTTGTGGCTATTTCCGTTAAAGAAGTGCCTTTGTGGCCAAGCTCTGATAAGGAAGACTTATGGTAATCTGCAAGGAGACACATTTGTGGCACAATCTAAAGAAGCTTTTGTGGTGACCTCGTTAAAAGGAAACTTTTGTGGCAATCTCTATTAAAGAAAACCTTTATGGCAATCTCTAGTAAAAGAAATCCTTCATACGATCTCTGTTAATATAAATCCTTCATGACTATCTCTATTAAAAGGAAACATTTGTAGCAATCTCTGTTAAAGGACGCTTTTGTGGCGAGACTTTAAAAGGAAAGCCTCTACGATTATCTTTGGAAATTAACACATTCATGGCATAATTTAAAGAACAATTCTTGTGATGGCCATCTAAAGACAATGCATATAGGTAGACTCTGAATGAATGGCAAACACGATATTTCTAAGAACTGACAAGTGCGGGTTAGCTCTAGAAGAAAAGCCAATATGGGAGGTTATGGCAAAGTCTGTGCAATTGATAGGGTCAAAGTTATAAACGAGAAACGAATAATGAAATCCTTAAATAAGGGCTCAAGTAAAAGAAGGTTCTCTCACTAAGTTATATCAAAACTTACCCTTCTGTGTTTTATGTCTCAGGTAAAGGAGATGCCAAGAGGGACGACTCTAGGGTTGTGCCCAAGAAGTGATAAAGTGGACACTTATGAATATAGAGCGGAGGTTGCACGGGCGTGATCGAGTCTAATAGAAATGTCTCGAACAAGTCTTTGAATTTTTTTTATAAGCCTTAGGATGACCAAGTTGTGTTGTCCAAATAATCGAAGTTAGTAATGTTACTCGAAGGTTAAATAAATGTGACAATATAAGTAAATGTGATGTGTGATTATATTTGTAAGTTTTGTACACATTGTTCGCTCAAATATAACCTTGTTTTGACAGTATTACTAATAAGATGCATTTTTTTTAAATTTATATTTCTTAAGCATGTATAAGTCTGTAATAGTAATGTAACGCCTATGATCCGGATCTGGTGAAAAAAGGTCAAGTTTAAGGCGTTACACATCCAAAGGAGTATAATTATGTGAAGGATGGTAAGATTTTGAGAGATTCATCCAAATGAGTAACTACTAGATCTTCTCTTAGAAATACATATAATTATGTTGAATTTATCTCATGCATAGAGCCTAAAAATATTAAAGAAGCATTAAATGATGAATATTGGATGTTGGTTATCCAAGATGAGTTAAATCAATTTGAGAGAAGTAATGAATGGGCTCTAGTTGAAAGACTTAGTGAAAAATCTACTATAGGTACTAAGTGAGTTTTTATGAATAAACTAGATGTGAATGGTAACATAATGAGGAACAAGGCTAGACTTGTTGCTCAAGGTTACATTCAAGAGGGAGGAATAGATTATGATGAAACCTATGCTCCCATAGCTAGAATGGAAGCCATTAGGATACTTTTAGCTTTTGCATGCTATAATGATTTCAAATTATTTCAAATGGATGTCAAAAGTGCCTTTTTAAATGATTTTATTAATAAAAAAGTGTATGTTGAACATGTAACACCTTTACCCGACCCAATTGCAAAATCTGGGTTGGAGTGTTACCACTAAATCGGGTTCATATATAAGATTAGAACTCATTATTTTAAAATCAGATTGTATTACCTATTTATTTAAAAACCTTTACAATAAAGACAAATTGTAAATAAAATTTTATTATCCTAACTCCGGACTTTAAAGGAACTACATAGTTACAATATTTTCGACCTCATGATGAAGTGTCTTAAGGTATCCCCTTCCTATATGCATGATATTTTACTGAAAATGATCCTTGATCCAACACAGTATGGTTTGGTCTCTCCTCAAGTTTCCTTATCCTACAAATCCTTCAAAACACATGCCAATACTTTGGTAAGTTCAATGAACTTAGTGAGTTCCTTCACTACCAAATTTTATAACTCGCCCATTTTTTACTAGGGTAAAATTTTAAAAGAAAATAAAATGCTTTAACTTCCTTTTTATACTCAAAATTTAATGTCTTATTTGAACTGGCGGACCTTTTATGCATCTTTCACTATTCCTTAAGTCATTGAGTCCTTGGTCGAACCTATGTCCCTACAACATGGTTTTGGTGGTTTTTAGATGTCTTATTCAGGATTGTAAGTGCCATAGTCCCAACGAATACCCAGATATTCTACTAATGAGGCCTATCTATTCATAAGGCCTGCGATAAAGGACCATGCACATTGGCGGTTTTTTCTAAACTGTATAGTCCATAGTGGACTCCCTTTTCTTACCATAGTCCCAAAAGACTTGCTGTCAATCCTTTCGTTAGGTTAACTAATGAGGTCCCCCGCCAATTTGGAAAACTAAGTTTTATTTGGGATGAATAGTGATTGGATTACTTTCTTGTATTTCGCCTTATTTGAGATACCATACTTATAGGTGTAATATGTTTTTCTGCTATGGACCACTTTGACTTCCACTACTCAGTAGACTGTCATCTGAGTTCACGATTTCTCTTATATATTGGTTCCCTATGGAACTAACCATTTGACTGGTACTTCCTCAATAGTTATCCCTTTAAATATGAATAGTTTTAACATACATATCTATCACTCGATGCATCCCTTTTATGTAACTCTCTCTGTCAATGGGTTTTAACTAATCCCTCTTTCCTTATAGATTAATCGGCATACTTATAACAAAGATCTAGCATACAAGGTTTTTTTGAGCACCTTTTGATGGTTCTTAATAGCAAATCCTCATCTACGATCCTTGGATAAACCCTATTTCATTTATCTAAATCCCAAGCACCCCTAGTGTGTCATCTCCTCCGACTGTTTCTTCTAGGTTACCATCCATATGCCCTACTGGCTATCACAACTACTAGTCTGACAGTCCTTTCCTACTTTCATTATACTTTCCAATCAATAACGGATTCTCCTAACCCATTAGCTAACTATGGCATGTCTATACTTTCATTTCCTTTCCAACCTTTTTTCCTTATTTGTGGGATCTCCCACAATTACTGTCCTCGTTATCCACTCGTGTTTATTGCCTCGATGAATTCTCTTATACTTCTATAGCCAAGCTTTGGTCTTACACAACATGATCCCATGTTTAACATCATGGCAGACTATCCTGTGTTTATTGTCCCGGTAAACTACCCCGTGATGTCCCTACGGACTATACTAGTTGCGATAGTCAAGCTATGGTCTTACATGTTATACCTCTTTTGAGGTGTCGCCTTGATTGGCCTTATCGCCATCGCAGTGTCGCCCCATATGCATGCTGACCACCATTGCGATGTTACTCTATGGAACCTAATATTCATCGATATTAACCATTTTATATCTACATTGATACTCAAACATCAAATTCTCCCCTCTAGAAGGCCCGAAGCTTTGTTCATCACAGTTTGCACTCAATAACACTGTATGAGGGTATCTACTGGGAAGTCTACTTTCCCTATTCTTCCGTCCATTCTTCCATTTTGCCATTCCTAACTTTGATGCTCGAACACCACAGTGTCCCCTCTGTAAGGCTTGAAGTGTTGTATATCACGGTTTGCACTCAACAATACCGTACGACTGTATCTAACAGAATCACCCTTTTCCCATCCTAACTTCATTTAGCCCATCAATAAATCCTTTCAATATTCCACAATAAATGAATAGAAATAAAATGAAATTCATAAACATCTTTTTATAACAGCATACCAACAAATACTCATAAACTTACTTAGCCTTATGCAAATAAGCATTCTCAATGCAACAAAAATAGTGCATTATCATGGAACTCATTCTAAAATTAACACATGTTCATGCCAAACATTCAGCATCCCAGAGACGAAGTATAGAAACTCACATGACTCTTCTTTGCCTCCCCTTTTAGCTTTTACGAACGTCAGGGTTCCTACTCTTCTGGTAGCTAAGCATGACAACCTAAAATCATGAGTTAAACTCGGTGTTTTCAACTTAAAACTCAGTTTTCCATGACATACAAAACTACTAAAATGGTTTTAAAAGCCCTTAACTTTGTTTTCAAAATCTTACGCATACAAAAGGATTAAGAACTTTACTAGCTTATTGGACTCTCTACTCTTACGACTAAATCCTCACGACCACCACTTTATGCAGAGCTTTCCATAACTATCTCTTTTTCGAGGTAACCAAAGAAGAAAATGAGGAAGAGAGGAAAATGAAACATAATTGAGATGAATCCTTTCTTGGAAGTCACTTCTCAGTTATTTATAGATTTCCTTGCACGATCTCTAACCGTATAAAATCCATCCATTAAAAATCATTATGTCTTGCACTAATGAACTAATTGGTTTGATTTCAACTGAACCAGCATTGGATTTCAACTATATCCAAACCAATTACTAACTTTTCTTGATTTTCTAGTAGAGGCCGCCAACTTATAGCTTCTTTCAATTTAACCTCTTAGTTATTCCTAAATTTTTGGACTTAAAGGAAATCGAGTGTGGCAAGACAACCACCCAATTTTAAAGATCCAAAATTTCCAAACCATGCTTTTAAACTTTCAAAAGCTTTATGTGGTTTGAAACAAGCTCCTAGAGCTTAGTATGAAAAACTTTCAAATTTTCTTGTTGAAAAAGGTTTTTCTAAAGGGAAGGTTGACACAACATTTTTTATTAAGAGAAAAGGAAAAGATTTATTAGTAGTGTAAATTTATGTTGAAGATATTATTTTTGGTGCTACTAATGAAATTCTTTGTGAGGAGTTTTCAAAGCTAATGTAAGGTAAGTTTGAGATGAGCATAATAGGAGAGCTCTCATTCTTTTTTGAGCTCCAAAACAAGTAAAAGAAAGATTACATCTTCATCAATCAAGCCAAGTATACAAAAGAAATACCCAAGGAGTTTGGGATGGACATCCTCAAACCTCAAGTCACTCCAATAAGGCCTTCTACAAAGCTTGAAAAAGATAATGAAGGTAAATTTTTAGTATATAGATTCATGATTGACTCATTGCTTTTTCTTATCACAAGTAGACTAGATATTATGTTTAGTGTTCACTTGTGTGCTAGATATCAATCATGCCCTAAGGAATCACATTTACTACTTGTTAAGAGAATTTTTAGGTAATTTAGAGACACTCCTAATTTAGGACTTCGGTATCCTAGAAATTTATCCTTTAGCTTGTATTCTTTCTTGGATGCGAATTTTAGAGGTTGTCAAACTAGATAAAAAGAGCACATTCGGTACTTTTCAATTCTCAGGCAACATGTTAATTTCATGGTTTTCAAAGAAACAAAATAGTGTTGCGTTGTCCACCACTGAAGTGGAATACATTTTCATCAGTAGTTTTTGTGCCCAAGTTTTCTGGATGAAACAACAACTTAAGGAATATGGAATTGATATAGATATCATTCCTATCAAGTGTGACAATGTTAGTGCTAGCTGTCTCACTAAAAATTCTATCTAACATTCAATAACTAAGCATATTGAAATAAGACATCATTTCATTAGAGATCATATCCAAAGAGGTGATATAATTCTAAAGTATGTAGACACTTTACATTAATTAGCTGATTTTTTACAAAACCTTTAAATAAAGAAAGAATTTGGACACTTAGGAGTGAACTAGATTTGACCACCTTCCCTTGACTTTGTTTGTGTTGAACATTTTCTATGCACTTTGAATGATTTTAAAACTTGTATATAATTTAAAATGTATTAAAAAAGCATTTTTGCATAACTTCCATGGCTCTTACATGCAAAAAGATAATAGTAGTTTAAAGTGTTTGATTAATCTATTTTGGCTTTATTTGTCTAGCATGATTTATTTTTTTATGCCTTTGAACTTGTTTGAATGTGCTTTATTTAGTTAACTTAGTCTATTTTTTTTAATGAACTTGTTATGATCTATGAATCATATACATCATACTTTTTTTCTATATTTTCAAGAATATGAAATCATTAGAATTTATCTAAAAGTCATTTTAGGATCTTTAGAGCATTTTAGGACTTTAAAAAATTGAGTTTTGGAAATTTTGCACTTAGAAAATGAATTCACAATTTGGTGTCGATACAGATTTAAAATTATCAACACCCTTTTAAAAAATATCGATACCTGTCGAGTTTTAAGAGTCTTTGCACCAGAGAAATTTCAAAACAGATTCAAAAGCCAAACCCTCTTCTTTGTCTCTCCCAAAAACCTTTTCCTCCAATGAAATCTTGAATCCTAAACACTTTATAACCACATTACAACAAGATTTAAACATCTTTGCTAAGGATTTTCCATCAATTTTGATATTTTGAGGTAAAACCTAAACTTTGTTTGTAACACCCCAAACCCGGCCTAGACGTTATGGCCGAATCTAGTGATGTCACAAGGAATGGGTTTTGAGAACGTAGTCGTCACGAATAAGCCTCTTAGTTATCGGTTTCATGTTTGCTTAGAACGACCGACAAATCATTATTTACTTAGTTAATTCTGCCTTAAAAACGTATCTTACAGCGAAAGCTTATGAAAAACCATTTAATTCTAAAACTCAGTTTGTTTTTGAAATCATGAACTCATAAAATATTTCATCAAAGCACAGAAATAACGAACAAACCAAAACCACAATAAAAAATCATAAAGTCCAGAGAGTCCCATAAATTATAAACTCTCAAAATATAACCCAAACTATAAAATGAATTCATAAACCAAAAAATTAAACCGTTTTATGAAAAGGTGGTCACTATTGAGTCTTCCGCTGCACCGAGTCGCCTAACTTTGTGGATTACCTGTACATAATAAATAGAAAAGAGTGAGTTTAAGTAAACTCATTGTGTAACCCCATAGAATTAAGCATGCACACAACCAAAATATCAGAACCAGTTAGATACAAATTCAGACTTAAGCCCATTACAGATATGCAAATCAGAATCAAAAATTAGATATCCTACCCCTATCCTCTACACACCATCTCCGACCAACCCTGCACACATCATGTTGCACCGATGCGGCACATAACAGATATAACGCAGCCTTACTGCCAGATAATAGGCATATTGTCTTTTAGAACACTTACTCCAATATACATCATCCCACCCCAATAACCCTACCAAATACTGAAATAGTCATGCAATTTAACATGCTCAACATGTTATCAACCAATTCACAGATAGTCATACAGATAAATAATCATACATGCACAATACTATTATGCTCAGTATGTGATAACAGTTAAACAGATCATACAGTTTAGGGTTTTGTTAGCCATTACTGACCTTACGGTAGGCCCATAGTCGTTTGGGACGACTCGTGCAACCCTAAGGAAAAATTCAGATAAATGGGCCCACATATCCGTGTAGGCCCACACGCCCAGATTACCTTGTTCGTGTGGATCGCACGGCCTACCCCAAATACCACACGCTTGTGTGGTGTGCCCGTGTGGGCCCACACCTCAGTGTAGCCCACATGCCTAATTTGGCCTAGCCCGTGTGGCCCACACGCCCAATTTGGCCTAGCTCTTGTGGCCCACACGGCCACCCTCCGGCTATCACACGGCCATGTCTTGTGCACAGCCTGGCCTTCATCAATCACATGGCTGTGTCGTCGCACACGGCCTACTGTACGGCTGTATGATGTATATAGTGAGATTTTTCAGCTTTCGCTGAATCTCTTTTTTTTGCATTTTGGGTACACACCTGGTGTCTATTTAATTTGAAAACCACTCCCAAGCCTCTCCAAACCTATAATTTGAAAACCCACAACGAATTTAGCAAACAATTCTCAACCCTTCAAAACTAGACCGAAAGAAACGCACCCACTTACCACCAACACACCCTTTCACTCACTGTTGAATAGAAGCTGCTGTTCCACCCACTTCTCCTACGCACAAAATATCGCAAAGGTTCAGCCTCTAGAAATCAAACGATTAAAGAATGCTATCACTAGCTTACTTACTGATTAAACTGAAACCAAGTGTTCAAAGCGCACAAAAGCAAAGCTTAGAAGCAAAGACCGAGAACGGAAGAAAAGAATTCAATAATTTTCGTCAGAGAGTAAAGAAGGCAAGAAGAAGAAAATTGGGGATTTTTTTTATTTGGAAGAGAAAAAAAGTCAAAAGGTTTTGGGAAAAGAAAATTAAAATTAAAATTAAAAAAATGACAATCACCAAATCTCAACTTCCTCAGAAGCCCAACTCCACCGAAACACTTACGCAAAAGTGAGCAAAATAAATACCCATGCTTGCATAGGGATTCAAACACCAATCCTCCAATTACATTGACACCTTACCACTTGAACCAGTAGGCTCATTCTAATATGAAATTGCAGGCAATTAAATATAAGCCTATTGAACAAAGTTAGGGCTTAATTGCAAAAATAACAAAAATTGTAAAGTTAAGGCTTGAAATTGGGACCTCTCACACACACCCAGAATACTTAACCACTAAAGCAGATACATAATTGTGTCAAAATCACACAGAAATAAAAATAGAAATTTTGGGGTGTTACATTATTTATTTTAAGATTTTATGAAATGTAGGTTAAAATACTAATTTATGATGAAATTTTGGGTTAATTTGGACTCTATAAATTATGTTTTATTGCAAGGGGTTGCCTATCACTAAAAGTTTTCTCAAAAATTTGTTTCAAACCTTTTGTACACCAAGTGTTCGACAAAATTCCTCAACGAAATTTTTGTTAGCCTTAGTATGTTTTAAATGTTTAGCCCTTTACCATGGCCCCTAAAAAGCATCTTTGAACTGATGCCTCCTCTACCAATCCTTCTAGTGGGTTTAGATAATCTTTAATGAATGTTTTCATTTCGAATCAGAACGAGATCAATTCAATAGAAATTTTGTATCTAAACGTGTTTGGGAGTCTAGGAAGCTAGATTTTTCCATGCTAGAAGGTATAAAGTTTTCTTATCTTCCAATTTTGCATAGTTGGGGTTGGTTTGATTTTTTAAATTCACTCACCTACTTATATTAATCTTGTTCAAGCTTTTTATTCAAATGTCAAATTTGAACATAATGAGTCCGGGGATACTGTCATTGCTATAAAATCATTTTTAATGAATACCCCGATTTGCTTAAATTTATAAGACTTAGGAAATATTTTTCATTTAACTTCCGAAGGTGAATCTAATGAAAAAGGTGTCTACAGGCTCGCTCTTTATATTGAGTCTGGACACTCATCCGAACTCAATCTCCATGATTGTATTCTTCATCTTATCATTACTTGATCTTTCGATCTATCAAAAAGCATGTCATGCTTCGTTCCATCGATTATTGGTGGACTGGTTGTGTTCAATCCAATAGGTGTCTCGACCTTGCTCTAATAATGTTCAATGACATAACTAAGGGCAACGGGAAGGCAATGTCTACAAACATCACCCTTCCCTAGGGCACTTATTTGTTATACATTTTTGGGCAATTAGGCTTCTCAGTTGCAATTGTGCGGCATGAGTGATGATGTCGACATTGCAATGTTTGCTCGAGGCTAGATTAAACTAGCGCAAAGCAAACTTGCAGGATACAATCTCAATAGTTAACTTTTGCAGTATGATTCTCCAAAAATTCATGTCCATATCAACATATTGGAGGAAGATATTCGTCTTCCTTGGAAGCAGATAAAAGGGTATAATCTTGCTGTTTCTTTAAGATTGCCCTTTTTCTAAAAAAAAAAATTGACTTCATATTTAAATTGAACTGATTAAGTTTTCAAATTCAATCAAATACAAAGAGTAAAGAAGGGTGATCTAGTACGTGATGGTGGTGTTGATTTATGTGGCTAAACGAAACGCGTTCACTTGTTGAATTAAGGTGTCCCCATCACCGCATCTTCATTTGCCCTTATTCAGACGCCATTGATTCAAAGCCTAAAGTCTTGTGTTTTCTCTTTTCCACCTTCACGTTCTTCTAGATTCTCTCATTTCTCTCCCTTCTCTACTCTATTCAATACCCTCTGTTAAACATCCCTTTCCCCCTTCCTGTCCTTCCTCTTTCTTTCCTTTTATCTTTGCTTTTCATTTTTAACTTACCAAGTTTTTGCTTTTGTTTTTCTTCCAGTGTTTTATTACTTGGAATCTGGTAATGTTCCTTTCTTTTACATGTTTTCTTCTTCGTTTTCTGTTTGTTACTTAATGTCTAACTTGAATGCTTTATTTTTCTGGGTTTATTTATATTTCATGTTTCAATGCATTTTCTCTTCACACAATAAACTGGAATCTCTCTGAATCTGGGTCTCTTTCAATTTTCATCACTGGCAAAACCCTTTTCTTTTGGGGGTATTTCTAAGATTTTGTGAATCTCTGTTTTTTTGAACTGATAGAAGCATTTGATAACCCTTTTCTGAAGATAAAAAATGGAATATGAAGATCAGATCAACCAGGCCATGGACCCCAAATACGAATGTCTTTTATTTGGTAAATTTCTCATCTTTCCCCTTTAGGATTTATTTTCTGATCGAATTGGTGTGAACTATATTTAAAAAACTTACAGATCTAGACGACACTCTTTATCCTCTGACTTCTGGTATATCAAGTGAAGTTACCAAGAACATTCAAGGTATTGTCATGGTTTCATTGAAGGGACACCTAGTTTGGCAAAATTGTTAGCTTCCTCTTCAATTTCATAACCTTTTATTTATACCCCTTTTTCTAGAATATATGATTAAGAAGCTTGGAATCAAGGAAAATGTTCCTGAATTATGTGTTTCACTGTATAAGCATTATGGCACAACAATGGCTGGTTTAAAGGTAAAGCCTATCATAACTTTCTTTTTAATATAAAAACTCCTTTAAGAAACCTTACAATTTTTTTTTTCTTTACAGGCTATTGGTTATAACTTTGAGTATGATGATTTTCATAGGTACTGTTTTTCATCTTTGTACTTTGATGAAATTTGAGATTTAGTCTATACACTTATGAGTTAAAAATGAAATCTCCTTACTTTTTTTCATTTAATAATTTAGTATGTTAGTATTTTCAGTCAAACTTTACTAATGCAGTTTTGGTTCTTTGGAATAAAATAAAATTGTAATGGATTGCTATACTGTGAGAATAGAATAGACTTGAAATAGTATTCCATTGTTTGGTTGGTAAAATAATATTAGTGAATAGAAATGGAATAGATTGAAAATGGTAATTTTACCCTTATATTAAACCCAAGATCCTAGATCCATGAGTTATTAATATTTATTCATAATTATTATCATTTAATTATATTTAAATAAAATTGTTAGTATTTATTTCTAAGTTTTTCACTATTTTTTGTTTTATTTAATGATGTTTCATGTTATTATACAATGATGGTGTATGAGATTTATGCAGTGATCGGTGCATCAAATATTGTTCTTTTTGATATTATTAATAATATTTCAATAAAATTTTAAATACGTTATATTTATCAATAAAATAAAAAATATTATGATAAAATATTTGTAAATTATTCAATATAATTTATTAAATATTTTTTATAAGTATAATATAAATTATATAAATTATAATAATTTTTAATATGAAATTTCTTTATTTAATAATTCTAAAATATTTTTAAATATATTTTTAAAAAATAATATATTAAACTATATAATTATTTCACAATAAAACTATATAATAATAAAAAATATTCCAAACTCAATATTTAAAAAAAAAAAAAAAATTCAAGATATAACATATATAAAAATTATTATTTTATAACATTTTAATGCATACAATCTATTATTTAATTTATAATAAAACAGACTATGTTGGTAAGAAAAAATAATTTTGAGCTATTCAATAGCTATTACATGGGGAGGCAATGAATTCCAATTCAATGTTTTTGATGAATAGGACTGGAATGAAGATCAACTATTCAGAAGCTAAAATTAAACCAAACAACGAAATGAGTGTCCTTCTCGGAATTAATCCGGAACCGCATTCTAATTCCATCGAAGCAAACATGGCATAAGTTCATAATGATTTGATTTTGAAGTTAATATGATAGTGTAAGACGATTTAGTTATTAAGTACATGTCAAACTTAATTCAAGTACAAGATTTTAGATATGGAGCATGCATATGGTTCTAATATATTTATTTACTTGACAGTTTCGTTCATGGGAGACTGCCCTATGCAATGCTAAAACCTGACCCTGTTTTAAGGAATCTCTTGCTTAGCATACCAATTCGGAAAATAGTAAGATTGTTCTTATTATGAATATTGCTATTTATGATCATTTAGAACCCTGTTCCTTTCTAACCATGTTCTAGTTTTGCATTCAGATTTTCACCAATGCAGATAAGAACCATGCTGTCAGGGTGCTCAACAGGTTGGGATTGGAGGACTGCTTCGAAGGGATTATATGTTTCGAGACTCTGAATCCCATAAACAAAGAAAACCCTTCAGCTGCTGATGATATCAAACCAGACACTGCCATTCTTGACATCAATGGATACTGCAGTGCTGTTCTTGATTCTGAGCTTAAGCTTCCAAGTACTCCTGTTGTCTGCAAACCATTCGAGAACGCATTCGAACAAGTTTTTAAGATTGCCAAAATCAACCCTCAGAAAACGGTAACTTAATCAATCCTTTTGTACTTCTCAAAAGCACAATATCCATTGAATCTGTCCGACTTCCAGATGATATCATATTTTTGTTATTGGTGGCTCTGCAGTTGTTTTTTGATGACAGCATCCGCAATCTACAAACTGGTAAAAAGATGGGCCTTCACGCTGTGTGGGTAAGTTAGTATATATCGTGCTGATAATTTGTGTTTGGTTTTGCCTTTTATTAGTTCGAGAATGCTTGGCTCACTAGTTTCCTCCCATAATATGCATACATATACAGGTCGGAACTTCTCACCGGACCGACGGTGTGGATTATGCCTTAGAGAGCATCCACAATATCCGGGAAGCATTGCCTGAGCTCTGGGAAGCTACAGATGAGAAGACTAAGAACATTCGGTATTCCGGCAAGATCTCCATTGAGACAACTGTTAGAGCTTAGCTCTTTTAGATCATATATATTCACTGGTCTTTCACAATAACCGTTCTATTTTGTAACCATGTAAGACAATGAATCTAAAAAAACTTAATAATAAAATAAAATTGCTCCCATCCTACCATTTGGTTGTAAAAAAAAACTCAGTTTCTTCTTCGTCCTACCGGTCTAAGTAAAAAGGAACAATCAAAACCTTATATATATATATCAAGTTAAAAGTTTGAATGCAGTCATCCCATCAGTTTATACTTTTTCCCAGTGAAGGCTTGAACTGGTTGTTTCTCTCTCCTTGGTTCTTGACTGCTATTCTTCATGGCAACCTACAACAAGAGTTCCAAATAACTAAATATAAGTCGACTTATTTTAGGGAAATATGTATAATCTGAATCGCATGAGTGACTTCCGCCATTAAAACTAGAATAGCACAACATACTTTTGTTGTTTTATTTTGGGGCCGATTTCCATTCGAACCGAACACAAGCTTTCCAGCCTGTTGACGTGAAGTATAGCTTCCGGAAGCAACAGTTTCATTACCAACATTTGAATTTTGTTTAAGCAAAGGAGAGACAGGCATTGCAGCCAGTTCGCCATCCAAGCGCCTTGCTGAACCGCTGAAAGGGACGAACTTGATTTTTCTTGGCAGCTCTTCTTCAACTGAAATATGCACGGAGAGGTCATTTGTTGCATGGAATCATTTGTATGTTCAAAAATCAAAGTTCAACCATTGCATTGGTTATTACCTTCAAGTGGCCTCTTGTTTGAGTGTAGAGAGGGAGCTGGCTTTTCAAATTCTTTATAATCAAGAGGAGGTGCAAAGTCCACTTCACAATCAGTTTCAATTACACTGACTGCAGGGGAAGGTTTTGCTTCAACTATATCAATATAATACTTCTTATCATTATAGGGGACCATGATAGTGTCACCGACGGTTAAGCAAGAGTAACTCCTCAGCGTAATTTCCAAGCTGCATGCAAACAGACACAAGAAAAAGAATTTAAGAAACAAATGCGGATCGTAGAATTTGATATATTCCATAAGTCGGTGCCAATAAGATCACTAACATTGCTTTGGGGTTGGAGATGTCCAAAAAGTCCATAGTGTGTAGTTGCAGCTTCACATAGGTTGCCTTTGCTAAGCTAGTACTCTTCACCAGTACAATATCTCCCTCTTCAAGGAGCAAGTTCTCCATCATCTGAAAACAAAAAATGTAGGAAAAGCACGCAGCACGAAATCAACAGAACACAGTCTTTGAATCACAGTATCGAAAGAATCAAAGAAAATTCAAAACCATACCCAGTGTGCTAAGTACATCAGGCCCTCATCTGCAATAAATTCTAGAACCCCGCAATGAGAAACTCGCCCCACAGGAGCATTTGTCAACTCGAATAGCAATGGGAAATCAACATGCAAAGATGCTGGATAACAATCGTTGTCGATATTAGGATTATACATTCATTAACAGGGATACAAAAGAAGGAAAAGTTGAGTTAAATACTTACCAAGGCGATCAAGAGCTGAGGGAGGCATAATAGCTGGAAATAACAAGCAATCATTATAGTTAGTCAATTGCCATGAAAACCAGACTTACAAACTGATATTGGAGGCATATTATCATATAAATTGGTGAAGAAGATCAACAAACCTTTATCTCCTTTCTCTAGATGTGCCTGTAAAGACTTAACTCAATTAGAATTACAGTGGAGTTAAAAAAGGCTCATAGAACAATAAAGAACACTTCAGTTGCATATATAACACATTGTAGCCAAGAAAACTAAGTGTAACCTCTAACCTTATTAATGAAAGAGACAGAGTAACATCGATAACATTGTTCAAATCTTTCATTGCCACGGTCCTGCAATAAACAAATAATAATAAGCAAACAAGAGACTAGAGAGAACAACTGCCCTAAGCTATATAGGCGGTGATCAAATAAGCTAAATCGTCAATACCAGTCAAAGAAACAATTTTACAAAAAGCTTATGATCAATCAAATAAACTGAAATTAAAATTAAAACGAAAAGGAAGAACTACAAAATCATTAAACGTACCATGTCTATGATCACAAAGTTTTCAGCTAAAAAATCTGCTAAAAAGAAAAGAAGTCAATAAATCTAAAAGATAAGTGATAATAATGAAGCAATAAACAAAACCCAGTACCCAAAACAACTAATTAATATGAACGAATTAATATTTTAACATGCAACAACAATCCCATTAAAAACAGCTTCTAGTACAAAGATAACAAAAAAAAGAAAAAAAAACCAGTTTTCTTTATGACAAAAGAAAGAACATTGTGAACCGATAATTGAAAATAAAAGTGGAAACCTTTTGAGTTAAGCTAATTGCTAAGTTTTGGGGTATAATGAAAGCTCTCTGCTTTTCTTGATAAGTACGGCACTTCATATAGGCTTATGAGAGTTGGGAAATCATACAAGGTTTGTGTGTCATTGCGAAAGAGTAAGTCTTATTAATTAAAATCTTTACTTTTTGTTGAAATGAAATTTTTAATTTCTATCCATTGTATTAATTTGTTTCACCTTACTTCGACCTATTTAAATTATCCCAATAAATGCATACGAATATAAAACTAAAAAATATGATATTTTGATTTACTTTAATTATAATTATTTTATGTTTAATTTTATTTATTAGATATTTATAAAATATCATTAAATTGAAAGTGATATATCAAAATAATCTCATACCAAATCAAAATGATCCTTGAGTATTAATAATGAAATTATACGTTCACCCTCTTTATTTCGAATCCCTAATTTGGCTCATTTGGATTGGGTTAAAGACCTAAATTTAAATTCGTCGGCCCAATCTATTGGATGCCCTAAAAAAAGAAACACAACAAATCCAAAAAAAATTGTGTTTCCCCCTAATTTCTTTTTGGTGATAGTGTTTTCCCCTAATTAAGAGTTAAGAAATTGATTCAATTCAGTATTTTTAACGGTGTTTTCTTCGGGAGGAAAGTTTGGCTGTTAAAATGGCGAAACGAGAGCTCTCGAGTACTTTGAGGGGCTTGAAGGTAAGCTTGCAGTACAAAAAATATTCTTGCTTTCTTCCTTGAGTTTATACCGACTTGAGTTTTGAGCTGGTTTTTGCGTTAATTTTATATGGGTATTCATTATTTTGTTTATTTTCCTTTGAATTTATATTGAAAAAGATTTCTTGAGCTCCTTATATGGATTATGGCCATATTAATTTTGTTCATTTGAGTTTCCTTTTTTCTTTTTCCTTTTTCAATTTGAAAAATAAACTGGGAACTGTAACTTGTATGAATTTTGTTTCTATTTTATTTAATGCATTTAATAGTTCATGCAAAGGGCTGCTCAGAGAGAGGATAAAGTTAAGAAAGAAGAGGTTAAACCTGAAGAGAGTAGTGCTATTACTAGAAAATGGTACAATTTTCCAACTCTGTTTTTGAATGGTCTTTTAATATATGAAGTGTATTGAGCAATTATTTTTCTTCAGTGCTTGTTAGATTTCAGTTATGCTAAGCTATGAATGACATTATGCTGCTACCTATTTTGTTATATGTGCTTACATTATAAGGTTAGAGAGAAGTAACAGACCATATGCTTTTTGGTTTACTAGGAGTTGAATCATTGAAATAGAGCAATGGTGGTTTTGGTTTTTCTTTAGTTTTCAAATAGTAATTTAGAGGGCTAAGAGCATTTTGTCAATTGTTGCCTTCAGTATATTGGTCAAGCTTGATTCCCCTCAACCTGCAGAAAGCTGAATTGTTTACTTGTAGTATGAAAAATACAGAGGGATACTTGATAGATAAATTTGCTAGGATGTAACTACTTGTGAGATCTAGTTATTTTCTTCAATTTTTTTCCCTCTTTCAAGTTGTTTAATTCCTATTTGTATTTGCATGCATTCAGTGTGGTCATTATGGAAGGGGATCCCCATCCAGGAGCAGTTGTTGGACGGATGTCATTTCTTAGTTTCAATCCTTCTATTGATGTGAGTATAAACTATAAAGGTCAAGCGACTTTCGAATTTTTCCCAGTGATTCTTCTCTTTCTGTGATCTTGAGTTGCTTCTGCTCTCATAAGAAAGCCTTGTCTTCATAGAAACTAAATGAAGAAGCATCAAATGCATGTCGGCCAAATGCCTCTGGTGGAAGAACTTTATCTAGGTGGGTTTTTTTTTAGTTGAGCAGATCTTATGTTATTGTTCTGGTTTTGTCCTAAAAGCTTTTGAAAATTATTATGTAATTTGTGTTGGAACTACAAAATGGTATTAAGAAATGAAAGATTTTAATCGAAGGAAAATCCGATGTTTCGTAATACCAAGGGACATTGAATGTAAGAAATATGGGGATGTTGAGATGGGAATGCTATAAGAGTTGCGTGCAACTTTGGTTCAGATTGTAGGGTAAGTTGAATTGAACACATGTTTGCACAAGATGCATGTTTTTTATCTGACCTTTTGTCCTTGAATTGGGGGACAGTGAAAATGGATCTGCATCCGAAGCGGCTAACTGCTCGAAGGTTGGCACAGAATCCACAGATAGTGGAGACCTTAAGCGAAAACAATCTGAAATGGATTCTGAACCACATAAATCACCAAAAAGAGTTCATGGAGTTCAATCATCACCAAGCACTAGTAAAGGCTCCAAGAAGCAGTCAAAGCGTGTGAAGCTGGATTGAAATGTTCTCGGGCGACCAAAGTCTCCTAGGTGATCTTAGTTGGGAAATGTTCTTCACCATTATCAGTCCGTTAACATAAGTTTTCAGGTTCCTGTAGTTGAATATGTAGCCTTATCATGAAATTATGGAAGCTCAGGCTTTATAACTTCCAATTTTTGTTCCTTTAAGTTAATTTGCTCTTTCTTTACCCCTATTCTCTGATGTGCATGTTAACTCTTATGGATAGCTGAAGTAGTTGCCTGCAATGTAAATTTATTATGACAAACAACTTGAATGAACTTCCAGTTGCATTCTGCTTGTGCTGAATTTGCTCTCTTGTGAGTAACTGTATACTTCTTCAAAACACTAAATAGTGAATAAATGTGGTTCTAGTAGAATTTGTCTTCAGTCTAATATGTGTTTTACATTGAAGTTTTTCAGTTTCCGTCTATTAAATTCTTTCTAACGGCTGAATAACTGCAATAGTGAGCCATCCTATATCATCTCTCCATCCCTTTCTCTTGGCTGGGAGCTGGATATCAGACTACCGTATCAAAGCATACTATCTTTCTATACCTGCATCTGATAATGAACAATTTTATGAGAGAAATGATGAAGCTATTGTGAATCCGGGTTGCTGTTAGATATGCTGAGTGTTTCCTTGAAATTAAGTTGAACTTGCAGCCCCAGGAACCTTTCGGTGTGTGCTTATATGAAACACTGCCTCTGGAGACAGCTTTCCATTTCCAGGAGACCAAGAAAAGCAAAGGGTTAGTCATTTTCATGCTTATTCTGAATGCAATTGAATTCATTCGAAGTAGTATATTGGTAATAATGAGCTTTAACAATCAACACACATGAAATCTTTACTTCTAGGAATCTATATTTACATCAAATAGGATAGTGAGTCTTAGTTTACTGAATAATCAAAACTAATCTGCAATTTGCTCCCTATAGTTCCTCATGACATTTAATTCTTCACAGGTTTCCAACATGAAAGGGCAAAAATAACTCTCCCCTTCCATCCCTGCAGCATCCAGCGGCCATCCACATCTATGATAAAATCCCTATGATAATTGGATTGGACCATATTTGTCACTTTCTTCACAAGGTCCTGATCCAATGGAATCTGCTTGAACCCTGCCCTCAGTGTCCTAGCCTGCCATTGCTTGTATGTCTCTGGCCTTTCAACCCTCTCAATTCCCTCACATGCAACAACATTCATTATGTCCCTCCCAATTACTTCCCTCTCAAACATCATCCTTTGTGGATCATCCCGAGGCACATTTGCTTCAAATATATCAAACATAGCTGAGAAATGGAAGAGTGCCTCCCGGAACCTTGTGACAAAGAATGGAGCATTATAAGTCCCATTTGAAATCCCATGGATGAAAAACTCTGGGTTGATGCTTCTGATCAGTTTCAGAACAATGTCCCTCGCGCTGGTTGATGACAGCGTATCATCGGGGAGGTTCTTTAGCCGATACATGCAGTTCACGATGACAACTTCATCTTTCTTGATCTTTAGTTCTTCCAGTTGGATGGTTTCCCATTTCTTTGCTATCACGTTGTACTCAAATGGGACTTTGAATTTCTCACAATATCTTTTCAAGCGACGTCCTGTCTCTTCAACCCTTTCAGCTGGCCGGAATCCTGGTTGTGGGAACTCGATGCCGGTAATACGAAGCTTGGGAGGTCCACCAGCTCTTGCTGAGAGACGCTGTATGAGGCAAGGCCATTGAAAACCATAACAAATGCCAAAATCAACGATGTGGAGTGTGGTTGCCTTTTCTGCAACCTTCATTATCTTCTTATTCGCGTAGAAATGCATCATTTTCTTAAAAGGGCAAGCTAAAACAAGAACTCTGTAAGCTTTTAAGATATCAGCAGCTGATGTCCTATTGCTTACCAATGGTGAATACGATGGTGCCCCCATCCCAGCCAAACGTGTCTTAAGTGCATCCGCAAAGTAATGAGCCAATCTTTGGGTTCCGTCTCCAGTTGTAGAAGAGTTTTGACTTATCTGTTTCAACAGCTCATTTGCGGTCCTTTGGTCATTAATGGTGACAGCTTGTGCACATTGAGTGAGGAGACTCCACAGATCGACCACCTCACTTTTCTTGCCGTTCTTCCTGCGTGCTGTTCCACCTTTAGATGTCCCTTTCTGCGGCCAAACACGTTGCGAACTCTCATTAAGAGAACACCTTGGATCATCCTCGTTTTCACCTTTGCAAAGCAGTATATCATCAAACATATCTGTTTGCTCTGAATCATCAAGGGAAACAGCAGATTGCTTGTTGCTCCTACCTTGTTCCAAGTCATCAACATCTCCTCGTTCATAATTTTTCCTTCCCTTTGACCCTAATAAGCTGCTGCCAGAAGGCTCTATTGATGGGGGAATCCCTCTTTGTAAATCTGGGAACAAAGAGGTCCTTTCAAGAGAATCAACAAGAGATGTTTGGATCAAAGAGGAGTCGAAATCACCTGGACTACCACCAGTTTGATCTGTATATGCAGGGATAGGATCCGTTGAAAGTGGATATTCATGGCCAAGGACTTCATAGAATGATTTTTCAGCGGCTTGGAGAGCTAAGCAATCCTGCAACATACAGGTCTTTTCTTCCATGTCTTCTTCCATTAACATCTCATTTATGTACTTGAGCATCTCATTGGCAAAAGGGATGTTGTCAAGGGGATGTGCCTCTGAATTCGTTGTTGTCCATGACTCAACAGGTGAGTCTGGACTCGGAACAACCTGTGGAGGACTATCTTTAATGAACCCATTATTATTATTGACGAAGTCGTGATTTGAATATACTGGGACTGCTCCATGATCGAATTTGAACGCATACATGGAACTGGGAAAATCTTGGAAAAGGGTAGTATCCATAGAAACTTAATTGGCTGAGAAAGGGATTATTGAAAGAGTGACAAAAATGAAGGAATTGAAGGAAACCCAAAAATGATATATGAAACAAAGAAGAAAGGAAACCCAGAAAGTGGTGAAGAAGAGTAGTCAAAGGAGGTAAGCAGAAAACCTGGATTGTTCCATAGTTAGAAGAATATGCCCTTCACTTTATAAAGGTCAAGCTTATTCAAGTGTTGCGCTGTCCTAATTGAAACTTCCCAGAAACTACAGTTAATGACAGAGCAGCCGCCACTACAACTCACCCTTTTATTAACAGGTTTTTAACTGGACCCGGAGTCTAGTAGTAAACTTTTTTAATTAGAACCGTTTTTTGAGATTTTAGGTTCGAGTCTCATTTTCGGTGTAGCATATCTTGTTCAGATTTATTTTAGTTCAAATTCGGATATATTTTAATTTCACTTTGATTGTGCTTTTGTAATTGTTGATTTTGATTATAATTATATATATGAATATTATTTGTGATTATATTTGTACATATATTGAAATTTTTCCTTTTTGGATACAGGATAAGCTCGTTCATATAAAAGACTAATTCTATGTTGCAATTAAAAATTTAATCTAATTTTTCATCTTTTATAATGTTATTAATAGGTTGATATTCATACCATCATAGTTGTTTACTGTTAACATATTAATGTTATTTTTAATTGTTATTTGAACTTCTAATTAACACCTGAAAATTTAATCAGTTATGTTTAATCAAATAATAAATTTATATGTTAGTCAGAATGCTAAAAAGAATCTTCACTTCAACAGTAGAAACCAAGGGTGTTATCATAGGGAGATTAAATGACGTCGAACTAAAATGAAGTATTAAATCCCAAATTTCAGGGACCAAAAAACAAATTAGACCATTAGTTAAAAAGTTGCCTAAGGCCCAAGACAATTTGACTTAAGCTTTCAGCCGAGTGGGAACGCAAAGTTATCCCTTTTACATCGAGAACGTGGGGCAGACTGAATTTTATGGTGTCTCCTCCCCCCTTCATCTGAATGACCCAACCCTACCATTTAACATTGTCTTTTTGTGTTCTGTTTTTTCAATCGAAAAATCAACGAAATTTACTTTTGCCCCACTTTGTGAATAAAACTCCCGTGAAGTTCTCAACAATACCTGTTTGATTTTTCTGATATTTTCTCGAGAAAATTATTTGTTTAATAATTCATTTGTTTACCTAATACTTTTTGTTAACCAATCATCTGAAACCACTGGTTCCCTGTCTGTCTTTCTTGTTTGGAATCTTGGGTTGGGATCCTTTACAATTTTATATTTGAAAATGGGATTTATCTTTTTTTTCTTTTAGATCTTATTAAATTTAGAGTTAAAGGTGAGATTCTTAAAATGGGTCAAAGTTTTTTAATGCTGTTTTTTTTTTTACAAGATTTGGAATCGAAATTTTATTGAAGTCACTTTGATTGAATAGAGGCGAATAACAATATAATATTATGATGAACAAATAAAATTGATCCTATCAGGACTTTAACAACAGGGATCAATGATAACAATGGAGGCACAGTGGCTGGTTTACAGCTACACTACGCGCTTAGCATAATCACCCATAGTTTTCAATGACCAATGGCAAAATAAGCATAGATTTTTGTTGCTCAAGTTGAATAGCTAACCCTTTTGTTTCATACTTAAAATTAGTCCCTCAAATTATGATCTGTTCTGATTAATTCGGATTTGAATTTAATCCATCTTGATTGATAGAATCAGAATCGATTTGAGCTTAAAGTCGGTTTGAGCTTGAAACAATTCAAAATCGAAATGAACCGAAGTAGTAACTTTAAAATAATTCAAACCTAAAGTGACTAAAACTTGAAATGATTTAAACTTATAAAAGTTATATCTTCAAATCTTATTTATCTAAACTCGAAATAAACTTAAATTTAAAATTGATTGAAGTTAAACTAAACCGAAAATTTTAAAACTCAAATTAATTCCAAAAAAGAACAATCATGTACATTGATAAGTTGAGCAAATGACTAAAGAATAATAGTAAGGGACCTATTTTAGAATTCAACCGTGTTGGGTGAGCTCATTAATCTGGTTTGAATCAAAGTTTAAAAAATGGGAAAAGAAGAAAAATCAATTCCAAGGGTCAATGCAGTGAATCTGATCCACTTTTATTAAAGTTTGAAAAAAATCACAATTATTATAATTTATTAACTAACAAAACACAGTATAGCATTGGACTGTTGTCTTTCAAATATAGGGCAAATTTTCATTTTTGTTTGTAGCCTCCAAGCATTTGACTAGTTTTTTTGGGGTCAAAGCTAAATCGCTGAAAAGACCAACAAACAATCCTAAACCAATCAAATAAATCAAATTTAATCCAAATACAATAACCATGTAAATTATCTATTATATAGGCCACATGCATCATCTAAAGTTGCTCATCCTGCTTTTCGGGCTCAGTTAGGATTAGATCGGAATCATAGAGTATTTAGATTAATTTTTAAAATTTAAGTTCAGTTCAATTTAAAAAGTGAGTTTTTTTTTTAAAATCTAACTTAATTTAAGAAAGGTAAATTTAGGCTTGACCTTATCTGTTCATATTTATTTTTTTTAGATTAATTTTTATTTAAAAATATTTTTTAAAAAAACTATAACATATTAAATGCACTAAAAAATACTAAAATAAAAATATTCTAACACATTAAAAATACATTAAATGTATTTATATTAAAAAATATATTATCATAAGTATAACAAATGTTTTATTATATTAAAAAAACACAACTAAATATAATAAATATTTTATTGTGTTAAATAAAATTTTTAAAATTTTATATTTTGCGTTGGGTTATTTAGTTGAGTACATTTTTTTAGGTTTTAGTTAATGGGTTTAATTGTTATTAGATTAGTGATTTAATCTAAATATAAATATAAATAATTTAATATATAATTAATATAATTTTTTATAAAATAATATATTTGGACTGAATCGGGCTCAAGCAAAAAAAACCTTGCCTAAGGCCTGACCCATATAAAAAACAAGCCTTAAATTTTACCCAAGCCCACTTTTCGGGCTTCATATTTTGTCCAAATTCTCTAATTTTTCGGGCGGGCCTTCGAACCTTACTGAGTAGCCTGACTCATGAGCAGTTTAATCTCATCCCACCTGAAGAGGAAGTTTCTCTTGCATTACTTTTCCTTATTATTATAATATAATCTATATTATTATTTTAACATTTTACTAAGTTAATGTCACAAATTATCTAAGCACCAATTTGATTAAAGAAATTACGAAAATGTTCTTCTATAATTAAAATATGTTATATTATTCGATGGTACTTTAGTCTTTATATTTTAGAAGTCAATAAAAAAGTTGGATGTTGTGAGATTTGAACTAATACCATTTGCATTGCTAAAATTTTAGTTTTACCACTCAACCAAAATTTTATTTTAATTTCTTTTGTACATTTTAATTTTATTATGAATACTATATTACTTTCTTCAAGTATATTGTAGGGTGTGCCTCGCATTTATCGGACACATTGCAGGCACTTTAGACGAAAATCGACAATAACCAAAAAAGGGCCAAAATAAGCCTAACATAGGGACGACAAGACGGTTTTTGGCAATGGGCATGGCGATAACGTTGTGACTAGGAGAGCTGGCACGTCACGATGATTTCTGATGTTATGCAGGTACATTTTGCATAGCTCAACAGGACTTTTTCTCCCAGTTGGACTTTGATTACTTTAAGTTTATTTTAGTTGTTTTAGCCCTTAGTATTGAGTCTATTTAAAAGGCCTTTGTAACCCTAATTTAGACACGCCAATCAACAAGGACTTTTTTTTAAAGGCGACAAGATGTAGTCGCATATGGAGTTTTAGTGAGAGTTTGAGAGAATTTTGTGAAACCCCTTTTGTGAGAGCTTTGTATTCTAGGCTTGGATTTTGTATTCTCATTGTACTCTTGTTTTGTTTACTCCATTAATGTTAAGCAAATGCCTTATTTGTCTGTGGTTTTTATCTTCTTCAGAAGAGTTTTTCATGTAAAATTTGTATTCTTTCTTCTTTATCTTTTCTATTTCATTGTTTATACGAGTTAATCCCCAATAAATTGGTATAAGAGTTTGATTCATCTTCCACAGATCAATTCGTTCGATGACACAACAATGAATTTTGGATTCGAGAAGTTCAACAGGATCACAAATTTTAGTTTCTGGCAGTTTCGGATAATTACAAAGGTAGTTGATGTGGCCAGCACAAGGGTAATGATTTATTGTTCTCCACATATAATTCGGTTGAAGGTGGAGTCGTGATAAGCTATAAAATTAACATATTTTAATCTCATTCTTAATGCCTTTTTATGATTAATTATGCAAGCTAGTGAATTTGATGCTCCTAATCCTTTAAATTCATGTTTCTATACTTAGGAGAGCATTTGGGAGTGAAAGGAGTGAAAGGAACAAAAAACGAGCCAAAATTAGACAAAAAGAGCTATTTTCAGGATCCACATAGGCTGGACACATGCCCGTGTGAGCCACACGGCTGGACAAACACCCATGTGCTAGCTCGTGTCGATTTCACACCCCACTTCCCAAATACGTGGAAAAAAAACCAATTTTTAGGGTTTTTGAGCATTTTAAAGTCTATAAATACCCATTAGAAGAAGACATAAGAAGGCAATCAGAGAAGATCGAAGAAAACACTCGAAGAACACCATCGGAACCAACTCAAAATTGAATCTCCATCAAGATTAAAGATCTTCCTTTAATTTCTTTCGAAGTTTTATTAAGTTTTTTATGTCTTGTGGTTATTCTAACTTTGAGATATTTCTATTCAAGATTATGAACTAATTCCCTAAATACCTAGGGAAAATGAAATCTATGATGAATCCTTTTATTTAATTTTTGTTTTTACGCGATAAATACTTAATTATTGTTCTCAATTATGTATGTTTATTTCTTGTTTTAATATTTCCGGGATATTAATTCATGTTTAATATGCTTAATTCAGCGGAGCAAAAGTCCCTATTTAAGAGTAGATATAGCATAATTGAGTGGAGTTGCATGCAATCCTAGAAATAGGACAACATAAATCTACCTGATTAGAGTCAAATCTAATAGAGGAATCCATATATCAAGTTAATGCGACGATAAGGGTTTTAATTAGAAAAAAGATTTCAATTAATCAACCTAGAGTCAATTGTTCTTACTCTCGAAAGAGATATTAACATAATTTAGGAATTTTTACAGATCAAGACACAAGTGAGTAAATCATTTAATTCAGATTCATAATAATAGGTGAAGTCTAGGTGAATTCTTTCCTGGGTATTGTCTATCTCATTGATTAATATTCAATAATTTCCTTGATTCATTCTTTGTTGCGCTCTTAGTTAAATTAGTAGTTAAATTTAGATTAAAACACATCACCCCAAATTGTCGGCTAAATAATAGAAAATTAGTAATTACTAATACTTTTAATCCTCATGGATATGATATTTTCTACTCACCATATCTATACTATTGTTCGATAGGTGCGCCTGGCTTTGTCGTATTTATAGTTAGTTTAGTGACCATCAAGTCGTGTCAGATGCCAGGCATGTAGCTGATTTAGAGAAGAATCTCATCCCCTTTTGGTCTTTAGAACTCGAATGGTTCGCAGAGTGTTTAAGGTAAGATTGGTCGTAGAGGGTTACAACTAGGTGGAGAAAGTTGTTTTCTCTCTTGTTTGGATATTACTAGTCCTTGTTGCATTATACAACTTTGATTTAAAGATTAGGAGTCTTTTAGTTTCCAAGTTCAAGCACAGTTTAGAATGAGTTGACATTCTGCAAAATTCGAGTTAGGCCCGTGATGAGGCATGAAAAAAGAGGCATGATAAATACGAGTCAAGGTGGAGGTTTGTGGGTTTGCCTTGAATTTATCGGGCGCGTTGTAGACACTTTATACGAGAATTGATGAGCAACCAAAAAATGGCCAAAATAGGCCTGACATCAAGACAAGGAGGTTCCTTACGTCAGGACGACATGACGATTTTTGGAAATGGAAGTGCAAAGAGGAGAGTCGGCACATCACGACAATTCATGATGTTATATAGCCACGTTTTGTATAGCTCAACAAGACTTCTTCTCCCAGTTGGACTTTGATTACTTCAGGGTTATTTTAGTCATTTTAGCCCTCAGTATTGAGCCTATTTAAAGGGCCTTTGTAACACTGATTTAGACACGCCAATCAACAAAGGCTTTTCTTTAAGGGCGACAAGATGTAGTCGCATATGGAGTTTTGGTGAGAGTTTGAGAGAATTTTGTGAAACCCCTTTTATGAGAGCTTTGGGTGTGAGCTTTGTATTCGGGGCTTGGGTTTTGTATTCTTATTGTGCTCTCGTTTTATTTACTCCATTAATGTTAAGCATATGCCTCATTTGCCTGTGATTTGTATCCTCTTCAAAGGATTTTTTCACGTAAAATTTTTGTTCTTTCTTCTACACCTTTTTCTATTTCATTATTTATACAGGTCGATCCCCAACAAATATATTGACAAAATTGTTAATTAAGTCGGTGTCACAAGTTAACTCGACACCAACTAAAGATGGATGACAATACCAGAATAAACAATTGTACTTCAATACATTTAGTATTCTTGATATGATATATTTACATGTTTAAATTTTATTTTACTCACAATTCTATCTATCTTTTCATGTGTTGTTATTCATTACTTTTAAACCATGCATTTTATTATTTATTATATGTTATTTTTAAAAACAACTGTGTGTTCTAAGTATATAGTTTCCACACACATTCACATATAATAGAATTTCTAGTTCTATTTAGAATTGTCCATAAATCAAATCACTTGTCCAAGTTTAAATATTCATTTGAAATTAAAAAAAAAATAGAGTAAAATATTAAGCTTGGGAAAAATATTAACAAAGTAAAAAAAAATCCAATTCATATATTTATTAACAATTAGATTAATTTTTTTAATTTTTGTAAAGCTCCCAGTTCTTTTATTTTATCCTATTAAAATTTATAATCATGCTATTTGTCATCTCTAATGCGTTTTTTTTATTCTATCAAAAAATTCAAATGGTTCTAAAAATTGTCCATTTTTATTAATTTGTTTAATATTTAAAGAAATTTTAAGGGTAAACTACCTAGTGATCACTCAACTCTTAGGATGTTTTTATTTTAGTCACTTAACCGTTAAATCTCTAACGACGGTTGATTGTACACGCCACACCATGTTTACACTTTCATTTTGGTCAGCTGAAAAAATATCTTTTTTTTTAAATATTGATTGGGGTAAAAAAAAGTAAAAATTAAAGTGAAAGTTGTAGAAACTAAAATAATACATTTAAAAATAATGTCAAATTATACTTGTTTATCACATTGCCAAAATTTTAATTTTCTTTATTTTTCAATATTAAAAATTTAAATTTCAAAGTATCAAAATCAATTAAATAAATTTTTAAAATTTTTTTATCCCTTGATAATGTTAACTGATTTGTTATTGTAATGTAACAGGCTGTTTTCAATGGTGTCGAAAACAGTAGTTTAGGGACCACAATTCTAACATGTGAGTTCGTAAATATTATTTATTTAATATTTATGAGGTCATTATAGTGTCATATTGAAATTTAGTTTGGTAATTTTGATGTTTAGTTAGTTAATTAATTAAAGAAAAAAGACTAAATCGTAAAAACTGTAAAAATCAATCTCTATAAATTTATAAGGGTTAATTGAGTATAAAAACATAATGAATGGATTTAAATGGTAATTAAGTCATTCTTGAAGTTAGTGGTTGATTATATGTTCAATTAATTAAGTTTCATGATTAAAAATGTATATTAAAATAACGTTAATGTATTAATAATAAAACATAAAGAAACCAATATCATCATCCCCATTTCTTTCTATTTCCAACCAAAAACTCCATTGTTGTTAGCTAAGGAAGCTTTGGCCTTGCATATACTCATGCATGTAAGTCAATTTCACACTTGTTTTTGCATGAATTTTATGTTTTTGAAATCGTTGTAGCTTAATCTAGCTAGCCTAGAAACTATTTTGAAATATTGTCAAGGAAAAACTTTGCATTAATGTTCTTGAAGCTTTTTAAATGTTAATGCTTGAGTTTGAAGTTTGATGATGAAATAGGATTATTTTGTAAAGTGATTTTGAATAGTTTTTAAGTTTAAGGATTAAATCAAAAGTATGTTAATTTGTCATGGATTTCTTGCAAAATTTAAATACTTGAGGGTTGTATAGGGATGGATATGAATTCAACATGTTAGTCTAGGGCTTAATTGTGAAAAATAAGCTTGTTTTGGTTTTAGGGACTAAATTGAACAAAATGTAAAAGTTTAGAGAAATTGTGAAAATATTAATAAGAAGTGAAGCCTACAGGTTTGTCACTCGATGTCCAGGCATGTTTTGGAGGGATGTTAGCCTTCGGGCTAGGCACTCAATACTCAGACGCATTCTTGGTTGGATTAGCTTGGTTAAGCATTATAACATGTCTTGAATGGATAACAGCGTATCCATATCTATTCATATTGGCTCATCGGGCTGAATAGTGATTGTTAAGTGGTATAATGACTTATATTGATGTGTGGTAATAATGCCTTGATGAATAACTTGTAAATGTGCTCAAACTTATCGATATTATATTGTGACTTGGTATTGAATGAACTTGTATAGCTTGAATGATATATTACTTGCATAAAATGAACTCACCCATTGGAAATGGTTGTGATGACAAGACTAAGTGATTATTCATTTTGTTAATTTTAAACTGTGACTTTAAGGTATGTTATATTATTTTTTTTAACATATGAACTTACTAAGTTCAATTAAGCTCTCTGTTTGGTTTTCCTGTAATTGTCATGTTGCGGAATCATGCGATTGGATCCACTAAAAGATCACACTATCCCAACTATCTTTTAGTAAACTTTGAAAACATTATATTTTGGTTTTGTGGCATGTAGTAGGAGTATTTGGTATATGTAAGTGTTCATGAAAATATATATATTGTGTTAGTACAAATTATATATTATACCTATGATATTGAATGTTTGTTGTTTAATTGCATATTTAAAATGAATTTGTGTATGGTAAATGTTATTAATTGTTGTAGCATCTTGTAGCTCGGATCCAACGATCGAACTGGGTATAGGGTGTTACGTGTAATATCGAAATTAATTAAATTAATCATCTTCTAAAATTTAAAATTTTATTTTATGTTTTTAAATTATCATTACTAAAATCAACTCAATAAGCCATATTTAATAATTGCCAACAAAACTAAAATTTCTTTTGATTATATAATCTCAAATCTTCCATAGTAATCTAAAAGTAAAGAAAATCATTGCAATTAAATAATTAATTGCTTGTTCTTTGTTTCGGTAAAGATGTGATGAAAAATTATAGATTTTGTTTAGTATGGAAAATAAAATTAATTATTTAATTAATTGCAAAAAAAATTCTTTGCTTTTAGCTTAGTATAAAAGACTCAAAATTATATAATCAAAAGAAATTTAGGTTTCGTAGGTAATTATTAAAGATAGTTATTTGAGTTGATTTTAATTTAGAAACATAAAATAAAATTTTAAAAATTTAGGAGGAGATTAAATTAATTAAAGTGTTGTTTGATAAATTGAAAAATTAAGTGTCGAACAAAAATAAGTGTTGAAAAATTAAATATTGAAAATTTAAGTATTGAATTTAAGTTATAAAATTGTTTGATATATTAATTAAAATGAATTATAGAATATAATATAATTAGATTGTTTGATAAATATATATTTTAAATTATAAAAATATTATATATTTTGTCCTTAATTTTTAAATAATTTTCTTTATTCTAAAGAAAAATCAAATTTTAAATCTAAACGAAAATCAAATTTTAAACCTAAAATTTTTATAAGAAACTATAATATAATATTAAATTAAACTAATTAATTAAAAATATTCTCCATTAAAAGTTAAATAAATGTTATCTATTTATTATTTTTACAGTTTTTTATAGAAAAAATCTATCAAATTGTTTTATTTTAATTATTAAACATGTATAAAAAAATTAAATCATTAGAAATATTAATTTTCAGCTGATTTAATTTTTTTATTGCTCAATCAAATAAAGCCTAATCTAATTAATTTTGATCCTATAGTAACAAATCAGTTGATATTATCAATAGATAAAACTTTTTCAATAATTTATTTAATTGATTTTGATGATTTGAAATTTAAAATTTTAATATTAAAAGTAAAAAAGATATTTAGAATTCGACAAGGGGGTAAATGAATACAAAATTTTAAAATATTAACTTAGTTTTTAATGTTTTTTCACTTTAATCTTTAATGTTTTTTTACCTCGGCCAATACTTAAAAAATGATATTTTTTGGGTGACCATAATGAAAGTATGAAAATGATGTGGCGTGGACAGTTAATCGCCGTTAAAGATTTAATTGTTAGGTGACTAAAATGAAAGCACTCTAAAAGTTAAGTGATAAAATTATAAAAATTTTATTTTGATTATCCAAAATAAAAATCCCCTAAAAATTAAGTAATCAACTAAATAGTTTACCCAAAATTTAGCCATAAAATGATACATGTAATTAATTAATGCAATTAGTCAATAATGACGTTACGTGATACCAAAGGAAAGCGCCATGTGATTTGATGTAAAATAATTCAAAAAAATTGAAAAGTAAGAATACCTAAAAATAATTTTAAAAATTTCTCAAATTCTTTTGAAAAATTCAGAAAAATTTAAAAAAGTAACATAACCTTTTTAAAATTTAAAAAAAAAATCCAACAAAATTCTCAATTTTTTTCAAAAATTATTATAATGAAATTTTTAAAAATTCATAATATTATGTTTATGAAATTGATAGGATTGCATGAGTGGATAAATTTTGACCAAAAATGTTAATAATGTAAACAATTAGACGAATATTTTAAATAGCAAATTAAGGTAAGAAGATTCAAATTTTGAAATTGAATTACGTTCAAAAAACTAACATCATGTTTTAGAAATATATATTTAGAAAGAATTTATATGTTAGATTATATATATTAGCCTCCAAAGAAAATGAAAAGGAAATCAGTGATCACGTTATTGTTATTGTTTTGACAAACCATTCATCTCTCTCTCTCTCTCTCTATATATATATATATATATATTAAGAAAAAAATATATAATTTGAATAAAATTTAATCATTTGACTTTTTATGGCAGGTCATTATTTAATTTTTTGGGTGAATTATCTTCATTTTTTTCATCTAAATAAAAAAATTATAATTTGATATAATAATTTATCATTTTGATTACCCAACCATTAAATCCTTAACCACAGTTGAGTATACATATCATGCCATCAATTTTGACTTTTTTAGATTGTTTATCATCTTCAATCTCAACCCATTTTTCTCTCCAACCCACTCTTTGTTTTCATCATTCTTTTCTTCTTCCTTTACTCTCGGAAAGGGAGAATCTCCCAAGTTTTTTTTACTTTTATTTTTGTATTTCTTAGTTTTGGTTCAGTGTTTTGAGAATAGTCATCTCTCCCTGGATTTGATAACTTAGAAAACAATATGATTTTGTTTTTGAGATTTTTTACTTTAGTTTTAAGGAGGGATCAAAGCCAAGTTCAGCAACAAGCTTAAGACAAACAACTTTCACTGGAGTAACGTTGCTCAATAAGTTTTAAGTGTTTAACAACAAGGGTTTTTCCGAATTGAATAGCTTAAAGTACCAAACAAGTGCTCAGGGATTTCAAGGAATAACACTCCCAGATTAAATTACAAGTTTTTTTATTTGAGGGACCAAAAGGAAGCATCCAAGTTGAATGATCAACTAAGTAATTTACCCTAATTTTTTTAAAGTGTTCGGTGAATTAAAAGAAAAAGCACATGTTGACCTTGAATTCTTTCAAAGTGTTTGTGGAGTAGAAAAATGAAAAGAGACGACCCACCATGCAAATTCAAATTCATGGATGCAATATCAAGTCTTATATTAATTATGTGAACATGCTATTAAAAAATTATGTAATAGAGGTCGTGTTTATGAAGTCTATACTATGATCAGAGCAGGATGGATAGATTTGGAGTCAGCTAAATTTAGATTGAATATTTTGAAGAAACAGAGCCAAAGCACATATATTACGTAATGTTTTTATCTCCCATACAAGCATCAACTGACAGATTCATTATGTGCTGTTTTTACTTACAACAAAGCTCCTCTCAAGCACATAAAAGAATCATATAACAATGGTGAACTTGTAGAAAAAGTTGCAAAAACTTGTCTTCAAAATTTCACTTTCATGGGCTAATATTTGGAACAAATGCAGTACACTGTACAACAAACATAAATATGTACAGACAAGATGCCGAGATGCCTCCCCAAGGATGAAAATAAAGTCAGATCCTTACTTATGTCCTAGCCTACTGAAAAATAATAAACGAACTGACCCCTAACACACTGCATTAATCCTACTGCAATGTCTATCAACACATGCGAGTATTACGTTTATTGTCTTTCCAGAAAGAATACCTTGGTTAGCTTCTCCGTACTAGCTGAGATGAGATTCCAGGCAAGACTCCTATGCAGGTACCCAACAGGAGGAACCATACAGAATCCTGCCCTTCCATCCCTGCAACATCCAGTGGTTGTCTTCATCGATTACGAAATCTTTGTGGTACCATGCCTTCAACTTATCCCTGATTATCTTCATCAGTTCCTGGTCTAATGGAAGCGGCTTGAATCCTTCCCTTAATGTACGAATCTGCCATTGCTTGTATGTTTCCGGCCTCTGGACCCTTGCTGAGCCCTCACATGCTATCACATTCATTGCTTCGCGCCCGTAAAACTCCCTCTCGAACATCAACCTTGCCAGTTCTTCACGAGGTAATGTGTTCTCGAATACATCGAATACTGCAGAGATATGGAATAGAACCTCCTTGAACCTTGTAACAAAGAAGGGAGCATTGTAAGCTCCATTGACTATGGAGTGAACGAAAATATCAGGTTTCATTTTCCTGATCAATTTTAACATAGCATTCCTCGGACAGTCCACATCAGCAGTCTCATCGAGTAGATTGTGAAACCGGAAAAGAGAATTCACAGCAAGCATCTCATTGCTATCGATCTTGATGTCCTCGATCTGGATGGTTTCCCAATGTTCAACTGCTATAGGATTGTACTCGAATGGAACATTAAAACGCTCACAATACTTTGCCAAGCGACGACCTGTCTCCTCAATTCTTTCAGCTGGGCGGAAACCGCGTTGGGGAATCTCTATTCCAGTGATGCGTAGCTTAGGAGGCCCACCGGGTCTTGTTGAGAGATGTTGGATAAGAATGGGCCATTGGAAACCATACAAGATACCAAAATCTACAATATGAAGAACACTTGTTTTCTCAGCCATGTGGTAAATCGATTTGTTTGCAAACAGAATGGCTAGCTTCGTAAACGGACAAGAACAAAGGTAAGCTTTGTAAGCTTTCAAGATATCAGCAGCTGTTGTCATCTTGGAAGCCAGGGAAGCATAAAAAACGTGAATTAGGGCTCCGCTTCCATCCAAGCGAGCCTCAAGGCCATCTGCGAAGATATAGGCCAACCTCTGATTTGCATCACCAAGAGGAGAAGAGTGCTCTTTAATCTGCTTTAGAAGTTCACTTGCAGTCCTACGATCATCAGCAGAAACAGCCTGTGCACAGAGAATTAGAAGAGTCCTCAAATCCACCACTTCTTTCTTCTTCCCTTGTCTTTTAGAACGATTTCTTCCAACAATGGATCCATCCAACTGTTCTTCATGCTGCGAGCTATCGGTTTCCCCATGCTGCACAGTTTGATCGATACCACACATAGTTTTCCCTTCAGTACAAAGTAACACCTTATCAAATACTTCAGATAAATCACTCTCTTCTGTATAAGTTGCCGATTGCTTGTTACTCCTCTCATCTTCCAATTCCCAATCATCCCGTTCATGGTTCTTCCTACCCGTCAACCCATTGGACGAAATCTCCCTCTCGTCCTTCTCCACCTTGACTACAACTTTTGGAACATCTACCTTTTTCCCCACAGCAAACGTGCTGCTCTCTAGGTCAATTACCAGCTGTTCACTACTAGGGATGAACTTACTGGCTTCCTCAAACCCTCTCTGGAACTGCAACACAGATTCCTTATCACTGAAGATGTTCTTAACCAGAAGCTCGCTAACAGAAGATTCCATCAACCCATTACCGATGTTACTCAAGCTATTAACCGAGTCAACAGAAAACTGTGAACTGGACTGTTGCAAATCGGGCTGCAAAGAGTAAGGAGCTCGTAACAAGGAAGGATCGGGCCCTCCGACTTCCCCGATACCACGAGGATTGATATGATCACTAGTCCCACTACGAGAGCTAATACTAGCATCTGAATGGCCATTAGTACCAAAAAGATTACTATCAGGACTCTCCACTTTGACTGGTTGGATGATATTGCTCACCAAGGCATCATACAATGATTTCTCAGTGTCTTCGAGAGCCAAATAATCATTAAACATATAGGGCTTGTCCTCCATGTTCTCTTCCATAAGCATCTGGCTTATGTATTTGAGGACTGGATCTGTGGAGTCACTGTCACTTGGAGGTGAATAAGACTCCCCCAATGGACTCCACCCCGTGGAAGCTGAAAATGGGCTACCATCTGAACTTGCAGTAATGGATGGAACATTAATACCCGGGTCCGAGTCAAGTGGTATAAAGGGAACATTCATGTTCATAAAGTTAAGATCTGGGGAGGGGACATTGAACTCAAATCCATTGTGGAATGTATGATCTTCAACTTTGAAACAGTTCAGGTAATCAGAGATTTCAATGGAATTTGGATCCATGGTCATCTAAAAAAATCCCAATTCTACAACCCAAAAAGAACAAAAAAAAAAACAAGTCAAACACTTACCATGCATCAAAGGAGAAAGCTTTATGGTGATCACTAGACTAATACCCTTTAAAGATTCAAACTTTCTGAGATTTAAAACAAATAAGATCACAAATTCACCAACAAATAACACATAGAAAGGCCGCAATTCAACAAAAGTGGAGAAGTAGAACCAAGAAACAAGAGTTAAACGTACCTTAAAGAGAGAGAGAGAGAGAGAGAAAGCCAGAGAATAAGAGAAGCCTTTCGAGAAAGATGCGGGGTATTGAAAGTTTTAAACTTTGGGTTTTGACCCGAAAACAAATAGGAACTTTCCTGGAAGAGATTGACACTCAAATATATATATATAGGAGGAGAACATGAAATGAGACACATTGGGACCCTGTTATTTCAGCGGCTATTGGTGGGTCAACATGATATCTGCTGCAACATATATTTTTACTTTTCTTTCTTTATCTCTTTTTTGACACATTCATTGTATGTATTCCATTTCTGGTTTAATCCTATCCAAGCAAACACTTGCTGTAAAATATTTGCTAGAAGTAACTTTCTCACGAAACAAACAGTTTATTACAGTATATTGCTGTATTAACGAAGATTATATTAGTTTCAACCTCACATAGAAAATTTGCATGTAAACATAACAACTTCAACATAAGCCTGTCCAAAGGGTATATTTTTTCCTTGCAGAATTTGACCGAAAAGTGTGCTGTAGTTTAGTTATACGAATTCTTCTCGAGTGCGCCTATCTATATTATTACCAATATGAACATAAAGGATTGCGGGGCCCACTCCTACATATCTGAGGTTGAAGTTGAATAAACAAGTGAAAGGAGCAGCAGCAGCAAGATGTCAAGCTTCAATGGGGCCAAAGTCACACGCGTTGAGCTTTCTGGTAGCTCATATATGACAACATATGGATATATTATATTATATTATATTTAGTTATTTACCATCACAAGAATTTATTTATTTCCTAGTCTAACAGCCACCACCAATTTCACCATGAGATTGCTTGGAAATCAAGGCTTTTTCTTTGTTTCCAATCACTCACGTTGGATTTTGGAATGGTTTTCAGGAAGTCAAAGCTTTATTTTCTAATTTTCCTTTTTCTGGTCTATTAAACTTGAGAAACAAGAATCTCCAACTTGGGAGATTAGACAAGAACTAAGCCAAGAAAAAAATAATAATGTTAGAGATAGTGTTTTTTTTTTTTTTGCAATTGCATACAAACTAATTGTGTTTTCTACATTATGCTACAAAAATAATTGTAATGCTAGTAATTGCATTTTCCAAACGATTTATCATTTATTTAGAAATGGTTATTTTGCAATAGCAGTTTGGTTGGTTTTGCTTAGGATTATTGAAATATAAGATTTATTATTCAGTATGTTATATTATTTTGTTTAGTTTATTTAGACAGAATGTAAAATTTTGTTATTTAGTTGATAAAATATAAAATTATCTAAAAATACGTTTTACTAAATTAACTTTTACTTCTATTTTTTTTACCATACAAAAGTTGAAACTTATAGTATTTTATTTTAGAGTAAATTACATCGTTAGTAATAAGAGTTGTTCTATTTTACTCACTACATTTTTTTCTTTTTTCTTTTTTTTTTGTTAATTTGGTCACCCAAAACTAAAAATTTATCAATTTTGTCACTCCACCATTAAATGGTAATAGAATGTTGACTATGTATTTTCATGTTAGTCACTCTAAAATTAGGGTAAATGCCCGTTAATCACTCTAACTAGGGGTTGCTCCTATTTTGGTCACCCTAAAACTATACGTGAGAATGCATCATTAATATTTTCATTACCATTTAATTGTGAAGTGATCAATTTCTTTCGAGTGACTAAATTAACAAAAAAAATGAGATGACCAAAATATGAACGACCACTATTTAGAGTAACTAACGAGATAGTTTGCCCTTTATTTTACTAATAAATAAATGCATTAATATACTAAATTAATTTCATATTTATTTTCTCAGAAAAAAAAATGGGATGACCAAAATAGGAACGACCACTATTTAGAGTGACTAACGGGATAGTATGCCCTTTGTTTTACTAAGAAATAAATGTATTATATACTAAATTAATTTCATATTTATTTTCTCAGAAACTTGGGAGGAGCAATAAGCACTTAAAGTCTCTTTTAATCAAAGTGACAGATTGTTATACCCCTATTTGCGTCAAGACACGTGACAAGTTAAAAAGGCACCCAAACAGTAAGTCTGCCACCAACGAACCGGGAGGTCACCTACAAGTTTTCCCTTTCAAGATTACAATTCGAACAAGTGTAGGCCATTCGTTGTCCAGGTCTTAGGGTCTTCATTGAGCACGTGAAGTTCTTGGTAATCAAATATCATGTGGGCTCAATTTTTCCATACCATCAAGTCAAAATAAATGATCGAAATATGTTCCATCACAAACGTCCTTATCCCATCGAAGGCATCCACCCCACACATTCCATTATGATGACTTAATGGCAAGTCCAACACATTAATATGACCTTACACAAAACCTCCACCTATAAATACCTCCAAGAACAAGGAAGAAAGGATCAATTCTCCAATATGCTAAGCCTACACTGTAACAGCTCATTTTCAATGAAATCAAAACAGTGGTTTCAGGACCACAAATCTGAGTAAGAAAGAAAATTCATTTTAAAATTATTGCATGGTCTGTATCATGATAGGAAAGACATATGTAAATTTCGATAAGAAAATTTTACCGATTTCATGTTTCATTATAGAAAGGACCAAATTGCATAAAATGCAAAAGTTGAGTTCTAGTAGCTATAAGTATCAAATAGCTATGGAATTCAAAACTTGAGGTCCTTATATGGTAATTAGACCATTAACAAAAGTTAGTAGGTATTTTTGATGATTCATCCATGAAAAATTAGAAAAAGAAAAAGACTAAATTGGAAATTGAAATAAATAAAAGATGATAAATAAAATAAATATCAAATATCATCATTTTATATCATCTTCTTCTCCAAATTTTATGGAAACCCTAGGAAAGAGAAAGAAAATCAAGCAAGCTTAATTAAGTAAGTAACCATATCTCGTTTTTAGTAATTTTTATATTTTTGAGATCAGAATAACCTAATCTAGCTATTTTGGGGATCAATTTGTAAATTTATAAAAGTATTAAAAAAATTTCATGGAAGAATATGCTGAAATTTTAAAATTTATGGTAGAAAATGAAATGTTATTGATAGATAAACAACTTTTGTAAAGTGAATTTTCATGAAATTGTGATTTAGGGACTAAATTGTAAAGAAGTAAAATTCATGGAAAATTTCTAAACTTGAAAGAGCATTCTGTTATAAGCCCTCTCGAGCTTCCCGTTATATGATTCTTGTAATAGCCCATTTTTTAGTGAAATCGGAACAGTGGTTTCGGGACCACAAATCCAACCCAAAAATAAAATTTATTTTTATTTTACTAGATGGTCCGTATTTTGATAGACATGTCTTCTAAAAATTTTGATACGAAAATTTTATTGACTAAGTGTTTAATTACGAGAAGGACTAAATTGCATAAATGCGAAAGTTGAATTCTAGTAGCTATAAGGATTAAATAGCTATGGAATTCAAAACTAGAGATCCTTATATGGTAATTAGACCATTAAAGAAAAGTATGTAGATTTTTGGTGACTCATTCATGGAAAAATTTAAAAAGAGTAAGGACTAAATTGGAAATTGAAATAATTAATTAATTAAAAGATGATAAAAAGAAAATATCATCTTATTTTGTCATCTTCAACCCCAAAATTATATGGAAACCCTAGGAGAGAAAGAGAAGAAACTTTCAAGGCTTAATTGGGTAAGTTTCCTTGTCCCGTTTTTAGTAATTTTAATATTTTTGAAACTGAGATAGGTTAAACTATCTATTTGGGGGATTAATTTAAAGAGTTATCAAAGTATGAAAAATGGGTCATGGATGTATATGCTGAAAATTAGAAATTTATGGTAGAAAACGAAAGGTTGTTGATAGATAAACAACTTTTACAAAGTGATTTTTGATGAAAATATTATTTAGGGACTAAAATGTAAACTTGTGAAACTGAAGAAAAATTTTGAATTTTTATGAATACATGTGCTTTAAATTCTGTAATGGGATTTTGGTTAGGCTTGGAATAGGGAGTAAATTGCACAAGTTTCATTTTTCGAGCCTAGGGATGAAATTGGAATTTATGAAAAAGTTAGGGGCAAATAGTAATTTTTCCTAGGATGTAAATTGAGTCCAAATAAATATGAAATATGTGAAATTGATGATTAAAACTATTTATATAGATCCGGACAACACAAATTCGAGGTTAGACTGAGTAAAAGAAAAAGTTTCGGATTAGTAGATTTTATACGCGAACAAGTGTAGAGGTAAGTTCGTGTAACGTAATCGGGCATGTAAATATGATTAATTGAATGTTGTGTTGTATGGAATGTGACTTATATTGATGTACATTACTTGAATGCTATAATGAGAAATTTAATACATGTTTGATATGGTGAAAAAGGGTTAAGTCCCGATTGAATATTGAATTTCGATGAATATATGAGCTTTCCCGAAATGAATAAGGTCCTGTATTTGTTGCGGACGGGATTTTACTCGAACGAGTAATCCTATTGACCTTGTTATAGAAAGGATTTAGCCCGGACAGGTAATCTGGATATAATACCTCTCGAGTATATGTTATGATTAGGGTTTAGCCTGGACTGGTAATCCTAATTGAGCTCTTCTGAGCATACGTTACATAAAGTATTTAGCCTGGATTGCTAATCCTGTAATACGATATGTGGCTTGAGAGTGTGTTCTTTGATTAAATGTCGTAATGAGTACCTTTGAATAAGAATTGACGGATTAGGGAACTGTACACCTCAAGTTTACTACTTGAGCATTCATTGGAATTTCAATGATTCAACGGACATAAAACTCTTGACATGGCATGAGAATTATGAGATGAAATGATAATGTCTTGAAAGAGTATTGCATGATGAGCTCATCTATCCTTACTTGATGTATATGTAAACCTTGTGACTAACATGTTTGATTGAATGTACGTGTTTAGGCAATTTAGCCAAATGGATGGAAAACATGATATTGTATGCTTAGATTTAATAAACGAGATTGGTAAGTTTACTTTCCGTTATACGAACTTACTAAGCATGTAATACTTACTCCGTTTTATTTTTCCTGTTTATAATGCTCCAAAGTTCGCGAAGGTTGGAGCATCATTGGAGCATCGTCACACTATCGACTAACTTATTTTGGGTATACATAGTAAAATCATTTTGGTATAATGGCATGTATAGGACAACTTGGCCATTAGTGGCATGAAAACGATGTTTTGTAACGTAGCCATTGGAATGGCTAGTAATGGCTTATTTTGGTATGATTAAATAGGTTATTATGATATATTCATATGTGATATGTTAAGTATATATGATCAAATGATGTTAATGCCTAAGTTAATCTAAGGTAAGTTTATAAACACATATGCTTGTAATGGTATGTCATGATGAATAATGAAATTGTTTAATTTGAATGCTTGGATTGGTTGGAATTGGGTGTGTGTTTCAAGTGCAGGTATTGGGTGAAATTTTGGGTGAGAAATAAAGCTAGAAATGGCTTCATTTTTTCCACATGGGCGTGTGTCTAGACCATGTATGACACACGGCCTGGTAACATGGGCATCTGGTTAGGCCGTGTATCCCCTGCACTTTAATTTTGAGAAATAGAATGCTTAGAATTGAGCACACAAGCAGAGACGCGAGCATGTGTCTCAGCCATGTGTGCTACACGGCTTAGAACAGGGCGTGTGTCTTGGCCGTATGAAACCTGCACCTAATTTCGAATTAAATTAATTAACCACACAACCTAGCACACGGGCGTGTGGCATGGCCGTGTGCACAAGTCAGAGAGTTACACGGGGTTGAACACGGTCTGTAGCACGAGCGTGTCCCTTGGACCACACGGGGGTGTGAGTTCTGTACCTTAAAATTTTTTTAAAATTTCGCGAAAAATTCTTAGAGCTCTTGATTAAGTCTCGACTCGATTCTAATGCTTGTATTGGGCCTCGAGGGTCCAATCAATGGACGTTTTGAATGATCTCGATTAATGAATAGTAATTTACATAAGTTATTTGAAAATTATTCTGAAATTTTTGGTAATACTCCGTAACCCTATTTTGGTGACGGATACGGGTTAGGGGTATTATATTTGTGGTATCAGAGCTACGATTTAGCTGATTCTTGGATTTGACGTAGTAAACACGAGTTTAGCTACACATGCCATTATATAAATTGTGATAGTATGATGACTCCTGATCATTTTAAATGTGTTTTTCATATAGTAATGTCATCCAACCAAGCTAGAGCTGAATCCGAGGAAGCTGAAAACAATGCTTCAACTTTAGTTCAAAGAGTTGCGTCTGTGTCTGGTAGTGAAAGGCCCGTGTCTGAAGGCCGAAGTGAGAAGGCAAAACAAGCCTTCTTTCAAATGATGAATGAATGGTTTACACAATACCTGAGAACAAACCCTGTTGTACAACGACCTCCCCCACCTACTCCTCAACTAGTTCCTTAGGTACCATAGGGTGCTAAACCTGTTAGAATTGGTAAGCCTCCAATAGATAAAATCCGCAAACATGGGGTAGAAGAATTTAGAGCTACCGCAGATGATGATCCAAAAAGCATTGAGTTTTGGCTAAAAAATACCATCCGGGTTTTTGATGAATTATCCCGTACACCTGTCGAATGTCTAAAATGTGCAGTATCTCTACTGAAGGATACAGTTTATCATTGGTGGAATACCGTAACTTCAGTGGTACCGAGAGAAAATGTTACATGCGAACTCTTCCAGATTGAATTCAGAAATAAATATGTTAGTCAGAGATTTATGGGTCAAAAAAAAAGAATTTTTAGAGCTCAAACAAGGAAATATGACTATGTCTAAGTATGAACGAGAATTTATTCGGCTAAGTAAATATGCCAGAGAATGGGTTTTAACCGAGGTTGAAATGTGTAAACGCTTTGAAGAGGGTTTAAACGAATATATCAAGCAATTAATCGGAATTCTCGAAATAAAGGAATTCGCGGTGTTAGCCGATCAAGCACACAAAGCTGAGGAATTAAGTAAGGAAAAAAAATAGGCTGAAAGAGAGGCTCGGGTTTCTAGAAAAAGAACTATGAGTAAGTCACAATCATTTTCTTCTAAGAAATTAAAGAAATATTATGATCGATTGACCACCTCTACGAGATATTTTGGAAGAGAGCGGGGCTCTCAACGTTCTAACCCGAGGTCTTCATCTCCATCTGTGACCAGTGTGGGTAGTGTCGGTAATCCCAAATCGAAATGTAAACATTGTAACAAATTTCATCATGGGGAATGTTGATCTAGAAGTGGAGCTTGTTTTGGATGTGGTGCACTTGACCATTTTCTCAGAAATTGTCCCGAAGGAGTTGAAAAATAAATAGAATCATCTCCAGAGCTTAGTAATCCTGTTTTGAGAGGCAGACCACCCTGTCACCCCGACAATGTTAGTGGTAGTCAAGGTACTACCAGGGATACAACAGTTAGATCTAAGATACGAGCACCTGCAAGAACATATGTTATTCGTGTAAGATGCTTCTGCACCAAACGTAATTACTGGTACATTTTCTCTAGTTGACACTGATATTACTGCATTGATTGATCCTGGTTCCACATATTTATACATATGCACAAACTCAGTGACTGTTAAAAATTTACCTGTTAAATTTATTGAATTTGTGGTTAATGTTTCAAACCCCTTGAGCCAGCGTGTTATGGTGGATAAAATTTGTATGATCTCGGTTAATAAATAATAATTTACATAAATTATTCAAAAATTATTCTAAAATTTCTAGTAATGCTTAGTAACCCTGTTCTGACAACGGATACGGATTAGGGGTGTTACAGTTCTTGTGAGCATCCTGATCGGTAGTGATCCTGCATGTGTTGCAAACTACCGCAGCTCTTTGTGAGCATCATGTTATATGATCGGTTGTGATCTTGCATATATTGCAGACACAAATACAGCTCTTTATGAGCGTCCTGATATATGCTCTTCTTGAGCTTCCTGATATAGCTCACTTGAACATCCTGTTATATGGCTATCCAAAGCTCCCTGATAATAGCTCTTCAGAGTTACCTGTTAAGCTCAATGAGCTTCCTGATTTAAACTCTTATGAGTTTCCTACTGTAGCACAGATAAGCTTCCCGTTACATGGCTCACAAAAGCTTCCTGTTATATGACTCGAGAGAGTGCTTCCTAATTATGTGCCCTAATTGGGTACCCCTGAATATGAGTTGACAGTTTACAGTGTTGTACACTTCAAGTGTACTACATGTGTATCCATCGATATTTCAAATAAATTCAACGGGTAAAGTTCTGTCATAGCTAATCTGAACTTGAGATGATTTATCATAGAAATGTATATATATTATATGGAAATATGATAAGAAAAGTATATGTGTATGAAAGTTATTACATGATGAGCTCATCTTTATTACTTGAAAAAGAAATTAGAATTTCATGATTAACTTGTTTGATTGAGTGTATGTGATTAGGCAATTGGTCAATTTGTTGGGATGCATATTATTTACATGATTACTTAAATTGAATATAAATGGTAAGTTAAATTCATGTTCTGCGAACTTACTAAGCATTAAATGTTTACTTTGTTTTCTTTTCTATGTTTTATAATGCCCGAATGCTCGTAAAGTTTACAGAGCACTATCACACTATCCTTCAGCACATTTTGGTATAAATAGCAAACTTATTTTGGTATAATGACATGTATAGGCTAACTTGGCCAATGTTGGCATGTAAATGGTTATTTGTAATCTAGCCATTGGAATGGCTAGTAATGATATAGTTAGATTGAATTATGGTAAACATATATGTCTTTCAAAAGGTAAGTTTGAATACATATGATGATATATCAAATATAATGTTAATGTTGGCTTGGTTTTAACATCTTGAATTGGTTGGTATTTGTATGCAAGTATTAATGTAGGTACAAGGCAAAATTTGGGTGAGAAATAAGGATTGAAAATAACCTTATTTTGTCCACATGGGTAGACATACGGGTGTATGTCTCAACCGTGCATGACACACGGCCATACGCACGGGTGTGTGGTTTGGCCATGTGCCCCCTGCATCTTAAGAATTAAGAAATAGAATACTCAGAATTGGTCACACGGACAAAGACACAAGCGTGTGTCTCAACCGTGTGAAACACACGACCTAACACACTAGCGTGTGTTTTGATCGTCTGAATCCTGCACCTGTTTTTGAAAATTAAATTGTCCACATAGCTTAGCACACGAGTGTGTAGCTGGCTGTGTGACCCAAGTCAGTAGCTACCCTAATTTGAACACGGGCTAGGACACGGTCGTGTGCTTCACATCGAATGCCCATACGGCCTAAGACACAGGCATGTCACTTAGCCGTGTGAGCCACATGGGTGTGTTTCCCCTACACTGAAGAAAAATTTTAAAATTTCGCGAAAATTTTTCTGAGTTTCTGGTTTAGTCCCGATTTGATTCTAGTGTGTATTTTGGGCATTAAGGACCCAATTAAGGGACGATAGGATTGATTTTGAATATGAATAGTAAATGACCTAAATTTTCTGTAATTGATCTGTAAACTTTGGTAATGCTTCCTGACCCTATTCCGGCGACGGATAGGGGTTAAGGGTGTTACATACACTCTACTAACTCACCTTTAGCACTCAACCTTCATACTCTTTTTATTTTCACTTTTTATAACCTTTGGCTCTCCACCCCAATTAGGTGAATCAGCCACCATAAAAACCAGCACTCTCTCCTCCATATTCTCTTCTTGTTATATCACTATATTAACAATTGGTATGATGAACTTGGAAAATATGGCTTCACAATCTCAAAGTGGTACCATCGCTAACACAACCAACCGAACCAATGACCCTACTAACCAGATCCACTCATCACCCTCATTTTACTTACCTAAAGAACTTCCATTAGTTTGAACTCTACCTAAACTCCTCCTTCTTCCACACCACAAAAACCCTTCTATAGTATATGAGTATCATTATTCCCACCCTTGAACAATTGAAAAAGCTCTAAGGGATCCTCTGGTTTCCAATCCTGTCACTCTTATTGCACCAACAGAAACCATTTCCTCAATTACTCTAACTCCACCAATTGTCGTAGTGCCTCAACCGCAACCTGGTGTGTCTTTTCTTAGGCCCTTGGACCAGATAACTTGTTGTTTGCAAGAGGCCATAACTTGCCTCATAGCCAGGGTTACTCCACCAATTGTGACCCCTACCCCATTGGACTAGGGTTTTCACCAACACGCATTAAGTCTTCAATCTCATGTCTCAGAAACTTAGGAAAAGTTGTGACACCTGAAAGATCAATTTTCCCAATAATAGTGTCATTTTAAAGAACATGAAGAAAAACAAAACACCTCTCCAATCAAAGGAATTCCCAAAATGAGTAACTTATTACTGAGCTGAGAGCTACATGAGAGGCTCCTAGGTGAGAAAACTCGTGTTGTCAGGAAGATGAAGCTCAGCCCGCACTTCGTGGAGAAGACGAGCATAATAATTTGAATTACTACATAGGAACAATGCTGAACTCCCAACAATATCCCAACATTCTAGGGCAACAAAAAAAACATTTCTGTAGAAGAATAGCTCAAAGCCTTTAGGGCGGAATTGATGCAGGAAGAAAATAGAGCAAAAATAAATGAATCTTTTTGGAAGTACTCAAATAAACTGTTGGCTTCTAAGGTCATCGATAATCATATCTTGACATCCTTGAAGTTTCTGAAGTTTTTGTACAATGGATTAGGTACCATTTAGCTCGATAAAATAATCATATGAACATGCTAAGAGCATCCGATGAAGTTAAATGTAGAGCCTTCTCCATGGCCCTCTTACAAATAACTCGACAGTAGTACCTATTTCTACCTCGGGGCTCCGTTTACTCTTTCGAGCAATTAGTTGGAAAATTTATGAGTCATTTTCTAGCCAACAAAATGCTCCAATAGTCTCCAACTTATTTAATGACCATTCGTCAAGGGGTAGATGAGTCCCTCCGCGGTTATGTAAAAAGATTTAGTGTCGCCACTATGATCCCAAAAAGAGTCACCCATTTAATTTACAACCAAGCATACATATACATAATTCAAATTCATACAATCCAAGTTATAATACCATATGAACTTACCTTGTCAAAATAGTAAACAAGTTAATCTTTAGTGACTAATAATTAATTTTGGTTTTTCCTCTATTACCTCTGGTTTGATCCAATTCTTGATCTGTTCAATTATTCCATTCAATCCATCAATATTAAACATTTATACACTATATCATGACATGTATGAACCTATGAAATCTCATTTTCAATGCCTCTAAAATTTTACATTTTATTCAATTTAGTCTCTGAAACCGAAATAACTATAACTTTCAATTTCGAGCCTCGATTTGAAAATCAACTTCAATTCCATCCCTTAGGGACACTATACTATCTATTTATACCAAAATCTCACATTAATTTTTCATTTTATTCACTTTAGTCCCTATGTACAAAACTATCAATTAAACATTACATTTTAGTCATTTTTTCATAATCTAAGCTTAAAATCTATCAATTTAACACCAATTTCTTCAAGAAATCAATAATGGAAACTATCAAAAACTTTAAAAAAATTTCAAATTGGTACATGAACTAGCTATATGACCTTAAAAACATGAAATTACATGAAAATGACTAAGATTTACTTACTAATTTGTGACTGAATACACACAAGCTTCCAAAAGTTTCTTTCTTTCAATTATAGCAAAATGAAGAAGATGATATAATGGTTTTTCAAGCTTTCCTACTAACTTTAGTATATATAATGTAATTAGGACTTCATTAACCTTAGTTCATTAACTTAACTAATCACTAATAATCTTTTTGGTGCATAACCCATAATCATTCACTATCACATATTAGAAAATGATTTAATTGCCATTTAGGACCTTTGGTTAATTGCAATTTAAGTCCCTAAACCTTTGGCCAATTAAAAATTTTTAGCAATAAAATTTTTACAATTTAGTCATTGTACCCTAATTAAGCAATTAATAGACAAAACTGAAAGACCAAACTTTAATATTCTATTACACCAACTTCGTAAATATTTATTTATAGACCCGGTTTACGAAAATAGAGCTCCGAAATCGCATTTTCTAACACCACTAAAAATCAATCTGTTACAATAAATTTTTAAATTACTCTTAAGAAATTAAATAATTTTATTTTCTTATTGTAACTTAATTTCTAAAAAACCCTTTACGTAACCGTTGTGAAATTAAGTAATTTTTTCATAATTTAAGAATTACTTAAATTTTTAGAGTTTTAAGTAACATTAAAGATTAAAGAAATTAGTAATTTTCCTATTATTTAGGCATTTACTTAATTTTTTTTAAAAAAAAGCTTTCTAAGTTTTAAGTAACCCTTGAGAAATTAAATAAAATTTTCATGATTTATGAATTACTTAATTTCTCAAAACCCTTTAAAAATAAATATTTTAGAAATTTTTTAATTTCTTAAATGCATTTTAAAATTTTAGGCCTTAAAGAAATTAAGTAATTTCTCATCATTGAAGAATTACATAATTTCTCAAATACCCGTTAAAGTTTATTTCTTTATATGAACAATGTCAATAAAAGAATTAAAATAGCACATCTTTTTTTTTAAAAAAAGGACTACAATTTAGGGCTCGTTTGTTTGGAAGTAAAACATTTTTCAGAAAAGCTTTTCAGCCTTTTCCAGTGTTTGTTTGACTAAAAATATTTTCTTAAGGTAAAATCAATTACAAAACATGGGAAAAGAAGCCCTTAATTTTGGAAAATATCTTACCCTTTCTAATTCAGTAAGACATTTTTAGGAAAATTAGAAGCCAACACTGATTTTCTGCTTCCCCTTCCCATTACTTTTACCTTTACCCTTCCCCATCCCCTTCTCCCATCCTTGACTCCTGATCTTCTACTTGCCGTCAACCAACACCAATTCTCAACACCAAACACCGGCGTTCATCAAAGCTTTTCCCCATCTTCGCCTTTCGTTGTCAAAATTTGCACTAGCGTTCATCTTCCTCTCTCAAAGGTAAGAACAAAAAAAATTGATATGGGGAAAGGGTGTTGTCTTTTCTGATGTTTAACTTTGGTTTGTCGGTAGCCGATTTGAGGAAAGGAAAAAAAGAAACATGTGTTAACTGTAGTTTATATAATATCTATGGGATTTTGATAGGATATCTATCTATTAAACAAACTTGAAAGTTGAAGTTTTACTCTTTTTTACAGGCAAACATGACCATAAAACAAAAATCCTCTAGTTTCATGAACCCATTTTTCTTCATTACTGATTCGATCACAGTGCTTATTGTTACTTCTTTTGGGTTAAATTGACAACTGTGAGTTTTGGTAAAATTAATGATTTGGTCCATTTCCCTTGATGAAAGTGAAAAAAAGGGACAAATGGAATTGATTTTTCAGCTAAATCTAGATAAATGTTTGCTACATTAATATTTATTTGGATTGAATGGACAGATTAACTAACATTACTCCATTGTGTTTTGATCTTTAGGTTTTCTTAAAGAAAAATTGTGAAATGATGGTCGTCTTGCATGTAAATAATTTTTTTCTCATTTTGCTAAAATTAAATTTGTATATTATACTTGTAGTCACAAAATTAACGATACCGAAACATCTTAGCTTCCATCACTTGTGGTTGCAGAGATAAACCAGTAGAATTTTAATTTTTTATTATGCTTTTGAATGATACAAGAAAGAGAAGCTTTTTGGAACAAAAATTATAATTTAATAAATATGTGCACTTTTAGATTGAGATTGTTGGCACATCTCAATAAGTTTATGTGATGAGCAGGCAGGGTAGTAGTCTGTGGGAAATACATACCCGTTTCTTTGTAAGGTTAAACTTTGTCTGTAGTCAATGCTTCCCCTCAAACCTGACATTTTGTGTTCCCCTCTCTTACAACATTCTATTCTATACACTTCCCCTTTACACTAGTTTTCTGCTGCTGCCTCAGTGCTCCTTTCTGTTACAATCGTTCTAGTTTTCTACTCTTTCTTTCAATTCAACCGACAATGATAAACTAAATGAATTCTGAATCCTATATATAATTTGTTTCCTATAGTACATAAATGATTTATTTAGTTCTAGAGGCCGCAGAGACGTTGAAAGATCTGTAATTGCAAATTTTAAGTCAAGTTGGACACGATCGCTTTCAGTGTGCATTCTTCACTGTCCAAAATCATTTTAAATTTAAGTTACCTTTTAAGGTTTAAAGCTAAGGCTAGATTATAAGATATCTTTATGGTTTAAATCTAAAGCTTGGATTAAAACTTTATTTGTAGCAATATTATAAATAAGCTGTAAAATATTTACAACCACAACATTATAATTATTTTCTTTGAATTGGAAGAGAGAAACTAGAAATTCTTTTATAACCATAAGTTTTCTAGTGTTCCAACTTCTACTTGTTTTTCAGTTCTAATTATTTACTACTGTTGGAATTGAAAATTAACTTTTGTTTCTTGTTATTGTATAATTTATAATCTTGATTTCTGTTAGAATTAAGTAACCCGAATAATAAAATAAGATGGAATATAAAATAAAAGTAAAATCCATATAGAACTAGACTTCTTTTATTTTATTTTAGAATAAGGCTTTTAAACCTTATTAAACTCCATCTATTTTATATTGATTAGGATAAAGTGTTTCAATCCTACTAGAATATGGCTTTACAAGCCTATAAATAGACAAAGTCTATTCCTCTTGTATTGGATTCAAAATTTTGACATAGTGAATTTTCTTCTCCTCTGCCCGTAGTTTTTTCCCGAAAGGGTTTCCACGTAAAATTTGTGTGTTCTTTATTTTATTTTATTTTATTTTTCACAAAATGGTATCAGAGCTTCCGGGTTGTTCATCTCAATCACAGTAATGGCATCTTTGAAGTATGAAATTTCGCTGTTGGATCGCAACACCAGATTTGCATTGTGACAGATTAAGATGAAAGCAGTTCTTGCACAGATGGATTTGGAGGATGCCCTGCTAGGGATAGATAACATGCCTTCGACATTAATAGATGAAGAGAAGAACCGCAAGGATCGAAAGGCGTTAACACAATTACATCTGCATTTGTCCAACGAAATTTTACAGGATGTGATGAAAGAGAAGACTGTCGCTGCATTATGGAAGAGGCTAGAACAAATATGTATGTCGAAAACTCTAACAAGAAAGTTGCATATGAAGCAGCATCTTTATGCTCATCGTTTGGAGGAAGGTGCGTCTGTACACGAACACTTAACAGTGTTTAAAGAAATTCTCTCAAACTTGGAGGCCATGGAGGTTCAGTATGATAAAGAATATCTAGGGTTGATTCTACTTTGTTCGTTGCCCCTGTCTTATTCAACCTTTAGAGACACGATTTTATATAGCCGCGAGTCTCTCATAGTTGATTAGGTTTATGATTCTTTAACCTCGTATGATAAGATGAAGCATTTTGTGGTTAAACCCGACTCTCAGGGAGAGGGTCTCATTATTCGTGGGAAACAAGATCGGAATGTTGATGATGTCGTGGTAGGACACAGGAACGGAATCCTCGTGGTAAATCTAAGGGTAGATCGAAGTCTTCAAACAGAGGTAAAACTTGTAACTTCTGCAAGAAGAAAGGGCACATTAAATCTGATTGCTATAAGCTACAAAATAAGATTAAAAGGGAGGCTGATAATCAAACGGGAAAACAACCAGAAAAAATTTTAGTGAAGCTAATGTTGTAGAAGACTACAGCGATGGTGAACTTCTAGTCGTTTCTGTCAATGATTCTAAAGTAAGTGAGGAGTGGATACTTGATTCAGGCTGCACCTTCCACATGAGTCCTAATCGGGATTGGTTTACAACTTACGAAACAATGTCTGAAGGTGTTATTTTGATGGGAAATAATGCTTCGTGTAAAATCGCAGGTGTTGGAACAATTAAAGTTAATATGTTTGATGGAGTTGTCAGAACACTTAGTGACGTACGGCATGTTCCAAAATTGAAAAGAAATTTAATTTCGTTGAGTACTCTTGATTCAAAAAGGTACAGATACACAGCTGAAAGTGGGGTTTTAAAGATTTCCAAACGGTCCCTTGTTGTGATGAAAGGGTAGAGAAAAATTGCCAAGTTATATGTTTTGCAAGGTTCTACTGTTACTGGTGATGCAACTGTCGCTTCCTCTTCCTTGTTAGATGATGATATTACTAAACTTTGGCATATGTGCCTAGGGCATATGAGTGAGAATGGCATGGCAGAATTGAGCAAAAGAGGACTTCTTGATAGGCAAGGAATTTGCAAACTGAATTTCTGTAAGCACTGTGCTTTTGGGAAGCAAAAGAGAGTTCGAATCACTAGAGGAATCCATAACACGAATGGAACGTTGGAGTATATTCATTCTGATCTGTGGGGGCCTTACAGAGTACCTTCGATAGGTGGAGCTAATTATATGTTAACCTTTGTTGATGATTTTTCCAGAAAAGTTTGGGCGTTCTTCCTGAAGCATAAAAGCGATGTGTTTTCTGTATTTAAGTCTTGGAAAATTATGATTGAAAAACAGACGGGAAAACAGATAAAATACCTTCGTACAAATAATGGCTTAAAGTTCTGTTCTAATGAGTTTAATAGATTGTGCAAGTCAGAAGGGATCATGAGACACTTGACAGTTCGTCATACTCCATAGCAAAACGGCGTTGCAGAACGAATGAACAGAACGATCATGGAGAAGGTTCGATGTATGTTGTCAAATGCCAACTTATCGAAGTCATTTTGGGCAGAAGTAGCCCCTACTGCATGTTTTTTGATCAACCGATCTCCATCCGTTGCCATTGAGAAAAAGACTCCACAAGAGGAATTTTGAGTTATGTCAATATTGGGAAGTATATTATGATATATTAATTCAAGAAAGGACTAAATTGTAAAAGTGAGAAAAGTTTTGTTGCATAAGAGTAAATACTTAAAATTTGAGGGGTTAAAGTGTAAATATGAAAAATTTGAAGGACCAATTGTGTAAATATTTTAAGGGTGGAATGATCTAGAAACTAAGGAAAATGGATGAATTAGGACCAAATTGAATAGATGAAGAACTATGAGGGACTAAATTATAATTTTACCAAATTAAATGATGACTCAATGATGGAATTTTAAAAGATAATAAAGGGCAAAATGGTCAATTGGAAGAGAGAGAAATCTAGAAAGTAATAATGATGCTAGAGATATTTTGATATTTTATAATTATTTAATTATATAAATATTATTTTATTAATATTTTAATAAGATATTTTATTATTTTATTAGTATTTTATTAGTATATAAAGAAAGAAAGATGAGGAATTCTCATCCATCTTTCCATGTATGCAAACGTTAGAAGAGAAGAAAGGAAAGAAAGTTTTCTTTTCTTTACAATTTGGTCCTTCCACCAAAAATTCAATATTTTCACCCAAAAATCAAAAGAATTTCCATAGCTACCAAGAGAGAAAAATGTTAAGGAGACTATAGGGAGTTAGAATATCAAGTTGGATTCAAGAAATGGAAGCTGAAGGAGAGAGAAAATCAAGATGAAGATTGAAATCAATAGAACAAGGTAAGAACATCATGATTTCAATATATTTTTAAGTTTGTTATTATTGAAAAAGCATGGGATTAATGTTAATGTAGAGTTTCCTTACATATGTTCCTATGTTCTTGATATGTTAGTGAAGAGAAAACAAGAGAAAGTGATGACAAATAGTGTAGAGAAAGAAAATAAGGGTGTTATAAACATGGTAAATAATATCTTGCACTAAAACACTTTTGGATAGCAGCAATAGTCTAACTTTGAAAAATCACCAAAAATTGTATAAATCGAATTATAGGATTAATAAAATATGAAATTAAATATTATTGAGTCTAGCTTCTAATAGAAGAAATTATGCAACCAATGGAATTGTAAATCATGAGATATAATAAATTTTGTGAGACAAGGTCAGAAAGATTTCGGGTTCCCCTATTCTGACTTTGGAAAATCATAAAAATTTGGATAAAAATAATTATGGGATTAAATTTATATTTTTAGAATAATGTATGAGTCTATTTTCAATAGAAACAAACAATAACATCATTTAAATTCTGTACGAGGAGATAATTAATTTTTAGTGAAGAAGGGTCAGAACTGTTAGACAGCAGAACATGGGTAATTTTAAAGAATAAAATGTACTTATTGGCTAAACCAAAAATTCTGAAAATTTTATGGTAAGAATATATATGAGTGTAGTTTCAGGAAATATTAGCAGATCTTAATTTGGAGTTCTATATCTCCATATATAAATAATTTAGTGACTATGACACAGATGGACAGCTTGAATATTCATAAAAGTAAATAATAAAAATTATAGATAATGTTACTTACAAGTGTGTTATATACATTAAGGATGTGGAATGGAGAGGAGGAGGAGGAAAATATATATGAATATTCAGCTAGCATGGCTAATTTGCATGTTTTAGGCTTAAGGACTAAATTGAATAAAAGTAAAACTTTAGGGGGCAATTTAGTAAAAATGTCAAAAATAATCAAATTAAAGGGAATGAATTGTTTTGTTATATAAATTAATAAATTGAATGAAATTGTCAATTTAAGATCGGGTGAAAATTGGGAAAATGGTAAATTACCAAAATCCCCCTGAATCTTGATATTTCTGCAATTTCGCCAAGTAAGTTCATATAACTTGAATTATATTTTTAAATACTTGAAATTTATGTTATTGATGTGAATATGATTTTAAATATCCCTTGTATGAAAATTGATGAAACATTGATATATTTGATAAAAAGGGGAAGAACCGGTTGAACGAAAAGGAATTGACGGTAAAAAGGATCTAGCCCGGACGGGTGATCCTATCCTGATATAGCCCTCCCGAAGAATATGTGTAAAATGGATTTAGCCCGGACGGGTAATCCGAATTAGGGTCTGAATTTAGCCTGGACTGGTAATTCAGATCCAAGCTCATTAGAGTAATTGTTGTTGCAAGGGATTTAGCCTGAACTGGTAATCCTGACAATACTCTATGAGTTTATATTACAAGGGATTTAGCCTGGATTGGTAATCCCGTTGTAAGGATGAGGTTCGCGGGAGTGTGCTCTCTGATATAAAATGTGTAAGACCATGGTTGAAATATACCATGGCAACGTGATATGAAATGAATAAGACCATGATTGAAAGATACCATGGCAACATGGCAGAAAATGAGTAAGACTATAGTTGAAAGACACTATGGCATCATGTCAAAGATAAATAAGACCGTGGATGGGAGATGCTATGACATCTATCGAACAATTGATATTCAGGTAATATGTATCAGACGACGAATGGTTAAATGAAATGGTTGTGTGAAATATTTACAAGAACTGGTCATATAGAAATATATGTATAGAATAGTTGTATGAAATAATTATGAAGATAGATAAACGAAATAAGTATAAGTACATGGAACATAATTTATGTTAAGTTTGATATAAACTATTACCGGAATAAATATTCAAAATATATGGAAATGATGGAGCATGAAACATTGATATAATGAAATGATTGATATATACTTATGAAGAAACGGTAAGAGAATGATATATTTCATGTGCATATATGATTATCTCTAATATGTTGATACAAGGAAATTATGTAAGTAAAGACAATTATTAAACTCAAGTATGACATGTCGAGAAAATAAGTATATCAATGTTGAATTTATATGAAATATATACAAGTATACTAACAATGATGTTGTTTGACGCTTAGACAAGTGCCAAGCTATTGATTGAATGGTAACATGTTTAATTATAAGGAGCATTGAAATGGTAAGTACTTAGATGAAAATATAATTTAAGATTTAAAAAAAATTCTATGATCCTGATTTAATTCCGGTTGGTTTCTAATGTATGTTTGGGGCTTCGAGGGCCCAATAGAGAGACATTATGATTATTTTCAAAATATGAATAATAAATGACTCAGAATTATCTGAAAATGTTCAGTAAACTTCGGTAATGCCTCGTACCCTATTCCGGCAATGGATACGGGTAGGGGGTGTTACAACAGGTGGAGCATCAGATTAATACAGAGTCAACTCCTCAAGCCATAACAAAAATTGAGAATAGAGTTTCTTCTTCACCACAATACCCTATCGCCAAAAACAAAACTAGAAGAGAAATTAAACCTCCAAAGAAGTATGCCGAAGCTAATTTAGTTGCTTATGCTTTAAATGTGGCTGAAGATATAGATGCAAATAAAAAGCCATCTAATTATTCTGAGGCGGTTAGCTGTGAAGACTCAGAAAAGTGGATGTTTGCTATGCAAGAAGAGATGGAATCACTCCACAAAAATAGAACATGGGACCTTGTGAAACTTCCTAAAGATAAAAAGGTTGTTCGTTGTAAATGGTGTTTAAAAAGAAAAAAGGGACTCTAGGAGTTGAAGAACCCAGATATAAAGCAAGGCTTGTTGCAAAGGGTTATAGTCATATTCCAGGAGTGGACTTCACAGATGTGTTCTCTCCAGTTGTTAAGCATAGTTCGATTCGAGCTTTGCTTGGTATTGTGGCCATGCATGATTTGGAGCTTGAGCAGTTAGATGTAAAAACTGTATTTCTTCATGAAGAACTTGAGGAGGATATTTACATGCAACAACCAGAGGGTTTTATAGTCTCAGAAAAAAAGGACTATGTTTGCTTACTGAGAAAGTCCCTTTACGGTTTGAAATAGTCACCAAGACAGTGGTACAAGAGGTTTGATTCCTTTATGACTTCTCATGATTTCAAAAGAAGTAGTTTAGACAGTTGTGTTTACTTTAAGAAAAACAGTGATGGTTCTTTTGTGTATCTACTTCTTTATGTTGATGACATGTTGATAGCAGTAAAAGATAAAGGAGAGATAAGAAAGGTCAAAGCCCAACTAAGTGAAGAATTTGAGATAAAAGATTTAGGACCAGCAAAGAAGATACTTGGTATGGAGATTCTCAGAGATAGAAAAGTAAGTAAATTGTACCTAAGTCAGAAGGGGTACATTGAGAAAGTTCTTTGCAGGTTCAATATGCAGAGTGCTAAGCCTGTTAGTAATCCTTTAGCAGCCCATTTCAGACTTTCATCAGCTTTGTCTCCACAATCAGATGATGAGATTGAGTACATGTCACATGTTCCATACTCTAGTGCAGTGGGATCTCTCATGTATGCTATGGTTTGTTCACGTCCAAATTTATCATATGCAGTCAATGCAGTTAGCAGATACATGACAAATCAGGGTAAAGAACATTGGAAAGCAGTTCAGTGGATTTTAAGATACTTACAAGGCACTACTGATGTTTGCTTATAGTTTGGAAGAACTAAAGATGGAGTCATAGGGTATGTTGATGCTGATTTTGTTGGAGACCTTGATAGAAGAAGATCTCTCACAGGTTATGTCTTTACAATCGGAGGTTGTGCAATTAGTTGGAAAGCCACTTTGCAAACTACAGTCGCTTTGTCTACCACTGAAGCTGAGTACATGGCGATTACTGAGGCTTGTAAAGAAGCTATTTGGTTGAAGGGACTATTTAGTGAACTCAATGAAGACCTTCAAATCAGTACAGTATTTTGTGACAGTTAGAGTGCCATCTTCCTTACAAAAGATCAAATGTTTCATGAGAGAACAAAACATATTGATGTTCGGTATCATTTTTTTCGTGATATTATTGCTCGTGGAGATATTGTTGTGAGTAAAATTAGTACTCATGAAAATCCTGCAGATATGATGACTAAGTCACTTCCTATAACCAAGTTTGAACATTGCTTAGACTTGGTTGGTTTTCATTGTTAAAGTTAAACCCTTAAGGGGTTTTATGGAAGAGGTGGAGAACTTGTTCATTAAAAGTTCGCGATGAAGAACTTGTTCATTAAGAATTTCTGTCAAGGTGGAGATTGTTAGAATTAAGTGACCCGAATTCTTATTTAATAAAATACGATGGAAAATAAAATAAAAGTAAAATCCATATAGAACTAGACTTCTTTTATTTTATTTTAGAATAAGGTTTTTAAACCTTATTAAACTCCATCTATTTTATATTGATTAGGATAAGGTGTTTCAATCCTACTAGAATATGGCTTTACAAGCCTATAAATAGACATAGCCTATTCCTCTTGTATTGGATTCAAATTTTTGACATAGTGAATTTTCTTCTCCTCTGCCCGTGGTTTTTTCCCGAAAGGGTTTCCACGTAAAATTTGTGTGTTCTTTATTTTATTTTTTAATTTTATTTTATTTTTCACAATTTCATTGGACAAAAGGCTCTCACTCGCTGTTTGTTGTTGTGTTTGATTAAAGAACAATGGCTTAGATAAGGAAGCAGGCGAGTCGTGTTAATGTTGAAAAATTCTTCTATAGGGATAATAAAGATAGAATTTTGTTTTTCTCTCAAATGGAAACGTATAGGATTAATCAGTTGGAGTTTAACTGTTTTGGTCTTATGAGTTCCTATATATATACTGATCTCTATTTTTTTGGTTTCATGCAATGTTGATGACTTTTTAGAATGTACTTGTTGTTGTCCTGCTTTTGATTCTGAAATTTTCTTTCACAGATTCTGGATGAAAACTAGAGATTTTAGTTTATTAAGTGCCAGGTTATGTGTATCTTTCCATAAACTGCCTACTTTGGCACTACCTTGCAAGTTCTTTACCCTTTGATCAAGAGGCACAGCTGTGCACTCTTTAGAGATGAGCAGACAGGGATTCTGGAAACTGATGAGGTGATCAGGACATTTTTTTCAAGTCTGAAGAGGTTAGTTTTGGAAGCTTTCGCCTTTGGTTCTTTCCTTTGGGACATTGAAGAATATGTTGACACGGTTTATAAGTTGAAGAACAACTGATTCAGGGAAGAAGTTACAACAGTTGAGTATAATGCTTTTGTATAAAGGAGTTGATGTTTTTGGCATTTTCTACTTCATTGCTCTGGTTTGGTAGCATTGGGAAATACGCATTATATAGTTATAAGTTGATACGATGAAATAATGTACAGTAGAAGACTTTTTTCATCAATGGGATCAATTCCCTTGACTGGTATTTTGTTGATAGTTCAAGTACAATTGTAACACCCCTGACCCGTATCCGTCGCTTGAATAGGGTTACGAGGCATTATCGGATAATACATCTCATTCACATACATTTGTGCATTCATAATCAAAATCTATTCAAAAAATTCACATTGTCCCTTATAAGGCTCTACGAGACCTTAAAATATGCTTAGAAGTGTTTCGGGACTAAACCGATAACATATACAAACTTTGAGAAACTTATAAAATTTTCCAACATTTAAAAGTCACATGCCTGTGTGAACAAGCCGTATGCCTCACACGACCACCAGATACGCCTGTGTCACAGGCCGTGTGAATACAGAGCATACGTACTGACTTGCACCATACGACCGATGTAATATCCCGATTTTGGGCATAGTCGGAACAGTGGTTTCGGGACCACAAATCTGATGATAAAATTTTAATTTTTATTATATTTTTATGGTATACTATTTCAAGAAATGATTTCGTGAAAATTTCATTCGAAAATTTCGACGTTTGGGCACTCAATTTAGTAAAAAGGACTAAATTGTAAAAAGAGCAAAAGTTGAGTTCTACATATTAGAGGTGTCCAATTGTCATGAATTTTAAAATTTGGAGTCCTTATGTGGTAATTAGACCATTAATTAAGTTGTGGGCAAAAATGGATATGGTTAGGTATGTTTTAAATTGTTTTTCATTAAGGGTATTTTAGTAATTTGGCTAATAAAAGCCAAAATAATATGAAAAAAAGATGTCATCTTCTTCATTTTCATGCCTTGGCTGAAATTTTGAAGACCACCATGGCTAGGGTTTTGTTCAAGCTTTCCTAACTCATTTGTAAGTGATCTCTAACCCCGTTTTTAATATTCTTTACATTTTTTAAGTCCCGGTAACTCAATTTACCTATTTCTACCATTAATTTGAGCTAGGGTTTATGTTTTAAAATTTACCCATGAGTGACATGCTTGTATTTTGATGTCTAATGGTAGAAAATGAGTGTTGGGTGTTAATTAAACGACTTTTACTAAGCGATTTTCGATGAAAACGTCCGAAAAGACCGTTTTGTAAAAGTTGTAAAATTGGTCATAAAAGGGTGATTTAGTGGGAATTGGAGGCTGCCATAGTTATGAAAATGATTCAGCTAGACTTAAAATGTAAGGAAATTGAATAAAAATCATTTTGCGAGCATTGGGGCAAAAGTGAAAATATGTGAAAGTTTAGGGTTCAAAATGAAAATTTGTAAAAATATGATTTTTGGACCCATATGAATAATGTAACTAATTAATAGGCTAAATGTGATATTATAGATCAAGGAAATCGAGATTCGAGCTTAAATCGAAAAAATACAAGGTTATGGACTAAAATGGTAAATTATCGCTTCTGAATCCGAGGTAAGTTCGTGTGATTTAATAAGCCTATTATTCATCTTATTTTCGTTATACACAAAATATTTCTTGCTATAAATATATTGAATTTGATGTTAATAGAAATTTGGTGGAATATGATATTTTAAATGAAATGAGTAAGTTCATATAACTAAACTAAGCATGTAAATGTGTTTAATTGATTGTTGAATTATGTGCATCATGATTTGAAATTGGTAAGTACATGTAATAAATAAATATTGATTTATGACTTATATAAATGATGAAATGGTGCATGAATCCGTTTGAATATTGATTTCCGATTGGACAGGTGATTACCATGAATATGAGATCTTGCATATGTTGCAATAAAGGTTGTCCCTAAAGGATAATCTTTTGATCTCATTATGAAAAGGAAATATATCCCGAAAGGGTAATACTTCAAAAGGACTTATGTACTCAAATGGTACAACTTGAAACTTGAAAAGGTTATGTACACTTTGTATGTACACTTGAAAAGGTTATGTACACTTTGTGTGTACACTTGGAAAGGTTAGGTATACTTTGTGTATACCATATGAAAAGGAAAGGTATACTTTGTGTGTACCACTCAGAAAGAAACGTACACCTCGAGTGTACAACTGGAAAAGGAAAGGTCCATCGAAAATTCAATAATTCAACAGTTAATGAGATACAAAGTGATATAAAGAAAAATGGCATGATAAACTCATCTATGCTTAGTTGATAATAGTATGATGCGTATGATTGTCCTGTTTGAATGAGTGGTTGTGCTAAGAGATAGCATAGGTACGTAGCCTAAACCCATGAGTATGTGTTTGACATGTGAAATGAAGTGGACTTGTGATAAGAGTGCAAATGAATGAATGGTATTTATGAGAATAATTTTTATGACAAACTTGTGATGGTTATCATTATGTTGCACTAAGACAGATTAGGACAATAGTAGTGGTCCAACTTTGAAAATCCACTAAAAATAATATAAATTAAGTTATAGGCTGAATAAAAATGGAATTAAATATTATTGAGTCTAATTTTAGATAAAGGAAACGGTGTAAGCAAATGAATATTATATGATGAGATATTTGAATTTTTACAAGACAGAGTCAGAGTGATTTCAGGCTTCCCTGTCTCCACTTTGGAAAATCATTAAAAATTATACAAAAATTATCATGGGTTTTAATTCATATTCTTGAAATTATTAATGAGTCTATTTTCAAGAGAAATAGATGAGAACATTATCCTAGCCTTGTATTATGAGATAAATAAATTTAAGTGAAGAAAGGTTGAAGCTGTCAAACAGAAAAATAGGGGAGACTTTGAATAATAAACTATACTTATTGGCTAGACCAAAAATTCTTAAAATTTTATGGTAACAATAGATATGAGTCTAGCTTTTGTTAAAATTAACGGATCTTAATTTGGAATTCCGTAGCTTCAGATATAAATAATTTAATGACTATGACTCGAGAAAACAGCTTAGCTGGAATTTGAATAAATAGAAAGAATATGAAAATAGCATGTTATCGCATTGCTTATTATTTTCATGCGAGCTTACTAAGCGTAAATCTTACTCCCTCCTTTCCATTTCTTTAGTTTTTTCAGGTCAACTCGGGGTTGGAGAATCGTCGGAGGCAGTATCACACTATCGAGCCATTACCCTTGAAGTATTGACATGGGCATGTTAAATGTTTTCAAGTGAGTGGCATGTATAAGGACTTAGTTTTTCTATGATGAATATTGTTGTGATTAGCCAAATGTATTGGCTTATATTGATTTGTTGTTTATAACCATGAGATGTGGCTTATAATGATTTTGGCTTGTAAGCTTATTTATCCATGATATGTGTTAATGTCTTGTGATGTGGTTATGTGATTGTGCTTATTCACTATGTATGAGAAGTATAAGGCATATGTACACGATGAATGCCTTAGGACCGTTTGAGGCGGTCATGGTCATGGAATAATTGTGTGATATGGTAATAAGTTGTTAGTGCCCTGAACATGGATGTTGATGTATAAGTAAATAACCATAACATAATGGTATAAGTGATTAATAAGATGACAAGGTCAAATGTATATGTGTGCATGTGAAAATGACAAAAAGGCTTGAAAATTAGCCTAAGTTTTGACCACAAGGGTAGAGACACGGCCGTGTGTTTCATTCGTGTGGAGGACATGGCCTCTCGCCACGGGCGTGTGTCTTGGTTGTGTGCCTTTAAACGGTTGCTGATGTCACAAATAGACAGTTATACGAGCTAAGGACACGGGCGTGTCCCAAGCCACACGGACGTGTATGACCACACGGGTCAACCCACACGAGTGTGTGACTCTCCAAAGCAAGAAAATTTGTTAAGTTGCCCAAAGATTTTTAAAGTTTTTGGTTTAGTCCCGAACCACCCGATGTATGTTATAGGCTTCGAAGGCCTGTATAAGGGACGATATGCACGTGTTTGAGATGTTTTTATTTTGGGCAAAATTTTGTGGCCCAGTTTTGCATGTTGTGAATGTTTAAGTCCGATAACGCCTCGAACCTTGTCCCGGCGTTGGATATGGGTAAGGGGTGTTATAGCCGAGGACATGCCCATGTGCCATGGCCGTGGGAAAACTGGAGGGGTTACTGACTTGGGTCACATGGTCAGTCACACGCCCATGTGCCAGCCCGTGTGCCACACACGGCCAATAGACACGCCCGTGTGACTAGGCCGTGTCAAACATGTAAAGTATACTGACTTAATTAGAAAGGGTACCCCAGGGGACACACGATCGTGTAACATGACCGTGTATCACACACGCCCATGTCTCTACCCATGTGGACAAAAATAAGCCATTTGTAAGGCCAATTTACCACCCTTCACTCATGCACAAATAACAACCAAATTGGTACCATTTCAAAACATATTTTAGCAACCAAAACATGCTATTCCATACACATAACATGCCATCTATCCACAACCATTTCAACTACTCAATTCTATATTAAAAAATATAGCAATTCAATATGCCAAAATCATCAAACTTACAGAACTTCTAAATGTATTTTTATCACCTTTCCATCAACTAAATCATGCCTCTCAAACATATCAATTTCTCATCTATAAATCATACCATAATATACCATTCCTCAAGCATTAATAACTAACCAAATAAGCAACCATTTAGTCATATCAACAACCATGGCAAACAATGCCAAAACGCAAGGCATTATATACATCACATATATCATCTATCAAACATATAATTTAAGCCAACTTAAATGGCTATACACACCAACATTTACAAACCAAATATCATGGCTAAAATCATAACTCAAAACATACCAAGATGACACTAGCCTATACATGTCATATACCATATATACAAAGCTCCAAAAATACCAACTAGGAGATCAATAGTGCGATGATGTTTTCCTGATGATCCCCGAGTCCGAGCTAGCTTCGATAATCTATAAAATAGTGAAAAATAAACACAGTAAGCTTTAAAAGCTTAGTAAGCCATATACAAATAAATCATCTCTTGAATCAATATCATCTCCATCAATTAAGTAAGATATGAATAAGCACATCTAAATATACATTCAAATTCAAAAACCTTTTTCATGATACACATATCCAATATCATAATTGAATTCATCAAATATTTTCCTATTCAATGCTCATATGAATCTTATACGTACCTAAGTCATTTAACTTATTCACACATCTTTCTCGACTTGACTTTGCCCATTGAACCATTCAGAATTGTTAAGGATACTTGGAAATCACATAAGCTCGCACAATGCCATATCCCAGATATGGTCTTATATGTTATCATATATTGATGTCACTGTCTCAGACATGGTCTTACACGAAATCATAATATGATGCCAATGTCCCAGACATGGTCTTACACTTAATCTCAATACAATGCCAATGTCCTAGACATGGTCTTACATGTAATCACATCTCGATAACCTAATGTCATGACATTTGTATCCTATACTATTCCTAAGGTTCGTACAGGACTTTCGGATGTCGTAACTCTATCGATTCTTGCTCATAATTGTTCATTCAACATTTATAACATTTCAACGACAAATAAACACATATAATTCAATTTAAAGAAATTTATTTGCAAATGAACTTACCTCGTATTAGGGATTGACATATCGGGTCAACTATTCTACAACTTTCGATTTCCTCCGATCTAAATCTGATTTCTTTCGTTCTTGATCTAAACACATTCAAAATTAACTCATTTATTTACCAAACCATTCAATTTAGTCCACAAACACATATTTGAGCATTTTTCACTTTAGCCCCTAAAGTTTCACATTTATTCAATTTAGTCCCTATTACACAAATACACAAAATTCATAAAATTTCATTACACCCAAGCCTATTCGAATTTCATGTAAGTCTCTAGCAGCCCAAAAATTTCATTTATTTCACAATTTAACCCCTCAATTTACACTTTAAACAAATTAATCCTATTTAGGCATTTTCACTCAAAATCACTTTAGAAAACTTAGATATATATCACTAAGCTTTCATAATTCATCATCAAACATCCAAAAACACATGAATTCATCAATGGAAACTTTCAAAATCATCAACACTTTCAAAAATTAGGGCATGAGCTAGCTAGTACTCAAAGCAACAATCACAAAAACATAGAAATCATAAAAAATCGAGCTAAAAACATACCTAAATCAAGCTATGCAAGTGCCGAAATTTCCAAAGCTTCAAACCCTATCTTCTTTTCTCATTTTCAGTTGTAAAAAGATGAGAATGAATTAATGAATTTGTTTTGTTTAATTAAAACATATGTTAATTACTAATTTACTAATTTGATCTTTGTTTCAAACATTAATAAACATCAAATTTATGCCCATTTATGTCGATTCCCACTATCAATGTTCTAATTACAACATAAGGACCTCCCATTTAATAAGCCATGGCAATTAAGCACATTTATCATATAGAATGCCACTTTTATATTTTACGCGATTTAGTCTTTTTTCTCAAATTGAGCTATTAAACGATAAAATTAGCTCACGAAATTTTCACACATATATAATCACATGCTATAAATACTAAAAATAATATTAAAATAATTTTTTAACATTGAATTTGTGGAATCGAAACCACTGTTCCGATTTAGCTAAAATCGGGTTGTTATAACAGTATATGGCCAAACGTTAAATTCATGGTTTGAAATGCGAGGGCCTTATTTATGTGGTCAAATTGTACAAATAGTTCTGGTACTTTTTGTTTTCTGCGGTATAATCCCTTCACGATTTTTTTTTAATCATAAACATAATTAATGTTACAAACACTTATTGGGGTATAAGATTAGGTAATATCATCATTGAAGCCCAAATAGAAACCTCTCCTCCTCCCCTGGTGGAACCAGCAAAAGCTTAGGAGGCAGAAAACGGAGAGAGGATGGAGGATGGAGGAAAATGCCAAATAGAGGAAAACATGAAGGAGAAAAGTCATTGGTGCATTTCAAAATGTTATTTTTCAGTCCAAAAACAGATGAAGGGTTTGTTTGGAACCCTCATTTCGGCACATTTTGCATGTTACTGGAGTAGTGCATGATGTTCGGATAATCATGGTGACACAATTTCACCGCACCACGCTCAAGTGACCTTAAAGGTTTGAGTCAAAAATTGATGTTGCGTTATGTAGCTTAAATTCTTGTTTGTCTTTTTTTTTTTTTGTGCTCGTTATTTTTTCTTTTATGATTTTGGAATTTTATGGTTTTGGATTTTTGTATTAAATTTTCCAAGTGTCAAATAACCTGAGGTGTAATATTTGAATACTTAATTATATAAAAATAAAATATCTAACTATATAAATAAGTAATCTCAATTGAATAATTGTAATTAAATATGTTATTAAAATAAAATAAAATCACAATATTTTTTAGTGTATAAAATTTAAAATTTTGAAATAATAAAATAGATGAAAAAATATTTAAATATTATCTTATTATAAAATTAATATATATAATAAACTCAATTAAACAATGAAAAAATTAATAATTCTTAAATATATATTTGTTTAATTTAAAACAGCTTTTATGAAATATTTTCAGGAAATCTGCCAAACAATAGAAAATATTTTACATAGATTCATCCAAACACCAGAAAGGTAAATCATTTCCAGAAAAGTAAATCATTTTTCAGAAATTATTTTCCGAAAAATATTTTACTGGCAAACAAACGGAGTATTATTGTTAAATAATCACGTATTTCTTGTATGATGTTTTAGATGTTAATCAATTTTTTTTATCTTGTAGAATGTTTGGATTTGGTTATATATATCAATTAAAATGTATTACATTTATTTATTAAAAATTTGCTGCAAAATCTGTAACCTTTTAGAAATAATATGATTGAAAAAGTACAAAATAAAATAAAATTTTAATTTTTAAAATCTTGATAGTTTATGTGGAGTTATGTCTCATAAATTTCGATTTTTCTTTTCTCAATTAAATTTTGTTTTTAGTTTTCCACTTAAATTTTGATTACACTAATTTACTACATATTTAGGTATTAACTTTTACAAACTTTTAAAGAATTTTATATTTAAGTTTTGAGATTATTATTTTGAGTTTCGAGATTTAATTTTATCTCAATCTTTTATACCCTTCATTCTTGCCGTTTTAATAAAATTATCTTTACTCGTGATTTTTATCCCTTCGGAGAATTTTTTTCACATATAAAATATTTGAGTGAAGAATAAAATAAAATAAAAGTGTGTGCAAACCGTACGTAAGTTCACTATTTATAAGGTGAGTAATGTGAAATTATTCAAAAAAATATTAATTACCGAACATCCTTAAATTATTTTTATTCGAATTTCTCTTAATTTTTTTTATTTTTAAATTATAAATATGTGAAGTTATATTTGATATTATCTGAATATTAAAAATTAAGAAAATGATATTTAAAGGGATTGTTTTTTTTAATATATATTTGTTGTCATACTATGTATATAATATTCAAACATATTTTGATGTAGAAAATATTGATTTCATTTTTACACTAAAACATTACACTTAACATGACCCATAAAAAAAATTCACACATTAAATATACATATATCGTATAAATATAATCGCACTTGTCAAATATAGAAGCTTTTTTTTTTGTCTAAAATATTTAACTTAGAGTGTATATATTAGATTTATTTCAATATTTTTGACAAAAATAATTAAAAATTAATATACAATCCCTTAATTTACGTTTTAAAATATTATAATTAATATAAATATGGATTCAAAATATTTATGTTTATGATAATAATGAAAATATGAAATTATGATTTAAATTGTATATTTGACCATATGTAAATCCTTACCTAGTATTTTAATTTTAGTTTATATTTATAGAAAGATTACTTAAATAATTTTTATTTGTATATTAAAGCACCTATATTTATGCCAATTTCTATTTTTGTTTCATTAATATGCTTAATTATATGGTGTCAAACGAAAACATTTAAACTATGCCACCTAAGCCTACTTGTCAATTTTGTGTATACACTTTGTTGAAAATATTTCATAATGGATAACGTTAACCTGAATAATTATTGATCATTTATTATGTTTAGCAAATTCTAAATTAAATACATTTAGCAAATTGGTTAAGGATTTCCATTACATGTGCCATCTTTTCACTATGACAAATGGCAAGAAGAGAACTATGCCAACAAATTGTAATTTCCTTTTTGTGTGTCCTAACATTACTTATATATACATTTAGTATAAAGATCCCACTAAAACTTTGATTGTTCTAAAGCCTAGGGTTACATCACCACCTATTTGTGTGTACACATATATTTCAATTAACTTAACCTAAAATGCTTGCTTTTTCTTCTTGATATTGGTAGGATCAACAAGGAATCTGATGCTACTTTTTGTATACAACTTTAATCATCACCATAATGCTTTGATTCCCACTTAACCACATCAACCTATTTGTATGTGTATGTTTGTATATTGCGGCTTTCTAGATAGCCTTTCCTCTTCACAGCAAGATCCTCTTTTTAACTTTCAAAATAATCTTTCTTTGCATTAAAATATATGCCAATGACCCTTATTTCTGCCTCATACATTGAACATTATCCCCACTGATTAAATTATTCATACCAGTTCCATTAATCCCATTCATTTTACTCGATTTCATTTTGCTTATGTCTCACACCGAGAGACCAAATCCTCTCATCTCTTCAACCATGTGTCTAGTTGATTCTACTTTGCTTATAGTTTAATTCTAGCAGAAACTGTTGACATGAATTTTTTATTTCAAAAAAAAAAAGCTAGCAGGAACAGCCACTACCACCATTTCTATGCTGTAAGAACCCAGGCCATGGATTATGGATAAATTATAGTACTGTATCATCTTCATCTTTGGAGTTATACTAACTACATTAGGGTACAACAATAGGTCAAAGGCGCCAAAGGGCCGATGTACAAAAGCTATGCAGTCCTAAGCTCGATGTCACTTCCCGGCATAATGACGATGGCAGTAAGTTGTCTCTAAAGTGGACACACCTCCATTAGTTGGCCCTCTGCTAGTAGTTATTATCTTATGCAGGTATCCAAGCAGAAGATGCATAGATGATTCGACCCTTCCATCCCTGCAACATCCACCGGCCATCCACGTCAACCATAAAATCACTGTGGTAGCGTGCCTTCACCCTCTCTTTCACTCTCTTCATAAGTTCAGGGTTTAACGGAAGCTGCACAAACCCAGCCCTCATGTTACGAACCTGCCACTGTTTATATGATTCAGGTCTCTCTACTCTTTCTGTGCCTTCACATGCTACGATATTCATAATTTCCCGCCCGTAAAACTTCTGTTCAAGCATCGACCTCATGTTATCTTCATGAGAGACATTTGTCTCGCACATGTCAAACAGTGCAGAAAAATGAAAGAGTGCCTCCCGGAATCTTGTGACAAAAAAGGGGGCATTGTAGGATCCATTAACAACACTATGAACAAAAACATCTGGATTTATCTTCCGAATCAATTTCAGAACAGTATCCCTCGGACTATTTAACACTACTGTCTCATCGAGTAGGTTCCTAAATCGACAGAGACAATTGACAGCAATAACTTCATCAGAATTAATCTTGAGGTCCTCAGTTCGGATAGTCTCCCATTTCTGAGCTATAGTATGGTACTCAAACGGAACATTGTAACGTTCACAATACTTTACCAATCGACGCCCCGTCTCCTGCACAGCTTCAGCAGGCCGGAAGCCAGGGTGGGGAAACTCTATTCCCGTAATGCGTAACTTTGGAGGACCACCAGGTCTGTTTGCGAGGCAGTGAATTAAAGCAGGCCAATGAAAACCATAAAAAATACCAAAGTCTATGATATGGAGCTTTGTTGCTTTCTCTGCTGCCTTCGAAATGTAGTTGTTTGCAAAAATAATAGGCACCTTCACGAATGGGCAGACTGAAATATAAACTTGGTAAGCTTTCAACATATCAGCGGCTGACATTCTTTTAGCAACCAGAGAGGTATAAATTTGAGTTCCAGTGCCAGCTAAGCGTGCTTCAAGGGCGTCAACAAAGTAATGAGCTAATCTCTGAGACCCGTCACCATAGGGCGAAGAATGCTGCCTAATCTGCTTTATCAGTTCCTTAGCAGTCACATTGTCATTGGAAGTGATAGCTTGCGCGCATAAGATCAGGAGAGTCCTCAAATCCACTACTTTCTTCTTACCCTGTTTCTTGCCACGCGCCTTCCCACTATTGGATCCATTTGTTTGCTCATTCGGCAGCAGCGTCTTGCTTGGTCCATTCGGCAAAGTCTCATCCGCAGTGGATGAAGAAGACTGCCCTCTTCTCCTAGCACAAATCAACACCTTATCGAACATGTCTGATAGCTCGCTCTCGTCCCCCAAAACTGCCGACTGTTTGTTATTCCTCTCTTCTAAATCTTCATCTTCTCGTTCATGACTCTTCTTTCTCATCAAACGAGGTGGTGAGCACTCCTTCCTGTCACTCTCCACTTTGACTACCGTGTTTGAAGCCTTCTGCTTCAACTCTGAAATCAATGCATTGCTCTTGAAACCGACATTCAGTTGATTAGCTTTTGGTAGGAACTTACTAGCTTCCTCAAACCCCCTCTTGAAGTGCAATGCTAATTCACTTTGACTAAAATAATTTGGAACTAAAAACTCACTCGCAGGACATCCCATGAATCCATTCCCATTATTAGCACTACCATTTTGAGAATGAGATGAAAACCGTGAACCCGGATCCACAGTAGACTGAAAAACAAAGTTTTCAGGAATGCTTGTTTGTAACAAAGACGGTCTGTTGTTGTTTTCGCTAAAATCACCATTCCACTGAGACTCAATCGTATAGCTAGTACAGGAACTAGAGCCACTATGAATGCTATGATCACTGGAAGTACCAAAAGAACAGTTATCCGGGCTCTCAACACTTGGATCGACACAAACAGGAGCTTGATCTCGAGGAGGATAGCTTTCACCAAGAACTTCATAAAGAGACTTCTCTGCAGCTTGCAGAGCCAAGGAGTCATGGAACATGCAGGGCTTCTCTTCCATTTCCTCTTCCAAAAGCACCTGACTTATGTACTTAAGAACGGTGTCCGAGACATCAGTGTCATCGGTCGGAGAAAAAGTATCTCCCTCTTTACCCATGCTGCCCATGCTCAAAATTGAAGCAAAGCTAGAATCACCCAAACCTAAAGAAGGTAAAAATGGGACACCTAGAGAGCTGAAATCTAAAGATTGGTCATTTGATCCAATCCCATCAGAAATTTCAAATTTTGGGTATACATTTGGATTAGGCAAAAGATACCCGTCACTAATCTTGAAACCATTAACTGTGTGAGGGAATCCAGTGAGATGAGAACCCATAATTACAGGCCAAACTTACAACCACAACAAAACAGGGTTTTCTCTCTAATTTCTATGAAGAACCCAGCAACGGAAAAAAAAACTCATATAGAGAAACCTATCAAAATTTGGAGACTAACAATAAAAAATCAGATCTTTCCCCATAAACTAACACAAAGAAGCTTACAACAAGAAACCTTGTAAAAAAGAAAACAAAAACCAACTAAAATTCCAACACAAAAGGGGAAAAAAGCTTGTTCATACCAGAGTGAAAACAGAGAAGAAAAACCTCGGAACTAGAGAGGAGCTGCAATAAAGGAGGTAGCTTTTTATTTATTTATTGTATTGAAGAAAAAGAAAGTGTCTTCATCTTGAAAGTTCCCCGGCATAAAAAGACAAAGCAACTTTTTTATTTGTAAGATAAATAAAATGCATTTATGTGAAAAATACAAGGACGCAAGTGGCAATGTCACTGCACCGTCCAAGCATGACGGTGACATTGGTGGCCTCTTTTCTTGGGGGGGAGTGATTGATCCCCGATTGCAATTGGCTTGTAATTTGGTGTCATCCAATGGGAGGTTGTTGCGACTGTTCACTCTCAGACTACGAGTCAACAAGGTGGGACAGCCGTGCTTTATGTGCGGAACAGGTTTAACACGGCTTGTGTCTTAAAACCAATAATTCTTAGGAACTCAAAACTTCAAACAGTTAAACCATGTTCTAAGACAATCATTAAGTTAATGGAATTCCACCACTTATCATTTTTTATTTTATTTTTCCCTTTGAGATGAATACATATATGTACTTCAAACTTTTTCTACATTTAATACTTAAAAATGTTTTTTTTCTTAATTTGATATTTTCACTTTTTTTTCTTTATTTTAATTCTATTTTACTTCAATACTTAAACTTGATATATATATTTTTATTTAACATTTAAGTTTTTTTTTAATTCGATACTTATGCTTATTAAATTATATAATTCAACTTTAAATTTGATTTAATTTGATAATTTATTTTCATTACTAATTAATACTATTATTTATGTAATTAAATTGATATTACAATTTGATATCAACTCAATTAATAAAAATATCAACAACCCAAACTTTATACAATTAATAAATATTATTAAAAGGTATTTTTTTCTATTTTCACACCTTTATATAAAATTTATAACAAAATAATTTAAACTGAAAATTAGAACCTAAAACCTTAAGCATCTTATGCCTTTATCATTATAACCAAAAGCTGATTCGTTTGTCACACACATAATGTTGTATGTATATAAATAACTTTTTTTTTACAACCAAAGTTTGATTTATTATTGTTATTCTCATTTATTGCATGTTGTTTTTAAATACATGTATATATTCTAAATATGTAATATTTATATGTATATGTGTGATAGAATTATTAACATATTATAAAAGGTAAATTACATTGCAGGTCACTCTAAAATAGTGTTTTCCTTATTTTAGTCACTTTAAATTTTTTTATCAATTTAATCACTTTAATTTTTTTTTATCAATTTAGTCACTCTAATTAAGATAATTGTTCGAATTGGTCATTACTATTAAAAATCTCATTAATCTACTAACATATTGTCGACATAGAATATTAGCCAATTAAATGACACTTTTCTATTACTTTTGATTAAAGTTTAGTGACCTCTCTGTAATTATTTTCTCTATATCTAGAAATGAAGAAACCATAACTCCTCCATTTTCTCAACAATGGATCAATGGCAACTATAAACAATAATGGTGGCCGTGAAAGTTCTTCCTTCCTCATGGGTGCTTCTTATAATTGTGTTATCCTCAATGTAACTATTATATATTCATGTCCATAAATGAGTTTAGAATCTATTCTACTTGGTCTTGCTCAACTATCAATCCAATCAATCACAATTTCTATCTTTTAAGAGTCATCCACTTCGATATTCAAAATAATTTATCTTCCAAATTGGATTTAATAGACAACATATTAATCTTTTAATCGGTTTGTTCATTTTCGATTAGACTAAAGACATGTTTAGATTATCTACTAATATATTTTATCTTTTTATATTAGTATCTGTTCACATAATACCGCTTAGTATTAGTTAAACATAATATGATCTCATATGCTATGAATAAGCTAAAGAGAGACTGACCAGTTGAGCTGTGCTTCTTCCAAAACCCGCCTCCTATGGTGGCAGCATTGATCGAGGGGTTTTTTACTAAAATAGGTCCAAAAAATAAAAAAATAAAATACTAAAATAATACAAAGCAAAAATTATGTACCAAAATGGTACATTTGGGGTGGTGCCGCCTATGGCAGAAGCGTGACCACCCTATGTCAAATCAAAATTCTATTTAAAAATTAAAAAAAAACTGGCAAAAAAAAAGCTGATAGATCGAGGGGGTGCAAAGGCGGCACCAATTGTGCCTCTGGCAGAGGCGGCACCTAATTTGATGGGACGGCTCATGCAGCAGCCCGTTTGTTGTTTTGTGTTGGGAACCATTATAAGATCCCCATGTTTCAGCAGCAGAAGCAAGAAGCAGCAAGGAGAAGAAGAAGGAGCAAGAAAAAAAGGAGAAGAGAAGAAGAAGAAGGTCCCCAACCCAAAAAAACAAACGAGGTGCCGCCTTTGCCAGAGGCACAACCGGTGTCGCCTCTGCCAGAGGCACAAACGGTGCCGCCTCTAGCACTCCCTTGATCTACTAGCTTTTGTTTTCTTTTTTTGCCAATTTTTTTTTAGCTTTTTGTTTTTTTTTAATTTTTAAACAGATTTTTTGATTTGGCATGGGGTGATCACGCCTCTGCCATAGGTGGCACAATCCCAAATGTACTATTTTGGTACATAATTTTTGTTTGATATTTTTTATCCTATTTTAATAAATAAAAAAAACCCTCGATCGAGCAAGACAAGGACAGTGCCACTGCTGGTGGTTGTTAGATAATCTAAGTCTTATGTCCCAACTTCCACATTTATAGAAAAGAAAAAAAAAATTAAATCATTACAACATCTAATACAAATTTTGCATTTGCCTTTTAATTAAGGTATTGTATTTTTCTTTTGTAATGTAAAATAATCTATATCAAATTTACTTTTTTTTATTTTAATCATTTTACTTAATAATATATATTTTTAACACTTTACCTTTTTCAAGAAATTCATGTATTGTTTTCATAATTCCTTTTGACCCTTAAATAAAAGAATAAATATGTTTGAGTATGTTTAAACCTATGTCCTCCTGTATTAGTAATAATGTCGATACCAACTAAACTAAAACTCAAGTCGATATAGATTAGTGTTTTTATACTCAAATCATTTACCTTAAAAAAAGTAATCTATACCAATCGAACTAGGACGGAAGAAAATTTTATAAATTAATGTTTTTAAACTCAAATCATTTAGATGACAAAAATTTTCTTGTCCAAAGCTAATAACAACTTTGCTAATAACAACTTTGGAATTGTTTTAGTATTAACAAAATATTTTTATAATTTTAAATACAATTTAGAATTAGAATTATATAAAATATTCATAATAAATTTAATTTTACTTTAAATAATTTTTTATATTTGTTAAAAATACTTTTCTAACTTTTTATATTTGCTTCAATCCTTGCGTCTGCTTTAAGATACTGAAAAAAAAAAAGCAAACTAGTTTAAGATTATAATTAATTAGGTTCTGTTTGAGGACGTTTTTCGAGTATATTTTTCAATGATACTCAAGTGGCATAGCCGAAGCCTCGTCCCAGGGGGTGAGAACTGTTGAGAACAAAGTGGCGATAGATGTCTATATGACATATAGACCTTTCAAGACCTTGCATTTGTTGGCTAAAACGTGAATCACGTCTTCTGTTTTTTTAATTTGGCATGTTTTGTTGTTCTGTTATACTGATTAATTTTATGATTTATCAACTTTTATTACTTTTTTTATTGATTTTATTACTTGATAGAACTAGCAATGTAATTTAGCAAAGCTCTTATTCCATCAATAGCAATTTACAAAAGGGCCATCCATGCCCCTACATTGTAAGAGAAGAATCAGTGCTAGAGCACATAAAATATTACATATTTCTTGTCATAATTTTTTTTCCTTTTTTCTTTTAAATAATCACAAGAAAATACAAGAAAAATGATAAAATAATAATTAGACAAATCCTTCCCTAAAAACCCCCCATCATCATCAACCCAAGTTTTTTTCACCACCATCACTTCTGCTACTAGCTCTTACTGTTTGAGTTATAAAGGAGAAGGCAGCTCTCAGGCTGCTGTTGCTGCTTCAGTTGTTGCTTGGCTTGCTGCTGTGACCAGTAGGCATGCGCAGTTAGGACCCTGTCCAGGAGCTCCTGAGGCACCGGTTCTCCCCGCCTTTGCTGTGGCGATATTCTCGCTGTATGAACAAGTGTTTTCCACTTATCCTGCACGATTCCAAAATAGATACCATCACATTCATGCAATAATGCTTATAAAAGACCATACATTGCGTTTGTTTTCGTTTTCCAGCTGAAATGCCAAAAGCAGCAGAAAGCTCTAACCAGTCGTATAACTAATACACGAATGTATTAAAGCTAGAACCTAAAGGGGGGAAAGTGTCATTCGTGTCACAGTTGGTAAAAGGATAAATGAATAAATCAGGAGAAAATACCTCATGGAAGAGTAGGATTCGAATGATTTGTTCTAGGGTAGTTGTTATTTTACAGATAAAGCTACAAAAGTTGAGGAAAGCTTTGTAAAAGATTTTCTAATCATTTTACCTGTTGCACAAGCAACTACGTGCCTGAAACAGGTTTAAACTATGTGCTCTGGTTGGTCCAACACATAAAGTGGACCTTTGGAATTTTAAAACAAAGGGTTTAAGACCGGAAAAAAAAAAAGAAAAAAGGTTAGGAAAAAAAAAAGGTTAGAAATACAAAATACAACGAAAAAAGCAGTTTTATCAGCAGGTGTAGAGTTTTAACTTACCTTTAAATCTACGTAAGTTCGGTGCTTTGCGTTATCAAAAGCTCTTAACTTAACATCACGCCACCTGCAGATTAGTAAAGCCATTAAAACCCTGACCATCACAGCATAAAGGGGATGTCACATTATCAAAAAATAGGAATGGCAAAGCTGAAAGATCCTCATTGCTTCTTGAGTAAGGTTTGAAACATACCTTCCAGTTCCAAGTTTCTCAACAGCTTGAACCAGGGCTTCAACTTCAGCAACAGAGAAAGGTCGACGAATTCTACGTTGCACAACTTCAGATTGCTTTGATTTCCTATGAGCTGGAACCACATCTAGCGCCTCCACACTAATCGCTGGTACAGCTACCAGGGCTTTAGAATCCGTTGTGCTTTTGTCAAGTGACATATCTGTAGGCGAGGGTGCAGAATCATGATCGCTTTCAACAAAGTGGCCCAAATTAGGCATGTGAGGCTCATGTGAAGGATCATGTGTAACCCGAGCAACTAAACCAGGAGTTGCTGGATACCTGGCAACAAAGTATTACACTCATAAACTGAATCTACAGAATAACAATGTATCATTTAAGCATTAACAACATGGGACCATGGGAAACTATCACTACAACTTTATGAGACTAACAAGCTTCGTGTCTCAAATCCATGCAGACTCATGAAAAAGAATGTAGTTTCCAACAAAAACTCAGCCTCTTCTTGAAGGCTGCATTTACGAGAACAATGTAGATCCTAGATGATCATCGTTCCGGTATTTGCTAGCACTTGCACCATTTTCATTTTTTCCAACAAAATATAAAAAAATGAGAAATGATAGAAACAATAAAATAAGATCATGTTTTAAACCATCAGATGTGTGTAGATAGATATCTGCCAAATTTGTAAAACTATTTTTGTTACCTAGCTAAAGGTAGAGGCGTGTCACAGGGAAACGTCAAGGGAGAACCTCCAGGACAGTGCGATGGAAAGGTTTGCGAAGGGTTCGGCTCCAGGCTAAAACCCAGTGCATCCATCTGGTTATCACGAGAAATTCCCGTTTGCAACAGAGTTTTATTGTCATCTCTAACCTTTTTTCCTTGAAGAAGTACACCAATGCGTAATCCACCTCCGAGTATCGCTGTCACTGCCTCCATAACAGTCCTCTAGAAAAGAAAAAACAATTTAACATCATTAGAAGGAACTCTAATAAACATGCATCTATATGAGACCAATCACTAGATTACATTTTACATGAGATACTATCAAAGTATTCATCATTGTCTGAAGCAAGATGTTATGCCTGGAAAAGACACAAATAAACATTCACACGGTGAAACAAATAGACCAGACAAAAATCTTCAAGGTCCAAATGTAGCAAAATGTAGCAAGTGTAATTGGTAGTCAAATACCAACCTTTGAATACGATGAACAGCAACCAAACACTTTTACCAAAATGATCAGAATCATAGATCGTTAGTCATTACCTTCAATGAACCAATAGTTGCAGATTCTGGAATTTCAATAAACAATTCTGGCACCCTGAAAGATTTGATCCTAAACTTCACTGAGTAAAAGGAAAGATATTTTGATATAAGAACCTCTTTGAACGTCAATAAGTGAAAACAGTACATATGAATCACTCCATCAAAGGCTCTCATACCGTGAGAATCCCTAGAGTGGAATGATTTGCGTTGGTCCGCTAGGGAAGGTGATTCTCCAGTGACTAAATAAAGATTTAGAAACAGTTAGCAAAGCTGCTGTTGTTTGCTAAAACACCAAGAAAGTAACGGTGAAAAAGTATGGAAATCACCTCCACGCATCTTTGGATATACGCCTGAAGCATTTCCATTGATGCTCTGCTCAGGTGAATCGGAAATACCCTCACTGCTGATTCCTCCATCTGAATTTGATACTGAGCTATAGTGTAAAAACTTCCTTTTTTTGAAAGGATAGTTCCTTTCGGATCTTATGCGCTTGTAAGCACTGCTATCGCAGTAAGCAGATTTCAAATTCTCATCTGAAGGATATTACATAGTTGTCAATATCCCCATTCAACTGTGCCAAACAATTTACTCAAAGTTAAGATGATTTTAACTTTAAGAAGCCGCGTACCAGAATTGGATAGTGTCACATCATTCAATCTCGGAGCAACTTTCAAGTATTTAGAAGTCATTGTCTTCCTTATTCTTCGGTCTCCAATGAGTGGTGTTGGCCTAAATGGTTTCTTTATGGGGCCAAGGTAAGTACACCTTGAAGATTTTTCATCATCATCTCTACTAACTACCTTTAAATCATCTCGCTTACCAGGAAAAGAGCTAAGGTAATTATTGAACCCATATGAATGTGTCTTGCCACTACTATCTGAACTAACTAGAAGAGGAGGTTTACCATCCACAACTACAGGATCCTCTAAGGGGCATGTATCAGCCACTTCTCTAATAGATAACTTATCAGTTCGATCCAGCTCCTCATGTATAGGCCCTTTATTTTCAAACTCTAGTTTAATACGACCACCAGAAGCCCCGCACAGAAAGGGACCAGTCTCTACCTTACAAGGCAAACATCCCGTTTCATTCTTGATTTTGCCATTCATTAACTTCAGAACACCAGATCTTTCTGAGCAATCAGAAGTTGTTACAACAGAGGTAAGTCCAAAATGGGTGTCATTTTTAAGGCTCGGTGATTCTCTAAAACTACAGCTTCTTAGGTCATTAGTTTGTGAGACAAGTTGAGAAACTATGAATTCCCTATCATTGCTGTATTGATCGCATGTTTCTAGCTTCGATGACTGGCTTCCATCCCACCTTTCTTCTTTAACAGTATTCTTTTCAACTTTAGACGGATCTTCAGCACTTGACGTATTACTAAAGACAGGAGTACTTTCTTTATCTAGTAATAACTTCCCAGCTACGGTGGCCAGTAAGTCGAAAGCACTTATTCGGTTGTCTTCAACTCTCTTTTTAAATGAAACCCTTTTCTACAAATAAGGTGACAACAATAATTTAAAAGAGATCAGTGTTTTTGCAACAGGAAATAAAGGTAAATATGAAATAGAATACCATCATAGTAATACATATATATATATTACCCTGGCTGATCTGGTTGCTCGTGGAGTAGCAGGCACCTGATAGCCATTGAATCCATAATCTAACCTCTTCTGCAACTCCATGCTTCAAAGACCATAACATTAAGAACACATCATATGCAATTCACCAACACCTTTGAATCAGTTCCAAGAGACACAAGTATTTCATCTCAAATCAGCTTAGACCCTAAAAGGAGATGAATAGGAGAGTTAATTCTAAATGAACTTATACTTAATGTATAATCAATTATAAAGTTTACTTTCATTTAAGGAATAAAATTCAAAGAACATAAAATTTCATTCTCAAAACAAAACGCAATCCTTTAACCAATAAAAAGTAATTACAAGATGGAAACATGTATATGTCAAAAGCCACTACATTTGGATCCACAACAAGTCATCAAAATTAAATCTAAACCACAAGCTATGCTTATGATTTTCAAGCTTTCACTGGTTATCTTCAACTTTTACATAGAAATTCAGGCCTCCAACTCCATTCATTCACCCCCCCCCAAGAAAAAAAATTGAAAAAGAAAATAAAAACAATATAGAGACTTTGTTACAATTGTGAGTAAAACCAGAAGCAAAGGGCTCTGTCCTAGAATTATAACTTTAAAAAAATATCCACATGATCTAATGAGAAATGAATAATCCATTAAAATGGGCTTTCTATGAAACTTTAACATTCAAGGAATGATGTGACATTTAAAAAAAAAGTTTTCTTTTTTTTGAATTCTCAATTCAAAACATCAAACTTTTACAAATTCAAAAGAAAGAACTGGAGAAGAAATCAAAGAGGTAATTAGCAAATTAAACTAAAAAAAGAACCCTTAAACCACAAGAAAAACCTTGACAAAAAGATCCCCAATCCCAAATAACCAATTCAGGCGTCTATATGAGTAATTCAACATAATTTAGATTTGTATTTCTTCTTATATGAAGATCTAAAACCCTGAAAAAATATTCATCTTGAAAAAAACCCAAAAATGAAAATTTTAGAAATAACTGATAAATGGAAAGAATATGAGATCATCTCTTCGGCTTTTCCAACAAATTGCCTCCAAAATCCCAGATCGAATACGTTATTACCCACAGAAAAAAGAATTCAACGTTAAAAGGTGACAAATTTTAAGAATTTTCCAAAGAAAACTAAAAAGAGAGAGGGTGAAAAAAGTACATGCATTTGATTGCATAGAAACTACAAAAGATTAAAAAGAATATAACGTCGTTGCCATTAATCAACTTTCTCCTCAAATTAGAAATTACCACTCAAATCGTATATTTCCTTCCACTTTCTAACCATTTGTCGGCAACCAAACACACACACGCCAAAAGAAAACCCGTGAAAAAGATCAAAACCTTGGGCGAATTCGCAAAAGAAAATGAACAAAAGCTCGTTTTTCTCACCTCTTAAACAATGAAATGTTGGATCAATATACGAAATTCTCAGCCAAACATAAGATCACATAAAGAAAATAACAGATTCGAAAAATTTGTCTTCATAGCAGAAAAAAAGAAAACTTTCTTCCATTTTTTATCCCATTATCTTCCCGACAAAACAAAAAGAAAAATCTCAATGTGCTTTCCAAACAAAACCCATTTGAGATTTTCTCACACAATTCTAAATTTCATTTTTAAAAAAATTTTCTTGTCCAAAAAAATTATAAATTTCCCTTTTTTAATTCTCTCTCAGATAGCCGAAAACCCTCTGAAAACCACCCAACTTTTTGCTTAAACCCCAGCGCCTTATAACATTGACCTCGTTTACCGGACGTATTGGTAGTTACCATAAACCTCACCGGTTATAGCCGGTAAGAAGGAAACCCCACCTAAGACTAGTTCTTCGTTGATGGGTGACCCACACCAGTGTTTTCAGTCCCCCTCTGATCTTGTAACAGGTGGATCCATATTCAATCCTACGATTATGAGAGAGTTGCAGGATCGAGAAAAACGTTGGGTCACAAAGAGAGTGACTTTATTTTAGTCTTTTTTTGGATTGGGTTTTTAATTATTAATAATTTTGTTGAAGGTAAGGTAAACCGTTCACACCTTCACTTACATTTTCATTCTTTTTTTAATATATTCATATTTTTTATTTTTTCTGAAATCTTTTGCCTCAAACTTACCTCTCACCAATCTTTTGTCACAATCCAATTTTACTCATTTGTAGAAAGAGTGTAATTTTGATTTCATCACTCTATTTTTTTTTTTGCTGAAAATTGGGAATAATTTATATACAACAAATTCAGGTATTTAACAATAATTGAATTAACTTATCGATTTTTCATAAAATACAATAATGATGAATTAAAAATTAATTTTTTAAACATTAAAAATTACTATAGACTAATATAATTTACGTATTTTTTATGTTTGTTTTACTATTTATAAAAATTAATTCTTTAGAATGATGTCATATTTAAAACGATAAAAATAAAATTTTATAAGAATTTTTTTTCTTTATACAATTATACCAAAGCATTTTTCAATTTAATTATTAAAAAATGACAAAATCTTCATCACAGCAACCACACTGTGGAAGGAAGGAAGCGAGTTGAAGGGTGAAGCAGATGAGTACATTACGTGCTCTATTTTTATTTTATTTTTTTGAAATTTGTTTATGAAGAAATACGAGTGCCACGTAGGAAAAAGCACAATGGTCCTACGTGGCAAAAAGAAAGGCTTCCATTGGTCTGTTTTTGGTGCGTGTTATCGACAACTTGTGTGTGGTCTGCTTTTTATTTTTTTATTTATGGGTTAATTTCATTAGAAATCTTTAAATTATGACTCAAATTCTATATTAGTCTCAAATTTCAAAACAGTGTAATTAAGTCTTTTTGTCAGTCTAGTCTATAATTTGAATATTAAATAGTACAATTAAAAATACTTTAATCAAATTATAAACATATGTGTACCTACTAAATTGTTAACTTAAAATTAATGTATTAAAAAATAGCTTTCATAAATTTTATTGTCAATATCCAAACTCACATTTAATGTGATATTTTAAAATTTGAAAACCAATTTAAAATATAAATTCATATTTGAGGATGCATCTTGAAATTAACCTTTTTTATTATTAAAAAAACAAAACCAAAATGGGCCCGCCGGACTAACGGCGATATGGAATCTCCGTTACATTTAACGTTGACGGCTTAGGTACGTGGATAATTCGAAGCCAAGCGGGGAAGCAAAAACAATTGTCGAAGTATGAGGATAAGGGGTGTGGGGTCCGTGGCGGGTCCTACACCAATGGTGGCCCCACATTCTTAAAATATGATAAGTTAAGTGACACGTGTATAGCGTGCTAGAAGAGCGGTTTTAATTAAATTAGGGAATGTGATGAATTTCTCTTACAGTGCAAGGATTTGAAGATTACACGTGGTAAGAAGGGAGTGAGTGAGCAGTACAAAGATTCTATTCACTCGGCGTGAGTTTAGAATGATTATGTTAGTTACATACACTAGGCGAAGAATGGCAGAGAGGAGAGATAGTTTAGTGACGAAATCAGGACTGCTTATCTCACATACAAGAAAATGAAAATCACGTGTCTCCAATTAAATGTATAATAATTAGTTTTTCCTTTAATAACAAAAATTATCATACTTTTTAACTTTTTTTTCCTTTTGATCCTTAGATGTTAATGTATTTTAGGACACAACCCTGTTAATTAATTAATTAAAATATTTATATGAATACATAAAATAATTTTTTAAATCAAAAAAATTTACTTACTAAATATCATTAAAAATATTTATAAAATAATTATCAACAAACTTGGATTAATGTAAATAATTATTAAGATAAACAATAATTAATTACAGCAATAATAGAAATATTATGATACTTATTATGATTTTATTACTAAATTTATAATGTGACATATTTATAACACTCATAAAATTAAACTAATTTAAATCTTCAATTATATACTATTTTTAGTCTAATATCTTTAATATTTATTTTTTATTCTCGTTATAATTACATTTAAATCCAATACATATTTAATAATAGACTGCAATCTCATCATTACAAGAATCATCTTCATCATTATAGTGATTAATCATAGACTAAAGTTTTAGCTTTCTTAATTCTTTTTATCTCTCAATTGGTAACAAAATTAACATTGAATTTTTTATCTTTCAATATGTCTATTAATGGGTTTTAAATTCATCAATATCCATCTCATCCATGAAAACTGCTCCATCGTCTTCATCTCATTTGCAGAAACATAATTTTCAAGTTTGAGATCAATACTGTCTGGGAATCCCAACAAACAATGGTTTGCAACGACTATAATGTGGGTTGCATCGAGTGTATTTTACATGTCCCTTTGCTGGTGATTTATTTATACTAGAAAAAAATATATATCTCAAATTAGAAGGCCCTTTTAAACAAACCCAAAAAAAAAGTGGTTGGTAAAAGTGGTTGGTAAGGTAAGATTAGCAATGGGTTTACTAATATCATCTGCAAATCTAAAGTAAAGCCAGCCCCAAGGTCGTTATTCTTATCTTCATCTCTAACCAGTGTAAGAAAACAAGAAAAATAAAAGCATGATTGTGGGTTTTGATGGATGAAAAGAAAATTTTATGAGAGTTGGAGAGCTGCAAGGGGAAATCAAAGAGCTAGGCTAGATGAAGGGGATAGAAACCCAAAAAATTCTTTGATTTTCTGGGTTTTTCTTTCACTCATTTTTTCTTTGTAATAATCAACACCGACAAACTCAAAAGGAAAAGATCAAATTTCGAAGATGGAATCATGGACGTCATTGAACGCTTCTTGGTCGGAGAAGATGCCGGTGAGCAATGGCATCAACAGTGGGAAAAGGCGACTAGGGCTTTTTTGTTTTAGAGAAGAAGATTGAAGAGGATGAAGATATTTGCCTTTTTCTTTATATTTTAAGTAATAATAAATATTGGGTAAATTACTTTTAGTCCCTATAGGTTAGACCTGATATGGGTTGGGCCACCTGTCTAAGCTTGAAGGTTCCTCTGAAAAATAGTAGGGGCTCCTCCATACCTCCCTTGGGGAGGCTTAACGGACATTCTCTCTTTGCATTGCTTTTGCCCTAGCGTGCTCGCTTGCAACCGTAGGTGGGATTTAGCTCGCTATAAGCCAAATAAACCAAGAAAAAATCTCTATAACGTATCCCGGTGGTGGATCAAAGCTGTGCTTTGACCCTCGAAGCCCTTAGGGGGTGTTTTCTCGTGCATACAAGGATTGGTGTGCTATGCTATATATGAATTTCCCAAAGGGCTATAGAAAGAAAAAGGATGGCAAAAATATAAACTTGAAAAATGTACTTGTATAAAAAAATAATACCTGTTTTCTAAACAAGTTGGACCTTGAGTAAGATTTTTTTGGCCCAAGCTTGGCCTGATCTGAATTTGCCTAAAAAGATTTCTTGCTATTGTTTATTGTTGTTTTGCTATTTTATTATTACTATTTTGTTAGTTTGAATATTGTATAACTTTTGTTTTATTGTTAATTTTGCTACTATTTTAGAGACATTTATTTTCTAAAAATTTTTTAAAATATATTTTCAATTTGTTGGGAACATTTATTATAATATATTATATTTTTTAAATTTATTTTTATATTAAAAAATATAAAAAATTTAATACGAGTAAACCTGATTGGGTTCACATTTTTTTATCTGGTTGAGACTTAGGCAAAATTTTAAACCAATTTTTTGAGTTTAAAATGAGTTTACAATTTTGCATTGGCTCAACTTATGATCATGTATGCTATAGGTGGCACAAGATATTGATGACATTAAATGATGTGACAAAAATTTCATGTGGCATCTTTTTATTGGTCTAACACCATGTTATTAACTGTGTTAAGGATAAGTACCACTTTAACAAATGAATTTAAAATACAAGTACTAAAATGAATAAATTAAAAGCAAAAATACTACATTAATAAGATACCATGGCAAATCTTGACATTTATCCCTTCAGTAATTATTGAATATATTTATAGATTACAATCTAAATAGGAAGATAATGTGTTTCAGTGTACTAAAACTTATATTCTTCTACATTAATAACAATACCGATATCAATTGAGATAAGATTCAATTCGCATATATAATGCGTTTATAGTAATAAAGAAAATGAATTATATGAAATTGTTATTCCATGTCATCGCTATCCCTTTCCAATAGGAGAATGACAAATCAGATTTTTACTTTTTATTTACAGTTTTTTCCTTTTGAAAAAATTCAAATTGTCATTATCCTATTAAAAAGGAATAGGGATGACGTGAAATTACAGTTTTATATAATCTATTATTTAGTAATAAAAAATTATGGAAGAGAATGGCGAGGGATTGTTTAATTAAGAAAAGAAAATTAAAAATAGTTGTTCATTTATTGAAGATAACTATTAAAAATGACTAAAAAATTAATTAAGAGATTGGTGTGGTGAGGTTTCTTTGCGTAAAAACAACAAATGGTGATTTTTCTTTGCACAATTTTCTGTTCCATCAACGTCCACTTTCTAACAAAACTAAAATTGAAACAGACAAAAAAAAAAAGGAACTGTTCACTTTCATTCTACTTTTAAGTTTAAATATATTTTTATTATAATTTAATCGTATTGATAATTGTGCTTTATAATGTTAATTTTAATTATTTGGATATATTATTTATAATTATGATTATAATTACACTTGTAATTATATATATATATCAAATATGAATATATTTTTATATAAATCTTTTATATTTTCATGTATATATTTCTTTTGAGTCTGAACTTTAAGTATTTCGTGACGATATTTCATTTGTACGCCATCACAATATTTCATATGTCGAGATTAAAGTAGTTGTTATTATTGTACTTTATTTTATGTAGAATTTTATTAATTAAAATCTTATGTTATCTCTTTTGATTGATAAGTGTAAAATGTTTATCCGTTGGTTAAATTATTTCTAAACTCGAACCTGCCCTAGCTAGTTCGAAAAATGGCCATCAAATTCTACCTAAGCTTGGTCCATATTAAAAATGCTATATCTGAGCTTGTCTATATTATTTTTTTAGATTATTTTTTATATAAAAAAATAAAAAATATAATACATCAAATACACTAAAAATATTAAAATTAATAAAAATATATTTAAAAACTTTATACTTAAATAATACTGAAATAGTTATAACTTAGCAAATAAATACCTTTAAACTAGTAGTAAAAATAACAATAAAATAAGAGTTATACAATATCCAATTAATAATAACAAAATAGTAGTAATATAACAATAAAGCAACAACAAAACAATTGATTTGAGCCAGACTAAAAAATCATACTCGAAACTCGACCCATTTAGAAAATGAGTATTTTTTTATTATCTAACCTTATTTTTTAGATTAATATTTTTATCCAAATCACTACTTTTTAAACATATCTTCAACCTATAATAAATTCTAGCCCACTAGGGTAGTAATTTCCAATCGTTTGTTCCTTTTGATGAACTTCATGTTTATGATTTGCTTTACGTGTCCTTTTGTAGATGATGTGTAGGTGGGACTCTATACTAGTGTTTAATTAATGAAGTTTGTTCCTTTTGTGGAAAAGAGAGTCAACGTTACTTAAATTATTATCAATACATTACTGCCTTACATTAATAGCATTAACAAAAAGCTTAATGATTCGCATCCTACCCCCACTGTTTTATATATTTATATTATTTGAATGAAGAGTTTAAAATATATTGTTAAATTGATAAAATTTTATATATGATTTCTATATTTAACAAGTTAAGAATTAAGTCTCTTATTTTTTTAATTCAATTATTAAAATTATACAAAGTTTTTCGTTAAATTTTGTTAATTTGATAAGTTGATTAAGCTATTTTCATATAATATGACATATAATTGACAGAAAATAAATATGATTAATTGATAAATTTCGATAAAAACTGTCAATGACAATAATAATTGAACTAGACTAAGATTTTTAAATTAAATAAAAAATTAAAATTGTAATTTTACGTATAGAAATTAAATCTCAAAATTTCTAAAAATACAAGGATTAAACTGATAATTAAATGGAAAACTTGATATCAATGTAATTTTTTGTCCCCTTCATTGGATTAATTGAACGAATATATTAATATTATATGTTTTTTATTTTTCTATTTCTTGATGTTTATGATAAAAAGAAAATTTATACTCTTCTAATTTTTTCGAAAAAATAAATTAAGTCTCAATATATATATATTTTTTTGCACACAGTTAAATCACTGAACTAATAAAATGAACTAAATAGATTCTTTGACAAATATTAATTGTTACATCGCTAACGTTTAATAATGCTGACATGTCGCTCCATGTCAACAACAAATGTTGGCATCACAATGCCACACCAGCAAAAAGTAGAAAATTCAAAATTTTTTAAAGTATAAAAAATTAAAAAGATTTTTTTAAATTTTTTACTAATATAAACCTAAACATATGGTTTGTCCAAGTTCTTTCCTTTCAAAGTTTAATTTTTTTAAAAAAAATTGATTTTAAATTTATAAAAAATTATTAAAATGTATAAAAATATTAAATAAATTTCAACATAAAAATAAAAATTAATAAAAACAATTTAAAAGTTAAAATCTAAATTCATTCAAGAATTTTTCTACATTATATAAAATTTTAAAAAATATTTAAAATTAATTTTCTTTTAAAAATAGGTACATGTACCAATGTTTTAATTCTATTGATACATTTTAGGATATATAAATAAAAATATTTTATAAAATAAATCAATTTAAATAATTTAAATTTTATTGATTGCACGTGTAAATTTTTTTACATATACGAATATATCCAATTATTTAAAATTGATACACTTTTTTAAAATCTTTACACATACGATTAATAAAAATAAAATTATTTTTATTTTATTCATTTTATAAAATATTTTTTTTATTTTGTATACATCCTAAACGGAACCAATAGCATTAAAACATTGATACACATATTAATTTTTAAAAAAAATTAATTTTCAATATTTTTTAAACTTTATATAATTTAGAAGATAAACTGTCTTCAATGAATCTGGACAACATTTTGTCCAGATTTAACTCTATTTTCTAGATTCATTCTAGACTTAACTTTTAAATGAATTATTAATTATTAATTTTTTTGAATTTTTTGAAATTTATTTAATATTTTTTATAAATTTTAATAATATTTTAAAAATTTATAAAAAATTCAAAATTAATTTTTAAAAAATTAAGCTTTTAAACAAATGAATCTTGACAATAATATGTCCAAATTCATTACAGTAAAAAATAAATATTCTTTTTAATTTTTTTATTTTTTAAAAAATATACCAGATCAACTGTTGCTGACATGGAGTGCCACATTGGCGCTATAATGGTCAACTTCGACCAAAAAAACTATTTGACTAATATTTATTAGTTTAGGGGCTCAATTGGATGCAAAAAAGCTTTAATACCGTAATTGATTTCTTCGAAAAAGTTCGGAGAGCAAATCTCAAAAATTCTAAAGAAGAAAGATCGATCCTTCAAAAAAAAATGTTTCTAAGATTCACAGAATTTAAAACATTCATAGCATTAATCACCTAAAGTACCCAATTTTTTATGTGCATGAGATCATGCATACTTTTTTGTTATTTGATATCTCAAATATAAATTTGAAATGGCTCCAACTCAAAATAATTTCTATAAGAAATTCAAAATAACTTAAATTTTAAAACTCAAATTGAAACAACCCGACTCACTCGATTGTGATGTCTATTTTCCTACACCCTGTCCCAAGTGAAAATGAAAATGTTTTCCTAGTACGATGCATTCTTAGCCCTTACTTATAATGGATACTAAATAATATGGACCATTTATGCCACCCAAGTTTTGGGGACATAATGCCCCCCACTTTACCATTAAAAGACGCAAAAACTTGGCCTTCAACCATATAAGCTGCAGGACGCTAGCAGTCAGAAAATATTGCTACGGGACACTGAAAACTACATGAAACATTTTTGTTTTATTGAAATGTGTTTTTGGACGTGGTGTTGGAGTTATTAAAGGTATTCAAGCAAAAAGACATCATTCTAGACGCAACAAAAATTACGACACGATTAATGAACAATTAACACGACATGTTTAATACATAATATATTTATAAACAAAATAACACCAGCAAGTGCGGGTCGTCACATCTGCTAAACATGCAAGTTATGCACGTTGATTAGACCAAGGATAGTATGAAGTACTGTAATGATATTAACTGATACAGCACTTCACAATCACAGCTAACTTATGAATTCAGAATCAAACCTCGCATGGGCATGTCTATGCATGTGCATTATCAAAAACAATTATCAAATGTCTAGAGTTGACATAAGTTGCTGATAGCATTTATCACTAAAGAAAACACAATATCAGCTACCAGGAACTGTAAATACTCCACAATGCATCTGGTAGCAAAAATATCACATGATAGTATAATATATTAAGCAGATATTTCCCATGGAACAACTTTTTTTTTTTACGGTAAATAAATATATACAGAAATGGAAATCAGCTTGAGACCTTATCATGAGCATATACTTTTCATCCATCTTTTTGATGCTACTCATGAGCTTTCAGACCATAAGGCCATGAAAGAAGGTTTCTTTGACAAATTTGGGAGAAGAAAAGTGGTGAAAAAGATTTCTCAAACAGTTCAGACTTCTACAGGGATGATTAAGACAGGATTATGGAATAAGGGTACAACACAGACATGCTGACACATATCACACCAAAAGGTTTGATCAACCGCGAACTCCAAACGGTATACATTAAATAACCCATATCTATTTGTTAGATAAATTACCATACTGCCATGGGTTAAACTCAATTGACATAATGTCCAACTCGCCATTGCTGTCTGAGCTATCTACAGTGGCCCAATGCTCGGGGTATTTACCGTTGTAGCTATAGATTTCTAAGTCACCCCAAGGTGTTACTGTGACTCCATCTATCAAATCAAACCATCTAGGGGTAAACTGATGGCCACTGGCCTTTCTTGTCCTCTTTTCCGCTCTCTGCATCTCTTCCAAACTGGAAAAAATGAGCCAAAGACAACTTAAATATCTAGACATTGTAAGGAAAAATTTGTATTCTGAAACCATGAGAGGCAAGTATACATTCCAAATATGTAGCTCCTTGATCTTTATCATTTTTTTATAATTAACTGTACAAGCATAAGAGAAGGCGCCAAACGGAAAATCAAAGAATTAGGCTTAAATTCATTCATTGAATCCCCTATTTTCTTTTCTTAGTGATCAAGGTGCACTTTCCTACGGAAGAGCACACACTATTTTTCCTTGTTCTTCGAAAATTTATAATGTTAATCAAAATGGAGACCTTATAATACAAGTTCTCAAAACTACAATCATTAAGGCAGTTAATGCATCTACTGATCAAGGGATTGACATCAAGTGTATACCTGCCACTGCTAGTGTTGATGCATTACCATGGTGTGTCGGGTTTGTATAGATCCCTCAATTACAAGGTTAGAAATTAAGGTCTAGTTTCTGGCATTCATTGAGAAAGACGGGAACTGATTACTATATAGATCCCTCAATTACATTTCAGTAGTTGACAATTTCATTTGGACTTTTTGGAGGCATAAAAAATTTTCAAGTGTCTTTGTTATGCGTGTGTGAGAGAGAGAGACCTGCTCTTCTCAGCTCCAGCCTTAGATAAATCACCCCTCTCAACTGCAAATCGATCAGGTCGCAGATGGGAGTCTGATGCTAACAAATTCTTAGGAGCAGTGTCAAAGCTGTTTATTTTATGTGCAAAATATGTGTATTGAAATTTGTCATTTTCTGGAGTAACAGCAACGTGCCAAACCTGCATATAAAAATAATACAGTATTCATAAAGAGGATTAAGTTTATTAGTCACAAGCTCATTTGTGAGCGAAACTATAAGCTAAAATCATAAGATAGATCCATAAAATTATATTTCCAACATTTAGGTAAAACATGAAGACTCAAAGGTTTTAACAAATAAAATGATAGCCAACTATTCTCAAAAGAAAAAAAATGACAGCCAACCAAGCACTGAGCATGAAATGTAAAATGAAATATTTCAAGTAGGCCTGTCAGGGAAAAGGCATCTATTCCACATTATAAAGAATAGGTTAAATAAAGCAGTTGGTTACTATTGTATGACGGGAAAATGCTCTAAGAAAGAACCTCTTTCAATTCTGTGCCTTGATGAGGTTCCCCTTCTGTGTCACATGGCTGATAGCTCGTTGACTCATTCCACTTCCCTGTCATCAATAGTTAGGTTCCTCAGCAGCATCATAAACATAACCATCCACTTCATAGCGACCAGATCTGGAATCAGATAATCTCATAAATCAGTCAGTAATTTGTCAGCAAGCACTAGCAGGTAGCACCTAGTGTAAAAGTAAGCATATTAGGAACATAAAGAGAGTCATGGAAACAAACTTTAGGTAGAACGGGACTGATCAAAGTACAGAAAACATGTATCTGATTGGTATGAGTAGCTCCACTAAATTAGTTTAAAGTAAACTTCTGCACACACAGAAGCCTCAGAGACAGAGAGAACAAGCATGGATGACAAAATGGGAACAAAACTCTGATTCAAGTTAAATCATAAAATCAAATTTTATCTCAGACCATTTGGGTTAAAGAATTCCAGTTGTAGTACTGCTATTACCTTAAAATATCAATATGAAGGTAAACTGTATATGAATGACAAATAAACAAAATGCTTAAAAAGTAATATGTATGAGTGAAGCACGGTTGATACCCAAACCAGCCACATGGTTGAAAATATAGCACAACTTTGTCCCCAATAGTCAAATTTGTCATGATCATCTCTCTTGGTGAATCAACCCGAGTTCGTCCAAAGATTAGATTGTTAACCTTGGTGGGAGGAGGCACCAAATCTAAAACCACACCATCCCTTTTAAGAGTAACACATGTTCTGAAAAGAAAATTTTACATGACTATTACCTTTGAACATTTATTAACCATAACTATACCATGAAGACGAAGGGGGAAAAAATAGCGTTCAGAAAAGAACTTGAGAACTACCTTCCAACAGGATGAACTTCAAGAGAATTCCACCCCAAAAATATATACAGAAAAATAACACAAGTACTAACTTCCAACAGGGTAAACTTCAAGAGAATTCCCCAAAAATTTAGTCTTTAACTTTGATGTGATGTCATATGTAAAATGTTCATTTTCAGCAAGCCCAGCACTCAATGGAGGATGATGACTGACCTGAAATGATTAAAAAAGTAAAAGATAAAGAAAATAACAGATAAAGGAAGTTATTAGAACATGCTTTTCATGAAGCTTAAATTAATAAGACCAAGCATGAAAGATCCCAGAATTGCTTTTAGAACACAAAAAACAGTGGAGAGGAGTCCTAGAAATCACTAGACAATAAGTTGCGTGCACAGACATACAAGAATGAAAGAAACCATGCTCAAAATCATCAAATAACTTGAAAGTCACCAGCTCAGAGATGAATGTAATCCCTCCATGTTTAACCATCTCCTATGTCTCCCCAAGAATAGGGTTAAAAAGGCTTCCATGTCCGTTGGTAGGCATATTACACAGAATAGGGTCAAAATCATCAAATTTGCACTTGCTTCATTAAATCAAATAAAATACGAAAAAAGCATACTCACATGCACACCAGTCGGAGGTAGGGATCCTCGCATTTGTCTGCTAGGTCCAACAAGTAGGAGTATTCCATCAACTGCAATAGGCATAGCACATCCACATACTGGAAAAGAACAAAGATGAAATAAAGTAACAGATCTCTGCCAAGTAAAACAAACCTCTGCCATTTTCTGAAGCAGTCATTGGCTCAAATATGATGACAGGAAGTGTCACCATTGATGTAACATCTGAACCTATATATTTGACCATCATCTTCCAGTAGCTCTCTCGTTCCTAAAAATAATAATAATAGAAAGTAGTTAAAATATGAACCTATAAAAATTAAAGTGCTTACAAAATCCGTCTTCTTATAAGCCAATTTTAGCCCAGTTATATTTACAATATAAGCCTACCTACTCAATACCCATGACCCATTTATATTACGAAACCCAAATACTAGATCCAATTCAAAAGCCCATTAAACCTAGCCCAACAGCCATCACAAACCCTAGCCCCTAGCTCGTTAGCGCCGCACCACCAACTCTATGCCTTCTGACACCAGCCCTTGCAGCACGCCACCATTCCCTGGCACCACTTGCCTCATAGTCACTTCCACCGCCCTCTGCACCTGCAAGGAATTAAAAGGAAGAGACAGAAACTAATAGAAAATAAAATTGTATGGCTATAAAAAGCCAAGTCTAAAATTTTTTCGTTTCTTCGGCAGTTCAAGCAAAATATAATACATACATTAGTTTTAAGAAAAAAAAAATAGATCAGTATCATAGATCGTTCGAATCAAGATCGAAATCAAAAAGGTGATTAAAATTTATTTTTTCTTTTACCGAATCTGTTTTTTTTTTGTTTTTGTTTTTCTTCTTTCTTCTATATTCTAACATATATCTATATACATATATATTATATTATTAAGCAAAAATAAAAAATATATATATATAATGTTTACTTTTTCGGCCACCGTGCACGGGTATTTTTATTCATGCATGACATATACAAGTACTCCAGTAGAGCAAGAAATTTTGAATGATAGTTATACTGGATCAAGGAAAAGACCCTTGAGTTCCACCAGATGATTTGTTATTCTGATATTTTTATTTCTGTTTTTAAAAATCAACTCATATTGCGAGATGTGAGTTGAGCCTCAGGACACGCTGAGGTATTTTCAATTTCTGTTTTTCAAAAATCGACTCATATTGTGAGAGGTGAGTTGAGCCTCGGGGCACGCTGAGGTATGTTCAATTTTTGTTTTTTAATTTATGTTTAAAAAAAATCAACTTATATTGCGAGAGGTGAATTGAGCCTCAGGACACGCTGAGGTAATTTCAATTTCTGTTTGTCAAAAATCAACTCATATTGTGAGATGTGAGTTAAGCCTCAGGGCACGCTGAGTTATTTTCAATTTTTGCTTCTGCTTTTCAAAAAAATCAACACATATTGCGAGAGGTGAGTTGAGCCTCAGGACACGTTGAGGTGTTTTCAATTTCTATTTTTTTCAATTTACATTTTTCAAAAATTAACTTATATTGTGAGAGGTGAGTTGAGCCTCGGGTTACGTGTCGAGATATTTTCAAAATCTGTTTTTTGAATTCTGTTTTCAAAAATCAACTCATATTGCGATAGGTGAGTTGAGCCTTAGCTCACGTGCTGAGCTATTCTCAATTTTTGTTTTTAATGTCTAGTTTTAAAGAGTCAATTTATATTGCGAGAAATGAGTTGAGCTCAGGATCACATGCCGAGTAAAGAATAAAGATTGGAGCTGATTGAAGACACCAGATTTTGTCTCCCTGAAGTTGTAGTAGAGTTGATCGAGGATATCAGATCTTACCTTTCTGAAGCCGAAGAAGAAAAGACCACAAACCTTATCTCACTGAAGCGATGGAAGAACAGATTGAAGCTATAGATCTTATCTTTCTGAAGTTACAGTGAAACAGATTGAAGCCACAAATTTCATATCCTTGAAGCTACATTGGGGTAGATTGAAGCTACAAGGTGTATATCAGAAGATGCAGTAGATTGAACCAAAGCTACAAGATGCGTTGGACTGGAAAGAGACTATCTGAATAAGAAGAGCACCAAAGAAATCAATACTTGGCAAGACCGGACAAAATTGGCCTTTTTTTTATTTCTTTGCTCTATTCCCGTTACACGACAATGAGCAAAGAGGGGCAGCTGTTATAGGCCAATTTTAGCCCAGTTACATTTACAATATAAGCCCACCTACCCAATACCCATGACCCATTTACATTACAAAACCCAAATACTAGACCCAATTCAAAAGCCCACTAAACCTAGCCCAACAGCCCCCATAGTCACCTCCACCGCCCTCTGCACCTGTAAGGAATTAAAAGGAAGAGATAGAAACTAATAGAAAATAAAATTGTATGGCTATAAAAAGCCTAGTCTAAATTTTTTTCGTTTCTTCGACAGTTCAAGCAAAATATAATACATACATTAGTTTTAAGAAGAAAAAAAACAGTAGATCAGTATCATAGATCGTTCGAATCAAGATCGAAATTAAAAAGGTGATTAAAATTTATTTTTTCTTTTACCGAATCTGTTTTTTTCTTTTCTTTTTCTTTTTCTTCTTTCTTCTATATTCTAACATATATCTATATACATATATATTATATTATTAAGCAAAAAAATAAAAAATATATATATAAAGTTTACACGGTGGCCGGCGCCGGCGCCGGCGACGGTCCGACGATCGGGCCGGTGACCGGCCCATGGCCGGAAATCTCTTCCCTCCCCCTCTCCATTTTCTCTCCCTTTTTTTTTCTCTTTTCCCCATTTCAAATGATTTTTTTTTTAAAAAATTGTCTTTTATAGGGACCAAAACGGTGCGTTTTGGTCCCCCCCCATTTAAAATAAAACGGCGCCATTTTGGCCCTGGGTCGGATCGACCCGACCCGCTCCAATTAGGATCCGCGTGTTTTTTAAACGGAAGGGCTATTTGCGCATTTAGCCCTTCTGCTTTTTCATGCATGTACAATCAAGTTATTTTTGCTTTTAATTCGGCCCTAGAATTTGTCGCGCTCAATTTAGTCCTTGGCCAAGCGCTGTATTTTAAGATGGGGAATATTGCGCTCTGAGTACCTCTATATTATGCGCATGTTGCAATTTGGTCATTTTCTCTTTGTTTTTTTTAAATTCGCCCCAAATATTTTACTTTTACTTCAATTTAATTTTTTTAGTTATTTTACTGTTTAAGTTAATTATTTAGTATTATTATTCTTATTGTATCTATAATTAATGTTATTACTATTATTAGTCTTAGTATTTATTTTGATTAATACCCATATATATATACGCTTGTTATATAGTAATAAATTATTATCTTCAATTTTTTAAATATATATATATTATATTAACTTCCATGTTTTATCATTATCACTATTTTTTTTATGCATTTCTATATAGTGTTTAGCTTTTTATACGTCACGACTTACTAATATATACATATATATATATTATTGTTATGTATATTTTTAGTATATATATATTTGTGAAGTATTATCAATAGTTATTTTTTTATATTGTTATTATTTTTAATACTTATATATTATGTATATATTTTAATACTACATTATATATATATATTTATGTTATGTATATATTTCTAATATTATATATTAAGTATTTCTAATATCCTTATTATTTATATCCATATACGTACGTATCTATGTAGCGTATTAATAAGTTCCTTTTATATTGCTATCATTTCTAATGTATATGTATATATCGTATATGTTTTATATATATTATGTATACATTTTCAATATTATTAGTTATATTTTTTATATACTATTCCATGTACATATTTCCATTTCATCTTATGTATATATTCTTAAACATTATTATATGTATATGTATATTTTTAATACCATATTTTGTATATATTATCATTACATTTATTTTATTCCTACTATATTTATTATTAATATTAGTATATATATTTTATTATTCTTGTATACATATTTTATATATAGTATTATTTTCGTATATCATTATATTTATTATTATACCTATTATTTTCACTATTATCACTTATTATTTTATTTTAATATTATTATGTATATATTTTTCATATATGTCATGTACATACATTTTTTTATATTTATTATATATATATGTATATATTATGTATATATTTTAACATTACTAGTTATATTTTTACTATCTTAGGTATATACTTCAAACACTATATATAGTATATTTCTAACACTATTACTATTCATATATATATATATATTTTACGTACATACTCTAAATACACTCATTGTTTCCGTTTCATGTTTAATTCTAGTATTACGTTTAATATCGCATATATCTTTATTGTTTTCAATATTATTGTCACACTTATATTTGATTCAATATATTTTTAGCTCTGTCTTTTATTTATTTTTATTCATATCAATTTGCTTTGCATTATTTCGAAAATCTTATTCTGGTTTTTTAATTAATTTCAATACATGAGGCAACGTATCGGTTTAACACTAAGTCGTTGATTTCATCGCTATGTTGGGTGAATCATATTGGCTCGTGTTAAAAACGGAACGCCCTTCTAACGAATCAAAATTTAAAAATTCTCGTCTTTTCAATCGAATCATGGTTAAATGTCAAATTGAATTCGTATTTTTTGAAAACTAAGACAACACATGTTTAACAAGATACCAATTTTGGGCGTCGCGAGGGTGCTAATACCTTTCTCGCGCGTAACTGACTCCCGAACCTTATTTTTCCTCTGGCTTTTAATGTAAACCTAAACTCGGCCTTCATTTTTGTTCAAGAATCAATTTTCTTTTTAAAAAAAGATGATTTATTAGGTGTCCGATCACACCTAGAAAAAAGATCGGTGACGACTCCCTTTTTAATAAAACCGAAAGTCGATTTTTTAAATTTTCAATTAGTCACCTCAATTAGCGACCGAAAAGCAAAATTCTCACGTCGCTACACGTGTCTTTATTATAAAAAATAAAGTGCTTACAGAATGCGTGTCTTTATTCATTTCAAAGCCAAAAAGAAGAGAAAAAGTTGCAGTAGAAAACAATTAGTTCTTTCCATCTTCAAATGTTAATTTTCAAATGAAACTCAGGTTAATACTGAAAATAAAACAAATATTGATTCAACCATTGTTAAAATTTCTCAGACATAGGGAGCAACACAAGAAGAAGAGCATCTGTTCAACAGACATCTAAACAGCATGGTTACAAAGGTGTATACCTCCTGCTTCCATCTTCCTTTCTGAGCTTCCGCCTCAGCATCTTCTTTGCCTCCCTCAGGATTTATGACTTCTACCCCTTCATAACCAAGTAACCTGAAAGCCATAAGAACAAGAAAAACATATGATGCCTCCTTTATAATAGGCAAACAAGACAACATTTATCAAGAAGTAAATAAAAGAAAGCTTTATGATTAATCTATAAAATGAAGCCCGCAAGCTACAAGAGGCTGTAAAGTATTAACTAAAACTCCTACATCCATGCATAAAAGTAAACAAACAAAAATAATTCAATTACCAATCTTTAAACAACTACAATGAAGTTCTTGATTAGGGAGTAGAGGGAGATTCTGACTTTTGCGTAAGCACCATTGAGGGTGCCTAAGCAGTTATCCACCAAAAAATCCATGAAAACCCTTTTTGCCATTAGAAAGGCTACATTAAGAAAGGGGAAATGTAAAAGAAAGAGACAAACTAACTGGGTTTTGACATACAGAAGGACGCCTAGAAAGGAGAAACAAAGGGGGGGGGGGCAATGAGCACCATTTTTAATCAAAATTCCAATATTGCAAACCTATAAAATCAATAAATATTCCCCGCAGCAATCATGAACCAATCTAGACACGTAATAAGCCAAGCTAGGCATTAAATACTTCAAGTTGACAATAAATAATATTTGATCTGTAAGAAAACCACTAGCAATCTTTTTTAAATTGAAATGGTTACGTAACTTCCCTAAAGAAACAGAAGTAAAATTGAGCTGATTAACGTTGTCTAAAACAAATAAAAATTTCTTCAATAACCATTTCACTGCATTGCATTTTACTGCATTTCTTCGAGCGGTTTATTCCAGGTTATGGGCCTTTTTTAGTTTTTCTATTGAAGGGTGAGCTGCAAAAAATAGGGTGCCTAACTGCCTATGAAACGATGATGGTGGCGGCTGGTGGAGAAATTGATGGCATTTTCTTTGTTACTGTTAGGGATTTAGAAATTGGTGGAGTGGCGTGGAGACAAAAATGTAATATGTATTAAAAAAATTGCAACTTTAATGAAGACAAAAATTAATTTGTCATCAACAAAATCAAGAAATTGCAGCTGTCCATAGAAAAAAACCAACTGTCCATAGAAGCCATGGAGATACCTGGAATTGGATGAGATTGACTGGCGGCACAGCGTGACGGAGACGGATGAAGGCTGGAGCGAAGAAGGCGACGGTAGTGGTGAACGATGGCAACAGAAGAAGCAGCAGCTTGACTGGAACGACGACAGTGTTTTGATGGAAGAACGGGTGGGACAACGCAACGGTGATGGGCGCCGGCGACAGAGGAAGCAGGGCGGAGTGGCCGCCAGAGTGGAGAAGGCTATTGACGGGTAGCGGCGCTGGACCGGTGGAGGTGGTGAGCGGCACGTCGGGATTTTTTGTTTTTAGGAGCTGATTTGGGAGTTGGTGGGGGGGGGGGGGGAGGGGAGCGTTCCTAGCCAACCGTCAGTAGGAGTAATCCGCACCGTTTCACTTAATGTGTTACTAACCAAAACGGTGCGCAGCACCAACGGCCACTAATGATAAAAGAAAACAGAAATTAACAGAAACATTTCCCTCCCATAACACTGTCTAAGTGTTCTTGATCTATGAATTAAGAAAGCTCTGAAATGGGTTTGGATTACACGAGCAGCTGAATCTTTAAGTGAAAACTGAAGGGTAAGAAGAAAAACTTGAGGCTTTGGAAAAGCTATGGAGTGATGATTCAAGAGTATTGACACGGCTCACAAGTGAAGAGATGAGAAAGTCGGGTTGTTCTTGCTCTTTTTGATGAAAGTGATGGTTTTTAGTAGCAAAGTTTTGATCTTGGAATGATTTTAGAAGATGGGTTTGATTTAGATCATTATTTTGTTGGGGTTGAAGGAGAGAGGCAAGGGCTTGTAGAAGATGGTCAGACTGTTGGGGATATGGAGATGAAGCTGGTGCTGGTAGGAAGAACTGGCTGCAAAAGCAGGTGGTGGAGGTATGGTGGTGGTGGTGGCAGGCCATGACTTAAGGGTTTTGAGAAGGCAGTCACTGGCAGTGGTTTATGGGAGCTTATACTAGGGACAGGAGAGGCTGTTGAGATAGAAAGATTGGAGTTTGCAAAGGTTTGGCCGTTTGGGTTTGGTTTATGGCTTTATGGGACCATTTTGTAATTCTTTGTTTTGGTTTAGTATTAGAGAGAATAACAAGTTAAGATAGATAGATATTAAAGTTTGAGAGTGACCCTGCAAATTTGTGGATAATCTAACATGAGAATAAGATTCATATTTAGTGCTGGGCCATAGTTTAACCTTTACCTGGTCTAATCTTGGTCAATGATCTAACAAAGAATGGCTCTTCTTGAAGTTGAAGGTATTCATGTATTGGATTACAGGTGAGCAATTCGGTCCGTAAATTCCATCTTTTTTTTTTTACAATCAATTTAATTTATTTAAATATATTAAAACTGATTCAATCGACTTTCGTTGATAAAATGGATCATATTGAAACAATATTAATTTGGTCGGTTTTTTTATTAACTTATCCAATTTTTTTTCTCTTGTTTCCTTGTAATGAGCAAGGATAAGAACTTGCTGCTGAACGGTGATGATGCTCTTACTGTTGAATAACAATGAAGCCGTGAAGCTCTTGCTATTGAACGGTGAAGCTCCGTCTATTGAACGACTGGCAACAATGTAAGTATAGCTTTTGCTGTTGAATGGCTTTTAGGGGGTTTTTTGCAATTATCTTTGGGGAAACTAGTTAGAAATGTGGGGGGTGTTCCAACACATGACTGTCCAAGTGAATTTCATGTATAAATGTATCGTTCATACAATATTTCCATCATAAAATTAAAAAAAAAAAACTAAAATACCTTTACGAGTAAATTTATCATTTGACCTTTTATGCCTCTAACCACAATTTTCTCACAATCAATAGTTACTAACCAATCCTAATTCTATAATTCTCATTTTGTTGAATAAAGATCATTTGGCGATTAAAATAACACTTTTACCCATTGCTCGATAAAAATGAATAATTTGTAATTTAATCCTTATACTATTAAATCTTTCCAAGTTGGCCAGAAGTGATTTTCATTATACCAATATATATTCCTAATTATTTTCATGCCAAGTAATAAATAATAATTCACATTTTCTTTTTAGTTGATTTTACACTTTAGTCCTCAAACTTTTTAGAATTTACAATTTAAATTTTTTTGCCACATTTTCACATTTGGAATTCTTTCATTGATTTCCATATCCAATATCAATTTTACTTCCATGAAAATTCTTTGTTGAACTCATTTTCCAATTTTTCCTCGAAAATTCGCTATATTCAATCCTAGAATAGTGTCAAATGTCAAATCAAAATTTTTGGGGTGTGGAAATTAAACCTTTTATGTTACTTTGGATGTGTGTTGGCGCATATTTGAAAACCAATCACTTAGAGTAACAATTATTTTCAGATTGGATCGAATCGAATCAAGCAAGTGAATCCCCTGTTTTAAGGAGATTTGATTGGATAACTTGAAAATATTATTGGAGATTCGTGACTTATCCTAAACTTTATTCTCAACGTTGATTCTTTGCTACTTTGATGGAGATTGAGATTGTAATTAATCTAATATGTTAGCAAGTTGAAATTTCATATATTCAAAAGATTTGTGTAGGTTTTGTACACAGAGAGTTTAGGAATTCATCATTGCGAGTGCATTTTGTAACTAAACAAGTGAGCACTTGATTTACAAACTATATTTTTAAGGGGTAGACTTCCCTTAAAAACTTAATACAACTTAAATAATTGTTTGTAAGAGGTTAAAAGATAATGGGTTATCTCTTTGGGCAATGCTCCACAGACACAAGGAAATCAAATTCTATAAACAATTGCATTGTGTTTATTGTTTTTCTTTCGTAGTTACACTAGCAGTTATAACTACTCCTAACATTGCTCACTCAGTTCTTGCAACTATCGACAATTTTCTTCAAATATCACTAAGGATTTTGTTGAAATGGTAAAATTAATGCTTTTGGGATTTAATGTCATAGATTCAAGTCCTAGTATGGGTGTATTTTTTTCTATACTTAATTTTTTATATAAATTGTTTTCTATAGATTTGAAATAAAAATATAAAAGACAAAAACACTATCATAGTAATATTTGTCTTTTTTTAAATTAAGTCTTTTCCTAATTGAGTTGGTGCCAAGAGTTAACATAAGAGATCAACTCGATCAATTACTTAATAACAGTATAGATTAATAGGTTAATTCATCTATGTTTGGTAGGAGTACTATTTTTTTACGCAGGTTTTAGTATATGGGTTAATGACAAACTAATGCAATTGGTAATATTTAGTTACTCCCAAGACTTATTTTTAACAAAGGGAAGGATAATTTTTCACTTATTTTGAAGAGGTCTCATTTTTTATAAGAATTATTACCATATTTTTAATTTCAAGATTAAATTTGTACTAATCACCATTTATTTTATGTCTAACTATTGTTATACATACGTATGTTTTTCTTCACGTTATTACACTACAACCAAATAAGGCATTTTATGTTTTAGATTAAAAAATTTATTAATATATTAAGTTAGGATTAATTTTCAACTGATGCATGATATAATAGTAATCAACAACATTTTATAACCATTAATAACATAAACATAGAAGTAGTAATAAATAATTTATAATACGAGTGTAAGATAATAAATATATATAGAATAAAAGTAAATAATTAATAATAAAAATAATTGTAAATTTTGTAATTACAATTGTAAAATTTTATATAACCTATTAACTAAAAATATGTATATTTATTTCAATATCATAAGCTTTATAATACTTATTTGATAATATATATTTATATTAAAAATATAATTTAAAATGACAATCAAATGAATAGTATACTTTTAAAATTATTACACCAAATTAATTAACTAACGAGTTTTATTGTAAATTACTATAATATTTATATTTTAAATAATTCATGTATGAATGTATATATAGAAAAATTAAAACAAAAAAGAATACATTTTTATTTGTATTATAATTGCACTTTAAATATTTATTATATTTATTTATATTTTAAAGTTAAATTTTATATCATTATAATAAGATGATGATTATTTTATTTATATTTCTATAGAATTATTAAATAAATTAAATAAATTATTTATAATAATATATATAAAAGCACGAGTTTAAAAAAAACTTTTGAACTGACGAAAATATTTTTTATTTCCCACCATATTATTAAATTTACATTTAAAAATAATTTTAATATTTAATTTAGAATTATTAGTTAAAAAGTTGAAGTAAAGTAGAAGTTGTGATAATTATACAATTAAAAATAATTATAATTTAATTTACAATTATTAGTTAAAATTGTGCTAATTTTAAAACAAAATTATTACTTGAATAGAACTCTAACTATAAAATATAGGAAAAACATAAAAATTAAAATTAAATTATTAGTTAAAAAACATTTGATATAAAAAGTCCTAATTTTACTAATGTAAAATAGAGTTATTATTTTAGTAGAATTCTACTCATCTTAATTATCACTTAATTAATATTAGTGTTATATATCAATTAAAATTTAAGCTTAGTTTTATAAATAACATCTATAGTTAGACATATTTGATCAAGTAACATCTAAGAAAAATTATCAATTAAAAAATAGGAGATTGTTAGATTAATAAGTTAGATATATAGATTTATATATAAGAAAAATAATGGTTCTTCGAAGAGGCAAAATTGAATAATATTCAAACTACAACGGCACCAAAGAAAAATGGAAAATTATTTTAATTATTGATGATGTATATAATATTGTTGATACACGATATCAACGAGGGTGAAGAAAGAGAAGAAGGGGTGGTTTTGAAGAAGGTCGATTCACCCAAGCTGGGTAGAGAGCCGGGAAAGTTAGAGAATGGAAAGAAGAAGGGAGAACCAGGTCTATTAGGATTTGTAGAAAAGGAAGGAGAGTCACCATCTATGTGTTTCAAGGGTATTTATAGGTAGGTCATGGTTCTCGGGTGGTCTCCTCTTGAGGAGAGCGCACCCGTTAATACCAAGTAGCCTAACGGAGGGTCTAATCGGGTAGTTAAGGATGGATGGTTCCTTTCGTGGATGGTACGAAGCACACGAGTAGTTGGGCATTGAGCAACCATTCGGACGATATAAGGTAAGGGATTGTCCGTTGGTCTCACCGGTTGGCTCTTGTGTTTCCACGTGTACCTATCGAGGTAGGGGTGTAAAAATAATCCCCCTAATCGAGATGTAGGTTATAAAATGACCTGCCTCGAGACCATTATATCATTAGTTTAAATGAAATGCTAAAATATGGTCTTTTTTTGTCATTCAACTATGAAAATTTATAAAATGATCATTCAATTATTCTATTTTTGCCTTTTTTGTTCACCAATCGACTAACATAAAAATGGAAACACCAAAAAATTCAAAATAGTTGGATAACCAAAAAAGAAAAAATTGAAAAGTGGAGTGAAAATTTTATAACTTTTAGACTATATTTTAGGTTGGGCTGAGCTTAGGCAAGTATAAAGTGTGTTAATATCTTGTCTAGGTTCGGCTCGACCCATGAACATCTCTGATCTGCGGTGAATGTATTCATACCCGATCACCTGCAATGATGCTTTTTAAGGGCTACGCTAACCCTAACTCCAAAACCCATGTTGTAAATGGTAAGATGAAGGAAATTGCCATGCACGTGCCTATTAGGAGACTAGAGGCTGGGTAGGTTCTAAAGAGTGTTGTAATAGGAAAACACAATGCAAGAAAGTCTTACAAGGAAAAGGATTATACAAATGAAATGATGATTTACAATTTAATAGTTTAATGAGGCAAAAAAGTGATGTGATCAAGGCTGCAAACGAAATGACGAGCATTGATGGTGAAGCCATTTCGATACGCAAGCTTGGAAAATTTGGATTAAGGGTCAAATTTGAAAATTTTGGATTAAGGAAGATATAGCATGGGCTAGGTTTGGTTTGCATGTTTGATGATCTCTTGAAAGATGAGTTCTAGCAAATTGAATCGAATACAATCACAAATCTTTCTCAGGAGAATGATTGTCTTCTTCACGACTATTCCTCTGGCTATTGGGCATCCAGTTCCTATTGGTTAATCTAGTAATTAACCAATAAGAAATTCAGCTCATTACTTGAAAATAACAATAGAACATTCACTAAAGTTATCTATCAAAAACAATATTCAAGAAAAAAAAAAGAATTGGAGTAAGAATTACACAGAAATAATAGAAGAAGATCTAATCCCACTTCTGTTGCTTGAAATCCATCATGTCCAATTTTATTTCTAGTATGTTTACAATTCAACAATAAATAAATTCTAAAACAAAATATCAATGGTAAATTGAAGGAAAAGCTTAAGAAAACAAAGAAATTTGTTTTTCTAGACTCTAAATACCAAAGCTATTTATATTTCCCAAGTTTGTTTGCTCTTAAAAGAAAACAACATAAGTGTAGATACAAATAACATACAATTGCTTAACAAGAAGCTAAATTGATTTTGTAAAATGGTCGAAAATGACTCTTTTTTGGACAACTTGAATATTTGTATATCCTCAATTAAAATAGGGATATTAATTCAACAATAATACCACAAATAACACACATCTAACATACCAATCTACATTGAATAAAAAAACATCAATGTCTATAATAACAATCATAAGAACAAGAAATTCTAATAATTGAGATGAGTTAGAATAAATAAAAACTTAGTGCTTGTGTATAGTTATCTAATTTTTTTATCTATTAATTTAATAGTTCAATTAGGGTTAATTTATATAAATATGCTGAAAAAATTATTTAAAAAACTAGGATGAATTTCTTAAAATTTACCGATCTATTCTATTTTCGGAGAGAAAGTAAAACATGCATTGTAAGACACGCTTTCACTGCCACATCAGTGAAAACATGTAACACGCCAAACCCGATCCCTTATAAAGATCCAAGTAAGACGTGTCATTACATAGAAATCATTCATCTTCAAAATTGTTTCTAGCATAAACTATGTAAAACTATAGTGTTTGAAATAAACCTTTAATAAAATACAAAAAAAATAGAGTATAAGCCAAATGGCATATAGAATTTCAGTAAGATATTTTATCAACCCAAAATAAAATACTTTAAAATCATTTCATAAACTTTAACGAAACTTCATTAAATCATAATTCCTCAACATGAGTCTTATGTACAAATTCTTTTCAAAATACAATCAGACATCACCCCATCATCATGCATAATACAAATAAACAAATATCTCATAGCAGCAGATGTCCTCTAGCGTAGTCATTCAAAAAGTTTTCCTTCAACAGTAAGCCTGAGAAGGAAAAGGGTAACGAGGACTTACAATGCATTTGGTTCATTAGAATGGAATAGAGCTGTAATGGAATAGAACTATAATAGAATAGAACTGTAATTAGTAATTCAATTGTTTGGTTGAATAAAATGGAATAGAATTGTAATAGTATTATTGTGTTTGGTTGAATGGAATAGATATTATAATAGCATAGGAAAAAAGCTGAAATGTCTAGAGTACCCTTAGTAAAAGTTTTTTAGATAGATGATTATTATTGTTATTATTATTAAATTTTAATAGGATTAAAAAATAATAACTAATTTAATCATATTTTAATATAATTATTATTAAATACAATTTTATAAAATAAATATATAATATAATAAAAATTTTAATAAAGTTATTATTAAATTATGAATTAATACATATTATAACCCTTAAACTAGATAAATATTATTTATTTTATTAATACATATTTTGTATATCTAAATTAATTATATTTAATAATAAAATAAGAAATTATGATAAAAATTAATATCAAGAGATATTTTATAAATTATACATGAAAGATTATTTTGTTCAAAATTTATTTAGGGTATTTTTTTATATATGTACTATCTAACAAATACATGTATTTATATATTTTTAAAAAAATTATTTTTAAAATTTATTTAAAACCCACCTAATTATATAAAAGTTAATATTATTTTTTAGTTTTTTTCTTTTTATATAGCCATTTCTGTACATTCAATGTACTCTACGGATAGAGGAATACATAGAGTTGAACATAGTAAAATAAGAAATTGAAAGATTTCGTTGAAATTGTTCGTTTGGAAATTTCCTGAAAAGCTAATCATAGGTTCTTCTCTCCATCGGAACAATAGGGCCGTTATGCTCATTACTAAACTTGTTGAAGAGATGAAATATAACCAAGGTATATCTTTTTGATCAGAGGTTGAATCGATCATCAAAAGAAGAATTAGGCCAAAAATTAGGATACATTCTGGGAAAATAAAACTTCCATCGAAGAGAAGCAAATGAAAGGCTTTCATAAAAATTCTCGTAGAATCGAGAATGAAGTTTTCATTCTGTACATGCCAGATCATGAATTAGTAACTGCATCCAAACTCCAAAAAAAATCCCAATTGTTTCGAACTTTCTAGTTTTGGAATGGGAATATTTACGGAATCCCCATGAATAGGATCAAAGCTTATTCCATGGTATTTACATGAGATTCCTCTTTCTTATTCTTAAGCAAGTCCCCGAGAGGGCTTAGTTGATCCATGATTTATGTTCGTGCCTCTCTAAACTTCATCATCACTTTTAGCCACTCATCTTTTTCATCTAATCTTTTCTCTTAACATGAATTGGAATTAATTACTAGTAGCCAACCGCCGGTGGCGTCGTCGTCCACTATTTCACCTGCTCCAAAAGCCTCTGATTTAAGCTTTTTTTTTTCATCTTCTTGTTTCCCCCCTTTATTTATCTGTTATCGGTAAGAAAAATGGGTAAGAAAGCTTTCCTCTCCAAATCATGTTTTACAGATCTATTATTAAGAAATGGGTTTTAATTTTAGTTAGTTTTTTTTTGTTATCTTCTGGAAATTGATTGAGAGTTGAAACTGTTGAGAAATGAATTTGTATTATTTCTTGTTATATTCTTGAAATTGATGGATAGTAGAATGAGGAGTAAGATTAAAGTAAAAACAAGATGGAAACATACATGGGTTATACAATTTATTTTTGAAGTTTCTGAAAATGACTGAGAGTGAGTTTGAAAAAAATTACTAGGTAAAATTGACTAAAACAATTTTTTTCTATTACGTGTTGATGTTGAATAGATATTCTTAACTCCTTCCATCGAATGTTGGTTTGATGAATTTGATGAATAGAGAAGGAATGAGATTCCACTGAATAACCCATTCAATGAACCACAATTGAATTAGTGTTCACCATTGAATTTGACATGAATCGAATGGTTATTCATGCCAACCAAACATGTTGTTAGGGAGCTCTATACAGATATTAAACAAAATACTAATAGCACAATCCAATCTTTCAAAGGAAACACTCAACATTACAGAGTACGCCCAATGATGTATACAGAATTCAGATAGACTTAGTATGCCAATGGCGTGTCACATGGGCGAATACTATATGCCAACACAACATAACTCAGACATTCCATTTTCATGTCAGCCACGAACCCAGAGTTTAGAGTCAGATTAATATAAAATGTTTTTTTTCTTTCATATACATTATCTCATTATACCTCCCATTTTAGATTCATTCAGTAGCATGTTTAATTGTGTTATGTCAATCCAGTTTGCAATATATATCTGCCCTACCGGAGGCTACACAACATATTTCCTTTAAATGCATTTCCGTAGATAAATTCATATTAGATCATTCCTTTCAAAAGAATATGGAAGTGGCTTAACATGAAAATGACTCATACTTCTTATCCCAAACAGATAGAACTCAGACTAATGACTCTGGTCAAACAACCATTTTTCATACATACATACATTGATCACCCTTTATAAAGTAAAGAATACTTACCTTCCAATTTATAAAGTAAAGGTAATCACAACACATGGAAGTAAGAAGGAACTCGCCAAAAATATATCAAAGTCTATGAAGCAGATCTTTTGCCTTTGTCACTCATATTTTCAGTAGCTTCTGGAGCCAAAAATAAGAGTATTTAAACATATTAAATTACTGTTTCATCGAATCTAAACATGCATGCATGAATCATAAACACTTAACCCAAAACTAGGAAATTTCGTTCCTTAAGCAACTACCTAACACTTATGCATGCAGATTCGAAGACACATGATTAACTTTAAGAATAACTTAGGGTTTATCAGTAATTGCCAAAGAACTATGGCAAACGTATAAGTTGGCTGACTACAATGGACCTAACTTCAAACAGGTTTTTTGGGCTTTTGGTTTTAGAAAATTCAAAGAAAATCAATGAGGACTATGAATACAAAGAAAATGTAAAAGTTTTCCGTGAAGGCACCACTATCCTTATATACTTAAGCACGGCAACAAGGTTTAGTGAAAAAATTAGATAATAATACTCTTGATTCTCGTGATTAAGTGTGCTTATCATAATTTGAGTCTTTTAATCTATAGTAGCTTAATTCCATTTTAACTAAATCTTAATTTAACTAACTAAATTTCCTTATTAAAATAATAAACAAATCCATTCAATTGTAAATAAAGCGAGTTTACCAAAGCATCTGGGAGGCGTACACTGTCCGCCAAACCTCAAATCTTGGCCAACACTAAGAGTCCGCCAAGTAGCGCATACAAAGAATTCTATACTTAATCAAAACAAACAATTTACTTACTTATCACTACTCTTAATTAACCAAAACATCCTAAACAATAATCAGATATCAATACTTTTTTGGGTGGAATGTGACAATTCTCCCCCACATAGAAAATTTCGTCCATGAAATTTATACCTGAAAATAACTGAGGATATTGTTTTTCCATTTGACTTTCTTTTTCCCATGTAGCTTCTTCTGAACTTATGCCAGAGTGTGAATACTGCAATAAAATAGAGAACTACAAGGTGATATTCGTAAGTATACGGGTCAAGTTGCAATATAGGTTTTACAACGAAGTAAGCGAGTACTCTAAGGATCGTACCCAAGGGAGGTGAGTGCTAGATCAATTCTAACCTAAACACCTAAAAAAATCTAATTAGTACTTTAAATCAATTATAGTACAAAAACATAATAACAAGTTTTTTTAGGGTTTTATAAAAATAACATAAAAGAAATAAACGTTCAAGAGATAAAAGAGTAGAATGAATCAAATATTGATTATGAGTGATTAACTTGCTTTGGTAATCCGCAACAACTATCGTTTTGGGTTCTTCGTCAATCAACTAGTTCTGATCTTCCACTAACATAATGAGTCAACAAGAACTACTTATATTTCGGCCTCAAAGTCCAGACTGGCTTGGGGTGAAGGTGTTCACAGATAGAAAATACCAATTTTGGGTTAATTCCCACATTGATGACTTTCTGGGGTTGTTAGGCCTGGGGTTTGTTTCACGTTCTTCCTTTCCCAAACACCTGATCCATTGAGTAACCCTACAAAATAGTTAATAGATCACACCTCCACTTGTTAATCCCTCATAAAGGGATTAATTCCTCATGGTTTTCATAAACAATATAGAATCAATATAAAGAGAAAACATGTTAATTAAATCGACAGTATAGAGTACATGAAAGAGCCTGATTGTATTGAGATTAATCATGAATCCACAAAGCTTGAATGCTTTCCATAATTTAGATCTCTTGAGAACAACGAAAAACAACTTAAATAAGTCCTAAACCCTAAAAATGAAAGAAAAACTAAAACTAAATTTGCTAAAGAAAACATAGGCTAAGTGAGTAATGTCCACAACATGTGCCAAATGAGCCTATTTATAGATTTTAGATGGTTGTCGTCCCTAACCCTAGGTTAGATGACGTCTTCAAGCTTTAAGTTTGATTGTGTAGACCAAATCGCCACTACTTTGTATTTAGTTCTCGTTACAGAGTCGATGTCGCAACACACCAGGATCTGTGTCGCAACATGGAAGTCAATATACTTCTCTTGGGATATCTTTAGGGGTATGTCACGATATTCTTAGTATGTGTTGCAACATCAAAGGTAGTCCTGAGCTTTCTCTATTCTGCACCCTATGTTACGACATCAAACATCCTGTGTTGTGACATAGCAACCAATATAAATTTAGTTTGCCTTTTGAAGGTCTCCTACATGCTTATAAGGTACGTTAGCTCTCCTTTAGGCTTTATTTGGCCCCTAAGGTCAATAAAAGACTTAATTTTCACATTTTATTGAATATAAATAAAACTAAGAAAACTTAACGAAAATATAATAAAAATTCTTGTATTCAAGCTCCTTAAATTAAAAACTAGTTTAACCTGCTACACCAAATTACGACATATCAAACTCCCCCATATTTAAGTCATTGCTTGTCTTCACGCAATATAAAAAAAAAAAGAAATAAAAGCGATGACCTTTGAGCAAATATCATACAAGCATACTTAGCCATTTCATGCTTCATAACAACTTTAACATGATGAGTAGCTGACTTACTACTTTTGATCACAAATATCTAAGTTTAGTATGTTATAAAATATAAAAGTATTAAGGGTCTCACCTGTAGGAATTCATCAACAAATCATACAAGTACTTTGATTATCCGAGTAGAATACAAATAGTCGTTTATGCGATTATTTAATGTAATCTCTATTCATGTATAAGGATATTTAAGTCATATAGGACTTTTCAGCTTGTAATATTCTAAAGCTTAGGACAGGTTTGGAACTAAAAAATAGTATGCATTAAAAGGATTATAAACACGAAAATAATTTGGCACATCGTATTGATCCCTATTCTTCCCCTTTAATAACCCTTACTCGCTCACTACTTTATTTTTCATTCTCTCACTTTCCTTGTCTCTCCATATATAGGAAATCATAGCATGACATAGTAACTACGGCTAGCCTATAAGTTTGTGTGCACTAATGAAAGAGTTTCTCTTTCTTTTGTGACTTTGTGACTTTATTTTTCAGCTCATCTCACTCATGAATGCTTTGTATTTTTCGAGAACTTTTTCTACTTATATATTACTTTTGCTTTTTGGATTTTTCTTTTGTTTTGCACTTTTAGGCTAACCTATAGTTCCCATATCATACTAATATTTCCTGTTTCACTCTGTTTTTACAAACTCCACTATGATGTATCTACTTAGCCCTCAATACGTCTGGCCAGACGTCTATAGTCGTGTAGTGCAGGACTAAAGAAAAAAGATAGATACAAATTAACATTTTTAGGCTTGAAGTTTGTAATAAGGTTCATCAAAAAGTGTTAATAGGCTCAGAAACCTTCATGCTTTCTTACCCCTCTTCTTTTTGTTCCATATTTGTTGGCTCAAACATGTCAAGTGTATAATTGAGGACCCAAATGTTGTTTTGCCTAGCAAATTCTTGAAAATTTGGTCTTGACTCTTGCATCTACTGACTCGTCCAATCTAACTTTGGATGGCTACTCTCACCAACTTCCTGTTGAGCTTGTGCCAACTTTTGTGATGAAGTTGGGGTAGTTGTTGCTTCTTGCTATCACTTGTTTTAATCTTTTATCTGTTTGGCTCGTAGCTCAATGTATTGTTGGAATAAGGTGTCCTTGATAATACTTCTAGAAGGTTTCAACGGTTGCTCAGTAGATGTCATAAATACACCCGCTTTTTTACATAAGGATGTCACTAGGTGGGGAAAGAAAACTCCCATCTTCTGGCTACTAATGTATCTCTTCATGTTTTAGTGGATTCGTTTGTCGATACAGACCTACTTTTTCTGTAAAATAGCATAGAGTAAAACTGCTCTAAAGATGTTAACGTGAGAAACATTTAAAGCAGGTTCTATTCTTATACAAACAAATTGAAGCCATATCTTAACCTCTAGAAACAAAATAGCTTGATGAAAGGACATAGGAACATTGGTACCTGAGCGATATTTCCATTCACTCTTTCATTCAATTAAAAAGTTTATAATGTTATCCATATGTATGTCCCGAAAATATTCTAAATTAGTTTTATAAATAAAATTGTTCTCATACTATGGAGCATTATAAAAGTTACAAATAATTCGAGGGGTTACTTTCATCTCTTTCCCTCATACAAGTATCGATTCACACATATGACCTTCAGTGTTCCTAGACTCTTGGTCCTCTAATGATGCATAAAATTCTTGGACAACGGGGACCACAAAACTATATTTAGGGATTTTCTAGAATTCTTACCTATGATATCTGACTAAAGACCATATTTCCTTACACAAGATCAAAGATGGATCAAAACCCCTCTCTTGGATAAAGGTTTTTCCTTGAAGTTCAATACAACATTTTTTAATTTTCGGGATTGAAAATTTAGAGGGATTTAAAACTATCGATGGTTCTAGTTCATTAGTTTATCTAATTTTTGTAGGTGGCATGATATCGAATGTCACTAACTAATGACCTAATCAAACAGTTTTTTTCAATAGAACAGTAAAAATTAAGATAGGAACCCTTAACCTTGCATGAGCCATTGGATTCCTTGTCACATTTTTGTTTGCTCATTGTTCTTTAGAGTGGTTTCATTTTGCCTTAAGTAAGATTGAAAGAAACAATTTTTCCAAACAAATTAAAAAGAAAAAAGGAAGAATGAGTGTTAGGGTTTAAGGTATTTGGGAATATTTAAAAGATTAAAGGAGGTAAAAAGTATTTAAATAAGAGTTAATATGGTTTTAGGTTAAGAAATAAGTGTTTTAGGGGTTTTAAATCGGGTAAATTAAGGGTTAGGTCATCAGATTGCATAAATGGGTCGAGTTAACCCTCTAGAAAAATTATAACAATGTCGCGAGAACCTTTGTGTCGCGGCATCCCTAGCAGTTTATCATTGTCTTGACACAGCGGTTCTGTGTTTCAATTTGGGAATTTGGGGAAATTATCATCCATGTCGCGACATAGGAGTGTGGTGTCGCAACGTTTAGTTGGTTTCTTTAGTTGTTGCATTCTGCATAAAGTGTTGTGACACAGGATTGCCGTGTCGCGACACTACTCTGTGTTAGCGAAAATTTCCATCTTTAAGGATGTCTCGGTCTTGAATGAACATCTATCAAATAAAAGTTAACATCTAAACTCTACGGTTAGTTAAATATACAATAATTTACAACAGTTAGGCAATTCAAATATTTTAAAGTTTTACTGCCGGATTCATCTGTCAATATCATCAGTTCATCGATGGATGATTCTTTTGTTCTGTTAGTATTAGTCCGTCATCTATCGTGCCATTCCATATGTGCCTACTTGTCCCTTTCCTTAAACCTGTTTATTCTTCCTGCATGCATAAAAGGAATCATGTCGTTTGACTCGAGAATGTTAGAGATAAATAATTTTTTGCATTGCTCCCCTAACTTCCTCCTATCTTCCTTGTTTGGTTAATGACCACATTTAAAGTTTCAGTCTCACCATCAATTTTCATAGCTAATTTATTTTTCTCTAAATTAACGGTAGATCTAAAAGTGGTCAGGAAATGTTTACCTAATAAGATCGATATCTCACGATCTTCTTCAAAATAAAACATCAAAAAATCTGCTGGAATAATGAAACCGTGCACTTTGACTAACACATCTTCTAATACCCCTCTTGGATGAATTGAAGATTTGTCAACCAATTATAATGTTATATGGATATTTTTAAGATCCCCTAACCTGAGTTTTTCAAAGACAGATAAAGGCATCAAACTAATATTAGCTCGTGAGTCACATAGAGCTCTATTAAAATAAATGTTATCTATATTTATGGAAAAAGTAAAACTTCTTAGGTTTTTCATTTTTGGGGGACCCGTCTTGATACGATAGCACTACATGAAGCGCTTATACTATATTGTTCACCTACCTTAATTTTTCTACTCCTAGATATAATTTCCTTTAAAAACTTGGTGTACTTAGGAACTTTCTCTATTAATTTGATTAAGGGCAGCTTAACATTTAATGCTTTGAACAAGTTCAAGAAACTTACAAATTCATCCTCAATCCTGCTTTTGTTTTTCATGTAATCTTAAAGGGAATTAGATTTTTGCACTGGTAGAATATTTAGTTACTTCTTTTTCTGTTTTCGCTGTCGATGTGGTTACCTCCTTTAGCTCTAGCTCATCTTCAACCTTTAGGGATTCCTCTTGAGGATCGTCATTTTTTCTTCACAATTGTTTCAAAAATAGTGGCTTCTAAGCTACTCAATACTTAGCCCGATCAGAGTACAATTGCTTTCACATGCTCTTTACTTTTCCTCCATGGATTGTTTTCCGTAGTGATGAAAATACTTGTGTTAATTTGTCTTTTGATTTCATTCATCATATCATCAATTGACTCATTTGATCCTCGAGTTTAGTCAATGTTATTGTTAAATTGGTGTACTCAAACTGCACCTACTTGACATTTATACTCATTTACTACATTTCTCCCTCGATTTTATCCAAACGTTGTCCATATGCAGTATGGTCACTTTATTTGACTCTATCCAGGGGTTTTTACAAATAAGAAGTTAATAATCAGTATTTTTAGCTTGATTTAAATTGTTACCTCATTCTTGATTTCCTCATCATCTCATGTTTGGGTTATCCCTCAAATTGGGATTATATGTATTAGAATAAGGATTTCCACCTCTATTCTCGATGTAATTTACATCCTTAATAGGATTATTGAGATAGTGAAAGAGTGGTTTATCTCCTCCATGCATAGTTAGTGTATAAGTAGATTTGATACGATTAAGTCTATCCACTATCTGTTGATACTTGTCATCTTTTTGGATAGTTTTGACCGTAGCAGGTTTCTGGCCATATGTAAAGCATTTAATCAGCCATTGATAAGAGTTTAATGCTATCTTTTCAATAATTTTGTATGCATCCTTATACGTCATGTTCATAAGGGCTGCTACTGCTGCTCTATCTAATCCAAATCGTGCGTTCACATTGATCTATTATAGAATACTTATAGTCACATCCACTTAGAAAATCCGTGGTGCGAGCATTTTTGAATTAACATTTTGAAATGTTCCCATGCCTCATGAAAACTTTCCCCCTCCATCTGTCTAAAGTCTGTAATCTTTTTTCTTAGTTGAACTACTTTGCTAATCAAGAAGAACTTCTGTAAAAAATTTCCAGCGAGTTCATCCCATGTCGTGATAGACCCTGGTGCCTACGAGTCTAACAAAGAAAATGCGTTATTAATCAAAGATAAGGGGAACAACTGAAGATGAATAGCATCATCAGTGACCACGTTATAATTAAAAGTATCACAGAGTTAGAGGAATTGTTATCCTAGAGTCCTCTGTCATTGTGCCCCTAAATTGTAGGTTTCTGGATCATCTGAATTATTGTCAGTTTGATCTCAAATTTATTAACTGTAATGTTGGCCTTGCTATACTTTCTTGAACCATGTCCAAACTTGGTAAGGTATAATCCCTTAAGGTTCTTTCGTTTCAAGCCATTTGTATGTTTGCGGGTAGTTGTGGGGCTGGTGGGTTTCCTAAGGCTTTATCGTCAGCGTCACCGAACAGTGGATTTTTACGTGGTACATTAGTTGCAACAGGTGGTGCTGGATCTTGCATCTATTTTTGTTACTGCTGCTGTAGACAATTTTTTGGATTATTCTTTTTGGATCTTTAATAGGGGTGCCCCTACTACGAGTCATACACTAAACCCAGAAAAAGACAATTAGTAATGATAGATAAAATAAAATCGTATCTACAACTTAAAAGTTTTCTAATTATTCTTTTACGTGCAAAAATTAAATTTAAACTAGTAATGTTGCCTCCTTGGCAACAATGTAACAACTTGACCGCCTCCGGACATACTAACGTCTATAGTATGAATACTGCAATAAAATAGAAAACTACAATGCAGTATCTGCAAGTATATGGGTTGAGTTGTAATATAGTTTTTATAACAGTGTAGTGAGTACTCTAAGGATCGTACCCAAGATAAGGGAATGTTAGATCAATTTTAACTTAAACACTAAAATATTTAATTAGCAGTTTAAATCAATTCTAGTATGAAAACATGATAACAGGGTTTTTAGGGTTTAATAATAATAACATAAAAGAAATAAACGTTCAAGAGATAGAAGAGTAGAATGAATCAAATCTTGATTATGGGTGATTAGCTTTTTTCGGTAATCCCCATCAACTGTTGTTTTGGGTTCCTTATCAATCAACTAGTCATTACCTTAGCAAGATCTTCCGATCTTCCACTAACATAATGAATCAGTAAGAACTACTTATCTTCCGACCTCACAATCTAGACTAGCTTGGGGTGAAGGTGTTCACGGATAGACAATACTAATTTTGGGTTAATTCCCACATTGATGACTTCTTGTGTTGCGATATAGCGACCAATATTTGTTTAGTATGCATTCTAAAGGTCTCTTACATGTTTACAAGGTGCGTTAGCTCTTCTTTAGGCCTTATTCGGCCCCTAAGGTCAATAAAAGACTCAATTTGCACACTTTATTGAATATAAATATAACTAAGAAAACTTAACTAAAATATAATGAAAATGCTTGTATTCAAGCTCCTTAAATGCGAAAACTAGTTTAATTTGCTACACCAAATTACGACAAATCAAATACTTTCACTAATGAAATTCATTTGTTCCTCAGCTCTATTACCTCTCTTGCCAAGACACGAACGAGCTCTTCTTCGTAAGACAAATTTGGTTCAGCCTCTAATTCTTCAATCTGTACAACATGATCTAGATTTGATCTATATCTTCTCAACATAAATACATGAAACATGTTATGGATCTTTGATAACTCAAGAGGTAGAGCCAACATGTAAGCTACATGTCCTACTTTCTCTATAACTTTATAAGGTTCTACAAATCTTGGACTCAATTTTCCCTTCTGGCCAGACCTGATGATCTTCTTCCAACGAGAGATTTTTAGAAATACTTTATCACCGATTTCAAAATAAATTTCTTTTCTCTTCAAATCTACATATGCTTTGTGACGATCCCAAGCAGTATTTAAATGACTAAGAATAACAGAGACTTTTTCTTTAGTTTCACATACCAATTCAAAATCCATTAACTTTCTTTCACTGAGCTCTATCTAACAAGTAGGTGTTCTACACCTTCTATCATATAAAGTTTCAAAGCGATACATTTTCAAACCAGTGAAAACTTTAGTTGGAAGCAACTCAACCAAAGGAATATACATTTCCCAATTCATTCAAAAATTAATTACACAACATCTCAACATATCCTTTAAGGCTTTAATAACTTTTTTAGACTGGCAATTAGTTTGAGGATGAAATGTAGTACTGAATTGATGTTTAGTTCCCAAAGACCTCTGTAACTGATTCTAGAATCTCGAAGTAAACCTAGGATCTCTATTAGAAACTATAGAAGATGGGCCAAACAATATATGTATGACTTGATGCTTATGTCCTAGATAAGGTAATATCTCCCTATAACTATATTTAGGGTCAACGCACTTAAAAATTTCAATCTTATCATCTATGTCCATCATCAACTCCTTTTCCCAACATCTATGGTAGCTCTAGAGACGGCCAAAATTTTCCTTCTTAGTAGGACCAGAATCTTAAGATCCTTTTTGAGGTCCAATACAATAAAATCCATTGAGAGAACAAATTATCTAACTCTAACTACTATGTTCTCAATGACTCCTTTGGGATAGTCTAACGATCAGTCGGCAAGCTATAAGGTCACTAGCATCTCTTTAAGATCCCCTAATCCTAACCTCTGATAAATCAATAATGGCATGAGGTTGATGCTAGCTCCTAAATCTCAAAGGGCTTTTCCGAAATTCACTTTTACTATTTTTAAAAGGATTGTGAAGCTGCTTGGGTCCTTAAGTTTTGGGGGAACTTTTCTGGATACACACGTACTACACTTGGCGTTAAGAGCAATTTTCTCTCATTTCCCAATCTTCTTCCTCGTAAACATATCTTCCTTAAGGAACTTAGCATATTTTGACATTTTTTCTAAGAGCTCTAACAATGGGAAGTTAACATTCAAAGCCTTAAACATGTTAAGAAAACTTAGAAATTTTTCACTTTCCTTTTTTTTTTCTTTCCTCAATATGGGCCAAAAAAGTATGGGTACTTGACTCAGTGGTACAATCGACCTATCCTCTAACTCAGATTGCTTGGGTTCTGTAACAGCTCGTTTTCAGTGAAATTGAAATAGTGGTTTTGAGACCACAAATTCGAGTCCATAAGAAAAATTATTTTAATATTATTGCGTAGATAAGTATGATGATTCATCAATGGAAAATTAAATAAAGAAAATGACTAAATTGGAAAGATGAAATAATAAAAGATGACATTTTAATTAAATCACAAAATTTCATCATTTTCATCATCTTTCCCAAAATTAAAACGTGTAAACCCTAGCCATGGAAAACTAAGCTCAAGCCAACTTAATCTAGTTATCTCGAATTTTGCAAAATTCAAAGCATCCCATTTGATTGTGATCCTGCATGTGTTGTGAACACCCCATAGCTCTTATGAGTGTCCTGATATATGGCTCTTCGGAGCTTCTTGATTAAAGGCCCCTTCATGAGCTTCCCGATTATTTAGCTCTCTAGAGCTTCCCGATATTGGCTCGGTCGAACCTTTTCGATTAAAGGCTCTTTGATGAGCTTTCTGATTAATAGCTCGCTTAAGCTTCTCGATATTTGGCTCGCAAGAGCTTCCCGTTATACAGCTCACATAAACTTCCCGTTATATGGCTCGAAAGAGCGTCCCGTTTATGTGCTCATAAGAGCATTCCTGCATATGAATTGACAGATTACAGATTTGTACACTTCATGTGTAATATCCGTGTATCCATCGATATTATAAATAATTTAACGAGCAAAGTTATGACATGAGAAATTATAAAATTGACGCGTATTGTTACGAGTATATACTTGAAATACAAAGATATGATATGCATATGTTTCATGGACACTTGATGTGATAAATATATGTATGTCAAAATTGAATATTGATGAGTTCATACATGTTTCTTGTTATATATGTAAGTTACATGGCTAACATACTTGATGAGGATATGTGTTTAGGCAATTGACCAAATTGGTTTGAGCATATTTATTTGTTGCCTTAAATGTGAATTAAATGGTAAGTTAATTTCCATTATACGAACTTACTAAGCATTAAATGCTTAATCTATTTAATTCATCTGTCTTATAATACTTGGAGGCTCGTAAAGGTTGGAAGCTGGTGGGAGCTACATCACACTATCCCTCGGACTCTTTAGTATATATAGCAAACTAATTTTGGTTATAATGGCTTGTATAGGCTCAATATGACCAATTATAGCAATGTAAATGTTTGGTTGTAACTAGCCATTGGAATGACTTGTGAATGACATATATTGATGTGTTTATTTATGGTCTTAATGTGTTTGATGAGTCTTTGAATTGGTTAAATGAGAGAGATTATAAAAGCTCATAATTAATTGAATTGAGTTAGTATAATTGGTAAGATGTACATGTATATGAATTGGGTCAATTAAGGGAAACTGAATACTTAGACATATGGGATGTTATAACATGTGCTAAACATGGTTTTAGCTTAATTTGAATGATTGGTATTGCCTTATAAATTTGTTAAAGTGTTGATGTAGGTGGAAGATAATTTAGGTGAGAAAAGTGGCATTGGAAATGGCATATTTTCTTCCATACGGGCAGAGACACGGGCATGTGTGTCAGCCGTGTGTCCCGTGTATCTTAAAAATTGAGAAACAGAATGCTCAAAATTATCCACGCGGCCTAGCACAAAGGCATGTGACTTGGTCGTGTAACCCCTGCACCTAATTAATGCAAGTCAAATTGCTCACACAGCCTAGCACACGGGTGTGTGGCTTGGCCGTGTGACCCAAGTCAGAGAGTTATACGGGTATGGACCCACACGGCCTGAGACACGATCGTGTGTCTTGCACCTAGGAAAAATTTTGACATTTTGTAAAAAATTCCCTGAGTACCCGGTTTGTCCCAACTTATTTTTAATGTATATTTTGGGCCTCAAAGGCTCTTATAAGGGACATTATGATTGATTATGATTAGTTTTCTGATATGAATTAGAAATGGTATAAAATGTTTATATTTGATCTGTAAATTTTCGTAATGCTCCATAACCCTGTTCCGGCGACGGATATGTGTTAAGGGTGTTACATGTTCAATTTCAACTTCTACTCTCTCGCCTACCTTATCTTTATCACTGGGAGTGCGAGTGCTCTCTTCCTTCATTACTACATTCTATCCACTCACATATCTGATAGGATCCTTAACCACCATTCCAAATCTAAGGGTAATGGCCTTAGCATGTTCTTTCTTTTCCCTCTTTGGGTTCAGTTCAGTATTACTCGGTATACTAAAGGAAGCATTGTTTTGCAGCATACGTAAAATTTAGTCTAATTGACCTCGCATTAAGTGTACTTTTGCTTGCACTAAATGCAAGCCTTCATCTAGTTTACTCAAATGAATGGGTATCGGAGGGTCACTATTGTAGACGAGTTTTCTCTTGCTTTCTTGGGGTGCCTTAAATGGCTTTGGAAGTTGGTATGGTATGTTAGGCCTAGGCGGGTTATAGTTGGGTACATTTTGATTAGAGGAACCCCCTTGGTTCCCTTCCCACCTAAGATTGGGGTGATTTCACCACCCTGGGTTGTAGGTGTTAGAGTACAAATTGTACCCCCTATTTTCTAAGTAATTGGCCTCTGCATGATTGTATTCGTTGTGGCCTCCCCAGTTAGTACCTTCACTATCATTCCCTGCATTTGAGTTTATTAGAAGCGGTTGGTTTGGGTTTTGCGATTTTGCGAGCTTATTTCAAGATGGTTCAACCTCTCAAAGATGTGCTGAAATTTGTCTTCATTATCGACCACATTTATGGTTGGTTATTTGGTTCGGTATGTGAACCACTCAGCCAATCACATGTATGAGTTCATTGCCATGTCATCTATAAGTTGGCAACCTTTAGCATAGTCTTCGATATGAACATCCTTGCAGACGTTCCATCAAGACTAGATCACAAATTCCCATCAAGCCTATTGTAAAAATCTTGTAATTGCAACCAATCTTGTAAACCATGATAAATGCACTTACGTAGCATTAACTTGAAGCATTCTTACGCTTTGTATAGTGACTCTCTCTCGAATAGTCAAAAATTTGTAATATGCATTCGCAACTTCATGGTCTTATTCAGAGGAAAGTATTTGGCCAAGAATAGACTTGCTAGCTCATCCTATGTGTTTATCGAGTCCATCAGCTGCGAATCTAACCACATGAAAGCATTATCAGTCAAAAAAAAAAGAATAGCCGAAAATGTATAGCTTCATCAGATACTCCACTATATTTAAAAGTATCAAATATGGTCAGAAAATGCTTAAGGTGCTAGTTCGGGTCTTCGTTCATCGATCATCAGAATTGAAGATTCCCATAGATTATTTGAATCATAGCTGGCTTAATCTTGAAATTGTTAGCATTAATCGCTAGACAATTAATGCTTCTTGGACAACATCGAGATTAGGCATAACGTAGTTTCTCAATGTCCTTTCTACCATTGCTTATTTGTAAATTGAAGGAAGATATTCCTCGACTCTTAGGTCGTCAATTGGTTGGCCTATAACTGGAATTGGGGCTTCCCTCAAAACTTGTCCTCATTGAGCATGTTTCAAGATTCTTTTCAATTCTAGTTCGAATGGTGCAATCAAGTTTCCGGTCCGAGTCATACACTACCTCCTGTAAGCAAAAGAGGTTCACACAATCAATAAATTTTTTGAACAAAATAAGAAGCAAAGAAACAAAGTAAAAAGTTGTATCTATAAACTTAGTTTTTGTCAATTATCTCCCTACAGAGCATGCAATAAAACAAACATCACTCAATCTAGCACCGGCTCCCTAACAACGATGCCAACAACTTGACTGCACCCTAGTGTGTGTGCACCAGAGCTGAGAATCAACACTAATATCACAATCAAATCAAAATAACTACATGCAGTGTCTACAAGTGTGACAGGTCAGTTGTAATATAATTTGTACAATAAGGTACTGGAGTACTCTGAGGATTGAACCTACAAGAGTTGGCGATTAAGTGAATTCTAGCTAAAAACATGTAAATAAAGAGTCTAAACAACTACACGCTAGATAACATAGTATGGCAGGCCATGAAAGTGAGATTATTTAAATCGTAAAGTATGCAAATCTAGGAAACTATTCAATCAATAACAAATAGTGGTTAGTTGACTTCAATATGGTTAATTAATCATCAAATTTGGGAACTAAAATGCTTAAACTCCTAAAGTAGCTTAATTTTACCTTTCGGTCTCAATTTTACCAAATTAGACAAATTAGTCCAGTTAATCTCTCAATCTCACCCAACTTACCCGGATTAATGAATTGATGCCCAATAAGATTACCTCTCGGTCTCGCTTATCTTAATTTACCCTCAGAGGCGTCAATCCTAAGTTTTTAAGTTCATTTATTTTAGTCTAATTTATTACAATTTAGTCCTTGACCCAGAATTAGTTTTCCTACATCTCCATCAACCAACCTCCTAGGGTTTAGTTACAGCTAACTAACATAAAAGAAACATACATGAAAGCCATTAATATAAGACTTGAACAAAAATATGAAAGTTTTGGTTTTTACTTTGAAAGAGTTAAAAGAAAATCAACTAACAACAAAGTAATTGAACAAGAACAATAAAGATGAGATTTTTAATAGATGAAAGGAAACCAATTGAGATAACATTAAATTAGAGATGAAAATGTCATTACAAGCAAGTTAGAGGTCCTAAACATGCAAATAAACTTAAACTACATTGTTAGCTAACTTAACTAACGCTAAGAATATAAAGGAAAGCAAATAAACAAACATAAATTTAAATCTACGACTATGGAGAAAAATAACTAAAACCCCAAAAATGAAATAAAACTAAGAAGATGATTAAAAATTATGCCTCATGCTCCTCTCACTCTTTTCAACCAATTTTGGCTATTTTTTAGTAGCTATTCTATCCATTATTCTTGACCAAAATGCCCCTCAACATGTCTTTTAGATTGGTGCTTCAATTGGATAATGACTACCTTTGATGTCAAATTTTGTCTCCTCACAACAGTGATATTGTGATACCCATGGTCTGGATATTGCAATACCGTCAACAGTATCAAAATAGGGGTTTCCTTGAAGGTTGGGTATTGCAATAACCAATGAGGATATCGTGATACCATTGTAGGTGATCTTCATTATTCTCTTCATTTCAGGACTGTCGAGGGTATCATGGTTTCCAGGCCTCGATATTGTGATACCCCTTTTATTGGTGATGTTTTCTCTAAAAAATAGCCACTATTGAGTTTCTACAACACTTAATCAATCTTTAGTGTCCAAATGGCACATTTGGCCAATTTGGGTTTCAAAATGAGTAAAAAAAAAGTAAACACTTATTGAATAGAAAATTTAAAAACTATGCTAAACTATAGAAAAAACACTAATTTGCTTGAAAACAATTTTCTTATGTATAATAGGGAAGTCTAATTTGACATATCAAAGTATGACAGATCAAGCTCAAATATATCATATCTAGCAAGATTCAATGATATTAGATATCCATATTCCAAGTTTGAAATTCTTCTCCGGCTTGAACTCCCCATCTTCCTCCTATTTTTTGATTGAAGCTCGTGCACTTTTAGGCTCTAGTTGAAAGTTAAATTTGAAGACTGGGCTAATACAAAGACGAGTCCAATTTCAGTGTCACAAATTTCACCTTCGTAATAAATCACAACTCTAATTCATCTACTCATATTCAACCAAATAGCTCGTTTCACACGTTTAAAACAAAAAAAAAAAGTATAGAGAAAAATGAGTACGCATCACCCAAATGAAAAAAAATGACACACACTTGAACGAATTACTTTTGTTGGGTCGATTTTTGAAATCCAAATTTTTTAACATAAACAATTTTTTTCTTATGCAAATCTCCTTATAAAAACAATCTACTCTAAATTTCAATGTGGAACCTTTATAGAATGTATTCATTATATAGCTAATAATACCCCCAGATATCAAATATAACTTCAAATTATTGAATAAGATTGGATAAGGCAAGTCCTAAAAAACGCTTCTAAGTAAAAACGTTTTCCTAAAAAGTTTAAATAATTTTTAGAAAAGCGAGTCTTGATAGAAGCATTTTTCGCAACAAATGTGGGATGAGATGTTGTCTGGGATTCTCGGGATTTTATGTTTGAAAATTATCCCGGGATTCTCGGCTTCTGAAATAAACAATTAGGGTTAGGGTTAAAAATGGGGGGGGGAAATGCATCCTGATTATTTTAGAACCAGGAATCTGAGACGATTATGTTAAAAACATATTCCTCCCCCCCTAGGTTGCCTATATAAAGGGGACTTTCGCTCCCCCTACTCCATCAAATCTCTTACCCACCATCTCTTAGAAAAAAATGTTTACTCTATTTTAATTTTTTTTCTTTTGGTTGCATGTTAAAATTTCCAAGTTTAAAGATTTATTTGACTTTCTCTTTGAGAGAGACATAATGATAGTTTTAAAGTGTGTTTGAGTTCATGGTGATGTGGTGACGCTCGAAGACTCACACATTCCATCTGTCGTGTGGAGATAAAACCATTACCTTAGAAGCCTATTGCATTGCAACTCAGGCTCCCAATTCATGGTGATTATACAGTCACGAGTTGAAATGTAAATAGGGTTTCAAGTTGACAAAGGTTATGTTGTCAAGGGTTTGAGTGTAACTTAGGCCCCCAGTTGATAGTAGTTAAGTAGTCACGGGTCCAGGTTTCACTCTACCAGAAGAAGGTGCTTTATAAACCCAATACATAATTATAATATCATAATCATTGAGAAAAACATAGGGGTTTCTAGTATAATCAATATATTCTTTTTCTCCATCTCCACCAAAGGCAATGATCCTGTTACTATCAACTGTGACAGAGTTAGCGGTAACAAGACTTTCAGGGGGTAGAGTTACTATGAGGTGGAGAAAAGTTGAAATGCAACTTGAGGTGACAACGGTTGCTGTGATTAATAACTATAACCGCTGCTGCCTCGACTCGCGTTTCAGCTTTTCTCCAGCATCCTTGTAACTCCTCCTTCTTTGTCACAGGTCATAGTAACAGGGTCACTGCCTTTGGTAAAGATGGACAAAAAGAAGTTGATTATATTAGAAACCCTTGTGTTTTCCCCTATGATTATGATCTTAAACTTATGTATGCAATTTTTAAAACATCCTCTCCTAGTGAAGTGAAACTTGAAACCGTCACTGTAAAACAATTGTCAATTGGGGGCCCGAGTTATACTCCAACCCTTCACAGCATAACCTTTGTCAACTTAAAACCCTAGTTACACTCCAACCTGTGACTGTATAATCACCGTCAACTAAGAGCCTGAGTTGCAATACGATTCGCTTAATGGTTCCATCGCTACGCAAAAGATGAAAGGTGTGGATTTTCGAGCACATCACATAAAAAGTCAAAAATACTTCAAAACTATCAAAATATCTATTTGAAACAAAAAAAAAAGAAAAAGAAAAAAAATCCCTTTAAACTCAAATTTCCAAACATCAAACCAGAAAAAAAATTCCTCACGAGGTGAAAAGGCGTCCAAAACCCTAACCCAAAATAAATCTTTTTTTTTTGGCATATTTGCCTAATTTTGCCAAATAATTCCACTGCCTTTTGATCTAAAATCAAAGCATTTTTGAACCATTTTTTATGTTCTTCCCTATCCAAAACCCTAACCCAAATTTAGCATCTGACCAAAATTCCATCCTTTTTACTGTCATTTTCAATTGAATCCTTAACAAATTCGCATCAAAATCAACTATGAAAGAAACGAAACCAGTTAAATTGAATGCACAGCAACATCAGCAACACGAAAACGGTCACTTTTCCCCGTTCAAGTTCGCCAAGTTATTAGATCCGGAAGCTTCTTGGGATAAAGTAAGTCTTTATCCTATTTTATCATTAATTAAAGGGCATGGTGCTTTTTTATTGAGCTTATTCAGTTCTAGAAGTACTCTGATTTAATGGGTTTTCTTTTTTTTCCTGTTAAATGAAATTTAAATAGGATGATCATAACTGTAACTGAATTGGGTTAATTCAGGAAAGGAAAATTGATGATGGGTTTTGATTGATTTTTGGAGCAGGATCAATTAGGAGATGTATTGCATTGGATTCGACAAGTTGTGGGGCTTTTATGTGGATTATTATGGGGAGCAATCCCTGTGGTTGGAGGCATTTGGATCTTCGTGTAAGTTCTCATATTCATGTTGCTTGCACTTGTGAATTGCAGTGTTTCAGATTCATATTGGATTTGTTGAATCTGTTGCAAATTTGGTGATTCACTAGATTTTTAGATGCCTTTTTGTGAGCTGAGCTGTATGATATGCGTTTATGCTTGTTCTAAAAGGAAGGATTTCTTGACTTTACACTGCTGTAATGGGATTGAACTGCGATGTCAACATGAGGTGATCGAGTTTGATAAAATTGTAGATTGGCTGACCAGTGGTCTCTGATAATTCTTAGCAATTGGATTCTAGCATTTTCTTAACCTAGAATATAAGCATTTTGAATTTATGCACAAAAACTTTACAAAAGTGTGTGTCGAGGTAGGGTTGTCCGGGTCGTATGCCACTATGCCAATGTTTAATTGACATACCAGAGTGTGTTAGTACTCTATAGTTCTTGGGTTTCTGGAACCATATTTAATATATAAGACATGGGGGCCATTTTGCTGCATTGATAGTACCTTTAATCAGTGGAGTTAGGCTGCACATGTCCATCTGCATACATGCCCCTGGTTCTTTTGATGTAATTTTCTAGGCTGTATCCACAATTTTGTGTGTATCATCTGTTGCTGGTCTTCAATAAGTTTTTTACTTGCATTTTTCAAGCATGAATGTTCATGTCACTATACCATTTCTTTGAAAGGATGATTACCTTTGGTGTTCTCGTATTGATTGTGAAGAATTCAGTCAATAAGCAAGTAATTGTAGTATTTTTATTTTTGTATTTGTATTTCTTTACTCTTTCATTACTATTCTTTGAGAAACTTTTAGTCAATCATTTGATGTTGATATTCATTTGCAGTTTTCTGGTCATATCCACTTCAATCATATACGGTTATTATGCTATGATACTAAAGGTCGATGAAGAAGAATTTGGTGGTCATGCAACCCTTCTCCAAGAAGGGCTTTTTGCTTCAATAACTCTCTTTCTGGTACTGAAACAATTTTTGATTATTTCTTTCAGATTCAAATGCCGATGATGTGCAACTTTCCTATGTTTATAGCTAACGAAACCCTCTTCTTTTTTTCATTCAGTTGGCGTGGGTTCTAGTATACAGCTTGGCCCACTTTTGATATACTTTTGTATCATCAACCTGCTGTCCTGTGTTTCAACAACACATATCAAGGATTCGATTCCATTAGGCAAGAGGAACCATTCATTATTCCCAGAAAACAATTAGAAACTTTCTTACTTTGGAAAATGCCAATAGGTATTGCTTTTTTACATTTCATTGTGCAAAAGATTCTGATTTTGCAGATCATAAACCTTTTTAAATGGTTTATATATGTTTGATTTCAGTGTTACCTTATTGAGCCCACAGAATGAAGCAGTTTGTGGTACTTGATGCTAATCTAAAACACTGTTTTGCATTGCTTCAAATAATCCATCTCCAGCGAACTTTCTTGTTGATACCATAGCAATGCTAAATTTGTTTGTGGTTTTGGCAGCTTGAATGTTCTTTTACATGAAAAAAAAGGGTGGATTTCTAGTAGATGTGCGGATTTTTACTGGAGGATGGTAGTGGGTTGGGTATCTGCAATATTCTTGTAAAATCTGAATTCCAATATGCTAAATCCGCTTTAAAATCTAAATTTGTATATTACCTGCATTACTATCCGAATCTAAATTAATTAAATTATCTACTAGAATTTTACAAATTAAATTTAAATTATTTGGATGTTCGAATTTGAATCCGAATTTGTACTCATTTTGAATTTACTATGAATAATAATTAGATTATTTGAGTTCATATATTATCCGAATATGTAATAATTTAATTTGTTGAAAAAGTAGGATATCAAAATCTGTACTATTTATTGTCATCCTTATTCGAAAATCAAATCCATTCAATTTCAACAATCTCATCGTAAAATGTCAAAATTATTTCAACTTGACCTTAAATTTATTCAAATTTAAAAGGTTTTTAATAAGCAATCGAAAGTCACTTCAAAAACTTTAGAACCCTAATTAGTCTAATCAATTCAATCCGTTAAAATGCCAAATTTTTAGGACCCCCATCCATTCCTCGTTTGTGTGATATCTCATGGGCATTTTGATACCATGGTTCCATGACAATGCCTACTGGGTTTTATATTTTAGTTTTATTAGATTCAAGACGCATTTATATTAAAATGGTTACCCACAAATTCTAAGTCATCTCAACAAGTGAAACGGATTTGATTAGAGCAGAAAACAAAGAGGATTTTGCCCAATTCAAAGCTAAAAAGCTACTTCAATTAAAAGGAACACATTGCCTCATCTTCGCCAACACTTGTTTCTTACATGTTTAGCATGCAAGTCATCATGAAATTACGTCATTACCTATTTAGGAACTCCATAAAAAGAAAATGAATCTCTAATCATTTAATCATATCCAAATACACATGAAAGATATCACTCAACTATTAATTCCCCTGAACAACATACTTGTTCAGGGGATGCACATCAAATTTATCATTTCTCTCCAAGCCACAGGTACAACCTTGAAACATTTACTAATACTCTTATGTGCCATATCTAACAGTACTAAATCTGGTTGGCAGCATTGAACTAAACATAGACAACCACACAGAAATGACATGCAAACAAATATAATACTACTCTAAAAGGAATTACCTCTGAATGAGGCCTTTGTATTCTACAGCAACAACACGGATTTCGAACCATACCAGCGTAGTTTTAACTGTTTCAAAAATATCATTTAAAAACAAAGTGAAAGAATAAAGATCTAGATGGAAATTAGATACCTATGCTCTATCAAACATGTCAATCTCATCAACTATGACCAAAGCTGGAAAACGACAAATGCGTGATCATGTCCATAAACAAAATTTTGTAGATGTTTGTCAACTCTCTAATGAAGTCTAAAATTCCACAGTTTATAAAACAATTTTCCTTTTTAAGTAAAATATTTTTATTATAAAAGAAAACAGTAATCCAGCTAGAAAGTCTAAATAGGAACTCCAATTAATATAATAGAGAAAAATCGACTCTACGGCTCAACAAACACAATCAGACCCAAGGGAGCTCTTCTGCTCATATTTGCCATGAAATCAGCAGCCTTATTATTCATTCGGGGCGTGTACTGCCCTTGACAACCCATGATCTCCACAAAAGCTCCTTAATTCTCTTCATCAGATTAGAATCATCAATTCTGTTTTGTTGTTGGATCATCTCAATAGCAGTCCAACTATCAGTCAACTACCACCTAGTTTATTCCTTGCTCCCAAGCTAGCTCCAGACTATGTATGATCACCCAAAGCTCAGCATCTAGGACTCAGCAAACTCCTATGTTTCTGCCATATCCTGATAACCAGCTTCCTTTAGAGTCCCTGAGCAGTGCACCAGCCGAAGCTAAAAAATCATTAATTCTATTCCTTGTTTAGGTAAGTGTGTGTTCCATAAACTACAAAATTAAATACTCAATTTATATTATAGAACCATTTGATATAGTAAATATAATTATTTTGTTTGATAATTTTTTTTTATTTTTGAAAATTTAATTTTATTATTTATTTTATTTTAAATAATTTTAGATAAAATTTGAATATTTTATTTTTTAATAAAACGCGAAAATAATTTATTTCAAAATAAGATTTGACAAAATAGGTTATAGGGTCTTAAAAACTCTTGATTTTTTTTTACTCATTTGAGCCTTAGGATTACAATTAATTAAGCCCTTTAACTGTTAGAATTATCAGTCAACTTTACAAAGTAAATAGCAACAATTTTTTGCATGTTGTTTTCATAGTGTGACATGATAGGATTGTGCCACGAGGTGAAAGCTAGTATTTTATATATAAAATCATTAAAAATTATAAAATTATAGGAAATCATAAAATATATAAAAATTAGGCCTAAAAAATGCCTCAACAAAAAATCACAAAAATCAATTTAACCCTTATAAAAAAGTGCACCCAATTAAGCTCATAATGACTTAAAAAAATTAATTGGCCCTTTTAGTTAACGAAAATTGTCAATTAACTGGTTTGACCATTAACTTCGCTAACATGGTTGACGGAGGCCACCATAAGGTGCCACATGGCAGTATGCTGATGTGGTATGCCATTTCAACAAATATATATTTAAATATATTTAATTTTTTAAAAAATATTTTTTAAAAAATAAAATCTTGTTTAACTAAATAAAATGTGCATAAAAAAAAGATTCTGGACAAATGATTGTCTAGATTCATTTTGGATTAGTGCAAAACTAAAAAAATATTAAAAATTATTTAAAAAATTCTACATTATATATAAATTTCAAATGTACAAAAACTCAAATCTATGTTAACAAATGATATATCTTTGATATAATTTGTTTCGAGCACAAATAGTTAATTCTTTAAAAGACTTTGGCATGTTGTATAGAATGTAACACAAGCCCCTATATATGAATTGTATGCACATGTCGATGACAGAGAACTATGACAATTTTTCCTTGCAGTTCAAGCTTAAATTTCTCCAACAATGAATATGATAAACAATTGGCTTGTCTTTCCATTGTCGTGAGCCTAGTCGTGCTGATAGTGCAACGAGTGTTGTAGCATCTTTTGATAAATTCTCACTCATGTTCTTCCCAATTGTCAATCATCTCAGGCTCAAGGTCAATGTACCAATCAAATGCATTTCCTTTTAATGATTAGACAAACTACTTCACCATAAGATCTCTGTTAGTGTTGGCCCCATTGCAAGTTTCAACGAACTGTACAATATATTGACGTGGATTTTCTTTGCAATTGAACTGTCGGAACTTTGGAGGTTGGTACTTTTTAGGCATCCCCAAATAATTAACCTTTTGAGTGTATGGCTTTGCTTACGTATATAAAAGTGGAGAAATATTTTTAGCTTGATGTTTGATGGCTTTCTTGATGAACTCTTTGAGTTTACCTGAAAAAAACCTTTTAAATTCCTTTTTCATTTGTCTTGGTTTCACCAACTTCCTGAAGAGTTTGATGTTGAGTTTCATTGGAAGAGTTTGGTTGCTTCCATCTAAGCGTTCAATTTGAGTCATCATGAATCATGAAACCAATTTTATCCTCCGTTCCCTTGATGCTTGTTGCAATGGATTCCACGAATTTGCAAGTGAAGTCATTTGTTCTTCAAAGGAAGTAGTGCCAGTTGTCATCACAGGCACAACATCTAACTTTGAAGATAAGCTTTACTAACTTTTAAGTTGAAGAAGATTTGAGATTTGACTTGTTGAAAAGGTTCTTCACAAGAGTCATCGCAGTTTTGATGAACTTAATTGTTGAAAAAAAATGAGATTAAAGATAAAGATTGTCCCACCAAGTATGCCAGAAATTTGTGCACATAAAAAAATAAACCAGAAAGATTAGAATAATTATTTTTTAAAAATTATTTATAAAGTTGAGCTACAATATATGAATAAATCATTTGATTCTTTTTCTCGATAGAGCTTTGATCCAAAGGTCATCTAGCTTGATCTTGAGCCAATGTTATCCACTTCAAGGTTTGTTGATACTTGATCTTGAAAACGAGTTTAGATAGATGTTTGCTTGAGAATTTGATTTAATTTGAATTCAAGGATTTTCGAGACTTGCTTTTGAAAATAAGTTAGAGAGGGTTTGATCTAAGGGTCTTCAAGATTTAATCTTGGATGGTTGAGTCCGCTTCAAGAGTTGTTGAAACTTAATAGTGAGGAATGAGTTTTATTTCCTTTATGTTGGTGCAACTGGATTGTGGAGAGCTTTGATCCAAAGCTGTCTAAACTTTCATATTGGAAGGATGATTTTGCTTAAAGGGCCCTTTAGGCTTGATCTTGAAGAACAGGTTTAACCACCTTTTATCGAATGAACAAGATAGAAAAGCAACTTTATTTAGAATTGGTGCAATGTTCTTATGAATTTCTTCAAGTTATGAGATTTCTTGGGATTTCGAACGAACTTCTAATTCTCAAAATTTTCTCTTTAAGACCGATTTGTGAACTTCTATACTTTTGAAGTTGTGTTAAATAGCTCGAAGGTGGCTCATGATAATGTCATTTAGTCAAGTAAAAGAAAGTTTTTGTAGAATATAATTTCTTTATTTGAGTGTTCTATAACAAATAAACTCTTTTATTTATTATTGATTTCATATTACTTTAAATTAATTGGTGATAAAATAATAATTAATGAATATAATTTCTTTTATACAAAGAATGATTTTAATTTTTAATTAGAAATAAATAATAATGACACATGATGAATTAGTTTAATTTTTTTTATTATGCTCACTTCCTAATATCAAATAAATAAAATTGATTCGTATATTTTGACAAGAATTTAATGATCTCATGGGTAAATTATATAGATAGTCAATCAATTATTAAAAATTTTTATTTTAGGCATCTAAAATAAAAAAAATTATAATTTAAGCACTCACGTTACATTTGTAAAAATCATAAAAGTCAAGCTAATGTGGCAGTTAAAAAATTGGTACAATATTAAATTTAATCCTTAACTTTTACATAGTATATCAATTTAGTCATAATTTTAAAAAAATAATCCTCAAAATTTACAAATGGTACCAATTTGATCCTAATTCTAAAAAAATATAAAAATATAAAAAACACAAATATTTTTAAAAATATATAATAATTTTAAAAAATATATAAAAATAAAAAAATATTTTCAAAAAATTATAATAATAAATTTAAATTTTATATTAATATTAATATTAAATAAAATAAAAATCCTCTCCCTCCCCCACCATGGTTCCTCTCCCTCTCTGTTGCTACTACAAATTAGGATCAAATTGAGATTATTTGTAAATTTTGAGGGTTAATTTTTTAAAATTATGACTAAATTGATATAATATGTAAAAGTTAAGAGCTAAATTTGTTAGTATATTGATTTTTTTAACTGCCTGTAATTCTAATGAGAGTGACAAAAATGACTGAATTATATAATGCTCGTGCTTATTTTGGGTGACTAAAATAAAAAAAATTAATAATTGGGTAACTATTTATGTAATTTACCCTATAGTTATTTCCATTTAAAAGTTTAATTACTATGGGAAAGAATAGGAAATTTTCAAAAAGATGTTATCTAAATCTCAGCAAATAGTGGATCTAATATTATTAAAATCTACAAAAATCAAATGGAGATTTGCATTACTTTTTACTATTATTAGGAGCACGGTTTTAGGTCAGTACATGATGCAAGCAATGGTGAGGAAAATTTCTACTGAATAATTTCCTATTACATTACACATTTACACACATGTTTCTTTCTCCTTATAAAACTTGCATAAATTCCTCTTGTATTTTCCTAAAATAACTTTTGACTACCATCTTGCTATCTATACTACTCTACTTTGCAAGCTTTTTGGTCTGAATTTAAACGTGATTCTTTGTTAGAAACAGTAACTTGTTATAAAAATAATCACTTTGTTCATATCAAATAAATGGAAACTTAACATTATAACCCTATCTCTAACAAGCTGTATTCTTCCATAACCAATATCATTGAATCAACAACAAAAAGAAAAAGAAAACCGGCTACAAGGAAGGTTTGTCTGAACTCTGAAACACGACAGGATCTGTGTAATACCAGAATTCAGAAAACCAAACCTTTATTATTATTATTAATGATATATTGAAACACCGTTAACTCTTTTCCACAATGGGAATCCTCCCATATGTTCTGTTTTCTTGTTTTGTTTGATCCCTAACTGAAAAACCATGCACATATGTCCCAAAACTGTGAAAGAAAATTACCTGTATGATTTTTTGTTTTTTTTGCACTTTGGGTATTTGATTTTTGGTGTTTGAAGGGAGAAGGGAAAAAAAAGGGTTTGTTTTGAGGGGTGTTTTGCAAGACGGGGCATGGATTCCAAGATTGAAATCAAGGTGACCAATCCAAAGAACGGAGATAAGGTAGTGCATTCGGTGAGACCAGGTCGTGCCACGTCACCGTCACCATCGTCACAGCCATCTCAGTCGTCTGACGGGCGGCGTAGGCGGCAGGGACAAGGGTACGGGCATGGAGAGGGAGAGGGGCAAAGGAACAGGGGCACGGAAGGGCAGCAAGCAGGGCGGTTGATTGATTTCATGCCGTTTAAAAAATGGGTGCCTTGGATGATTCCAGGCTTTGTTTTGGTTAATATTTTCCTTTTCATGATAACAATGTACATTAATAATTGTCCCAAGAACTCGAAGAAATGTGTGGGGAGCTTCCTGGGCAGGTTCTCGTTTCAGCCTTTCAAAGAGAATCCCCTACTTGGCCCTTCTTCTTCTACGTAAGCCTCTTTCCATTTGCATTAATTATCTTCCTTCATAATGTCTTTTAGAATACACTTATATTCCAGAGGGATCATTTTTTTGTTTAATATATGTGGGCTTGTGTTGTTATCTTCTGTGATGTTTCGGCATTGCTTATTTGTTGGAATGATCTTTTTTCTTTTTAAAGTAGAGCAGGGATTGTACAGGGATCAAACTCGGGATTGACAGCTGACCTGTAATGGTATGCTTTTCTGTTTTCAGATTAGAGAAAATGGGTGCTCTTGAAGTGTCTAAAGTTGTCAAAAGTCGTCAAGCATGGCGCATGATTTCTTGTATGTGGTTGCATGCTGGTGTTTTCCACATACTTGCAAACATGTTGAGTCTTTTATTCATTGGAATTCGGCTCGAGCAGGAATTCGGGTTTGGTATGTATCTTATTCCCATCTTAAAACTTTCTTACCATTGATGACTTCGATATGTGTGGGGTTTACGGCTTAGGACGGGTTGCTCTCAACATCATGTACTAATTTACGAAATTGAGATGCGTGCAGGGTTATTTGTACGGTTACTTGCATTCAATGTTCCCGCCTAAATGTTCATAATACTAATTCCTTTTCCTAGCTAATAAATTCATCATGATGGCAATTTCATATGTAGTTAGTTTATTTAAGATCGAAGTGTATAATTTTAAAAATAAAAATAAATTCAAATTACAATGATATCACTAAATATGACATCCTATACTTGATCTGATTGTTGAATATTCAGATTTAAATATGTAGTTAATTTCTTTAAGATCAAAATGTATAATTTTAAAAATGGAAAGAAATCTAAATTACAATAATATCACTAAATGTGACATCCTATACTTGATTTAATTTTTGGATTTGAATATGTGATATTACACTACGTTACCGAAACAACTCAAATTATCTCATTACATAATCATAAAATTTAAATTATAATTATTATTTAAATCAATTTAATCATCAATATACGTCGTTAAAAAAGGTCAAATTTAAAGTTAGCACTCAAATCTAAACTCAACTATCAAAAATCTTGATGTTGTGTCTTAAAATAGGAGATTTCTTGTCCTGAGGCAAGTCTTGTTTTAATTTAGGTATTTTAACTTCAAAGAGAGCTGCCTAGTCCTTGCAGGGCATGCGTTTATTAAGGTCACCATCTAGGACTTTGATACGCTTAAACAAGGCCTATCACAGCTGTTAGGTGTGCTTAATTGAAGCACAATAGCTCAAAATTTGAGTTCTAATGCTTTCTTAAGGCGTCTTTGTTATTAACCGGAACTTGTAAACCGTTAGCTGCGGCATCGAATACTGCCAAGATGGGATAGAATCTCTGTTATTGCCTTTTGGAAATGCTTTAAAGTTACCAACTCAGGAGTTATTGCACTAGCTTAAAGGTACATAATCCTAATTTCTATTTGGCTCTCTGGTATTTTGGGCAGTGAGAATCGGGATGCTTTATCTGATCGCTGGTTTCGGTGGGAGTATACTGTCATCTCTTTTTATTCAGACCGGTATATCGGTTGGTGCCTCTGGTGCACTTTTTGGTTTACTAGGAAGCATGCTTTCAGAACTAATCACAAACTGGACAATATATTCAAATAAGGCACGTAAGATTGCAACGAAGTTTAATTCTTGGTGCGCTGTTACTTTAGCGACCAAATTTCCTTACGGTTTCGGTTTTTTACGTGCAGTTTGCAGCGTTGTTAACTCTTGTTTTGGTTATCGTAATAAATCTAGCTATGGGAATCCTCCCACACGTGGATAACTTTGCTCACATCGGAGGATTTATCTCCGGCTTCCTCCTCGGTTTCGTGTTCCTAATCCGTCCCCAGTTTGGATATGTTAATCAGAAAAAGGTTCCTCCAGGATACATTGCACCTTCTCGTAAACCTAAACATAAGACATACCAGTACGTCTTGTGGGTCTGTTCTCTGATACTATTGATTGCAGGGTAAGGAATCCATTTGGTACACACGAAATCATATAATCACTCATCATCATGTTCAAAATAAGCCATTGCCATGCATGAGTGACATTATACTCCATAGCCCCATGCTTCTATGTACTTTCACTGATGCAATATGTTATGTTGTGGAACAAAATTTCCCAGATTCGCCATTGGCCTAATACTTCTCCTTCGAGGGGTTAACTTGAATGAACACTGTTCTTGGTGTCATTATATGAGTTGTATCCCGACGCCATTGTGGAGCTGCAAAAACCGACAAGTGTATTGTCAGGTTAGTTTGTCAATTCGTGCTCGTTCTCGACTCGATTAAAGAATCGCATATCTGATTGACTCGAAGTAAATCAATAGACAGTGATACTTGAAATAAAATAGCAGAAAACACTACTTTAATCCATTGGAGAACAATTATCATTAAATAGAACATTACTAATATTTTTGGATAATTGTTATCGCAGTCGACCGAGTTCGGGAAATCGTTGAACTTGACATGCATAAGCAATGGGAAAAGCGAAATCTATCCGTTAACAGAGGAAAGCACTTCCCAAGTTCAACAGCTATGTTCTAAGCTCTGTGGTTGATGCATGACCATGTATAGGAGAAAGATTTTTCCAATTTTTTTTTAAATTTTCTTAATTTCGAGTACTCCATTAATGGAATCTTTTTATTTATAAAGATGCAATAGATTCAATATTCTTTTTTTTTTCAATTGAAAAATATTGCATTTGTTTTGTAATTAAGATATTGAGAGTTTCTATTTGTGACTTTTTTTTTCCCCTCTTTTGAATTCTATTGATGAAGAATTTACGTTAGTTTATTTACAAAAGAAAAAAAAAACCTTCTATTTTTTGAAATGGATCCTTTTCTTGCTAAAAAACTTGACTAGCATGGGTTTCTTCACATATTTGTATCTGCTAAATAAAAAATCTGTAATTTTTTTCGAGCATCATAATTGACAAGTGAAATTTACCAAAAAAATAAAGAAAAATTCAAAATAAATTTTAATTAAAATCAAATAGAAAAGCAATAGAATTCTATGGATTCAAATTTCAGGTGACATATCTCTTTCAAGGCAAAATTGATTTAGGGTTTGAAAAGATTATCACTTATAAGCCGAAATAGCTACTTGTTCAGTGAAGAACAACACGAGGCAATAATGTTACATTGAATGCAACTATGCATTGCAAAGTGTTTCAAATTTGCCAAGTGATAAGAGAAATTCCAAAAAAAAATCTAATGTCCTTAAAAGTATATTCGCCAATTTTATAAAAAATATTGTCGTCTTTCAGTGAAGAACAACACGAGGCAATAATGTTACACTGCATGCAACTATGTATTGCAAAGTGTTTCACTTTTCCCAAGTGATAAGAGAAATTCTAAAAGAAAAATCTAATGTCTTTCAAAGTAGATTCGCCGATTTTATAGAAAATATCGCCATCTTTCAGTGAAGAACAACACAAGGCAATAATGATACACTGCATACAACTATGTATTACAAAGTATTTCACTTTTGCCAAGTGATAAAGAGATATTCGAAAAGAAAAATCTAATGTATTTAAAAGTAGATTCACCGATTTTATAGAAAATATCGCCACCTTTCAGTGAAGAACAACACGAGGCAATAATGTTACACTGAATGCAACTATGTATTGTAAAGTGTTTCACTTTTGCCAAGTGATAAGGGAAATTCCAAAAGAAAAATCTAATGTCTTTAAAAGTAGGTTCGCCAATTTTATAGAAAATAATGTCGTCTTTCAGTGAAGAACAACACGAAGCAATAATGTTACACTGCATGCAATTATGTTTTGTAAAGTGTTTCACTTTTGCCAAGTGATGAGAGATATTCCAAAAGAAAAATCTAATGTCTTTAAAAGTAGATTCGTCGATTTTATAGAAAATATCGCCGTCTTTCAGTGAAGAACAACATGAGGCAATAATGTTATACTACATGTAACTATGTATTGCAAAGTGTTTCAATTTTGCCAAGTGATAAGAGAAATTCCAAAAGAAAAACCTGATGTCTTTAAAAGTAGATTCGCCGATTTTATAGAAAATATCACCGTCTTTCAGTACATAACAACACAAGGCAATAATGTTACACTACATGCAACTTTGTATTGCAAAGTGTTTCACTTTTTCCAAGTGATAAGAGAAATTCCAAAAGAAAAATCTAATGTCTTTAAAAGTATATTCGTCGATTTTGTAGAAAATATCGCTGTCTTTCTACACATGTTATGCTGCATACAACTATGTATTGCAAAGTGTTTCACTTTTTCCAAGTGATAAGAGAAATTCATAAAGACAATCTAATGTCTTTAAAAGTAGATTCGCCGATTTTATAGAAAATATCGCTGTCTTTCAGTGTAGAACAACACGAGGTAGTAATGTTACATTGAGTCCAACTATGTATTGCAAAGTGTTTCATTTTGCCAAGTGATAAGAGAAATTCCAAAAGAAAAATCTAATATCTTTAAATGTAGATACGTCAATTTTATAGAAAATATCGCAGTCTTTCAGTGAAGAACAACACGAGGCAATAATGTTACATTGCATGCAACTATGTATTGCAAAGTGTTTCATTTTTGCCAAGTGATAAGAGAAATTTCAAAAGAAAAATCTAATGTCTTTAAAAGTAGATTCGCCAATTTTATAGAAAATATAGTCGTCTTTCAGTGTAGAACAACACGAGGCAATAATGTTACACTGCATGCAACTATGTATTGCAAAGTGTTTCACTTTTGCTAAGTGATAAGAGAAACTCCAAAATAACATTCTAATGTCTTTAAAAGTAGATTCGTCGATTTTATAAAAAATATCATTGTCTTTCAGTGAAGAACAACACGAGGCAATAATGTTACACTGAATGCAACTATGTATTGCAAAGTGTTTCACTTTTGCCAAGTGATAAGCGAAATTCCAAAAGAAAAACCTAATGTATTTAAAAGTAGATTCGACGATTTTATAGAAAATATAACCGTCTTTCCATACAGAACAACACGAGGCAATAATGTTACACTGAATGCAACTATGTATTGCAAAGTGTTTCACTTTTGCCAAGTGATAAGAGAAATTTCAAAAAAAAAATCTAATGTCTTTAAAAGTAGATTGGTCGATTTTATAGAAAATATCGTCGTCTTTCAATGTAGAACAACACGAGGCAATAATGCTACACTACATGCAACTATGTATTACAAAGTGTTTCACTTTTTCCAAGTGATAAGAGAAATTCCAAAAGAAAAATCTAATGTCTTTAAAAGTATATTTGCCGATTTTATAGAAAATATTGCTGTCTTTCAATGCAGAACAACGCGAGGCAATAATGTTACACTACATACAACTATGTATTTTAAAGTGTTTCACTTTTGCCAAGTAATAAGAGAAATTCCAAAATAAAAATCTAATGTCTTTAAAAGTAGATTCGCCAATTTTATAGAAAATATCGCAGTTTTTTCAATGAAGAACAACATAAAGCAATAATGTTACACTACATGCAACTATGTATTGCAAAGTGTTTCACTTTTGCCAAGTGATAAGAGAAATTCCAAAAGAAAAATCTAATGTTTTTAAAAGTAGGTTCGCCCGTTTTATAGAAAATATCACTGTTTTTCAGTGAAGAAGAACAGAGGCAATAATGTTACATTGCATGTAACTATGTATTACAAAGTGTTTCACTTTGGCCAAGTGATAAGATAAATTGCAAAAGAAAAATCTAATGTCTTTAAAAGTAGATTCGTCGATTTTATAGAAAATTTCGTCGTCTTTTAGTGAAGAATAACACGAGGCAATAATGTTACACTTAATGCAACTATGTATTGCAAAGTGTTTCACTTTTGCCAAATGATAAGAGAAATTCCAAAAGAAAAACCTAATGTCTTTAAAAGTAGATTAACCGGTTTTACAGAAAATATCGTCGTCATTTAATGAAGAACAACCGAGGCAATAATGTTACCCTGCATGCAACTATGTATTACAAAGTGTTTCGCTTTTGCCAAGTAATAATAGAAATTCCAAAAGAAAAATCTAATGTCTTTAAAAGTAGATTCGCCATTTTATAGAAAATATCGTCATTTTTCAGTAAAGAACAACACGAGGCAATAATGTTACACTGCATGCAACTATGTATTGCAAAGTTTTTCACTTTTGCCAAGTGATAAGAGAAATTCCAAAAGAAAAGTCTAATGTCTTTAAAAGTAGATTTACCAGTTTTATAGAAAATATCATCGTTTTTCAGTGGAGAACAACGCGGGACAATAACGTTACATTGCATGCAACTATGTATTGCAAAGTGTTTCACTTTTGCCAAGTGATAAGAGAAATTCCAAAAGAAAAATCTAATGTCTTTAAAAGTAGATTTGCCAATTTTATAGAAAATATTACCATCTTTCAGTGAAGAACAACACGGGACAATAACGTTACATTGCATGCAACTATGTATTGCAAAGTGTTTCACTTTTGCCAAGTGATAAAAGAAATTCCAAAAGAAAAATCTAATGTCTTTAAAAGAGATTAGTCAATTTTATAGAAAATATTGCCATCTTTCAATGAAGAGCAACACGAGGCAATAATGTTACATTGCATGCAATTATGTATTGCAAAGTGTTTCATTTTTGCCAAGTGATACGAGAAATTCCAAAAGAAAAATCTAATGTTTTTAAAAGTAGAATATAGTCGTCTTTCAATGCAGAACAACACGAGGCAATAATATTACACTGCATGCAACTATGTATTGCAAAGTGTTTCACTTTTTTCAAATGAGAAGTGAAATTCCAAAAGAAAAATCTGACGTTTTTAAAAATAGATTAACCGATTTTATAGAAAGTATTACCATCTTTAAGAAAAAAAGAGAGAATCTATCCCACTTAATATCATTAGTTTTTTTAATTTTATAGCTAGAGTTGGCCAATTTTTTAGAAAGTATCGTCCGTCCCATTGATAAATAAATATAAAATTTTCTTTAAAAGATAAATTATTTCATTTTACCATTAACTTTTTTAATCTGATAAGTAAAAGTAAATCCTCATCTACCCGTTACCCCTATAGCTCCAAAGTTGAAAAGGACAATTGTGAATTGTGCAAGCAATGAGTAACTAGTAAGGTACCAGCCTACATGGAAACTAGAATGGGAACAAAACCAAGATGATGATGCCATTTATGCTTGCTGATTGAGTAACATGTTTTTAAAAGCTTTGTCATTTATTCCCATGGAGATTGCTTAAAGCTGAGATGAAAACTAAATCCCCTCAAAGCATGCATTGTTTCATCAAAATAAAGTGCATGATTTGGGGAGCCAAAAGCAAAAGGGAAAACGGTCCCTGCATATCCGACCAATGGTTTGATAAAGTGCAGGCAAATACTCTCTCCATGATGCCCTTACATGCCTTCTTTGAGCACAACACTAGTACTTATTATTGCCCTCTAAGTGTCATTCTTGGTTTTGCAATTTACAATATTGGACTTTGAAGTCAGATTCCTATCTCGAAAATACATTCTCCAATTGCTTCTTTTGTCCACATGATTAACCAGCATGACACTTTAGTTAAAGGAACTCGAGTTCCTACCTGAATTGTGTGAAAAATGAGACCTGTTTTGGTAAGTTGAATTAGTGAAGCAGACATTGATTGGCATGATTATATTGGACATGTGGCTAGTGAGCATATGAAGTTAAAAAGGCGTGAATTCCCAAAAGGAAGATGATGCCTTGCAGTTGGAGCTATTACGAAAAGGACTGTTGAGGGGAGAGCAATGGCCAAAAAGCTTAACAGCAACTGGAGCTCAGATCCTGTCCCTTCAATCAGTTTTTTACTAGAAGGTCAAAATTTATCATTGCTCAATTTGACCCAAATTTATCCCCCCCTGAAAAATATGTTATTTCATCACTAATTTTTCATTAAATGCTAAAAAAATAAAATATTTATAGGATTAAACTGATTGAATGAAAAATAATTGAAATGAGTCAATTTTTAAAGACGCTTATAATTAGAAATTTTTTCAAATGATACACAGAAAATTGTTTTCAATTAGAAGTTCTTTCCGTTATTTTTTAGCAAAAATGCTTTTAATAAAAAGTTCTTCCCGCCAAGTCAACAAAAGCAGTTCCAGCAAGAAGCTCTTTTCCTTCTACTTTCAATTGCTATTTAGTTAACTACTAAATCATTTTTTCTTAAGAAAATAATTTGGTAAAAAAGAGTTAAATATTAAAGTGATAAAAAAATATTAGTACTAAGTTATAAAATATAGAAATATTAGAGGACAAACCTATTTTTATTTAAAAAAATAATTTGACAAAGAAAATCGAAAATTCAAGTGATAAGACAAAATAATAAAATATATAAATAATAAGAGTTAAATTTATTATTATATTTATTTTTATAACAAATATCATCAAAACTTACAAATATTAAACATTTTATTTTGTTTTTATTTTTTAAAATATTATCTATTAAAAATATTTTCCTAAATGAATTTACTAGAATCTCTCTATTGGTAATACTAAAAGTTATATCACGGTAGTGTCAAAAAATTTTCATCTGAAAAGGTATGAGCATTTGATATTTTTAAGATAATTTCTCTTTCATATGTGGCAGGTTGTTATTGTGCACATTTCTATTAAAATTAAATTAATAGTTGAAATTAAATTAATTAATCGATTATCAAAATTAATTCAAGGGTTTGTTAAAGTTTGGTGGAGTTGTGACTACTGATATAATAGGCTAAAGAAAAAATATTATGAAAATAACATTAATGTAATGTTTTTAATTTAGTGTTTTCATGAATTTTATTTTTAATCTAATGTTTGTTTTTTTATGTTTTTAGTTTAATGTTGTAATTATGTTATTTTTGAAAAATTTTAATTTGACAAGCGGTTAAGTGTTTTAAAACTTCGATTAATGGTAGTTCAATTTAAATAATAATTGAACCAACCGAAAACTTTTAACAATATGTGCTTTTAATTATAGATATATTAGATGTGGGTGAAAAAAATTTATATAACATATTTATAAATAAATTTGATATAAAAAATTAAATATAGATTTGCTTAAAATGGTAAAGTTAAGATAGTGAATCATGATGTAATGTATTTTTATAGGTTTATAGGATAATTTTTTTTACCACGAGGGGTGCAACGGCTAATTAAGTTGGGGGAGGTAACGGCTAATTAAATAGCCGTTGAGAGTAGGTGACTTTTGGGGAAAAAATCTTCTTATTAAAAATGCTTTTGCTGACTTGACAGAAAAAAAAAATTTCTACATATCACTTGAAAAAGCTTCCAGTTGTAAGCATTTTTCAAAAATTGACTCATTCTCATCATTTTTCATTCAATTGGCTTAATTCCCTAAATATTTTAATTTTTTGACATTTAATGGAAAGTTAATCTTATTTCATTAGTTTTTTTCTTTACATATAATGTTACAGTTATGTAATCAATTCTGTTAGCATTAACGTTGTTGCATAATGGTGTTTTAAAAAGAATATAATTAATTATGAGTTCATAAAAAATTAAAAAGAATATAAAATTTAGTTAGTGTTAGACACTGGTAAGAAATATTACATTTTCAATAAAAGATTTTAAATTTAAATTCTAAAAACGATATTATAAAATAAAAAAATAAAAAAAACAACTCCAAATTAAGAATACCAGAAAAAAAATTGTTCCATGGTCAAACTGGCTTAAAAAAGACTAACGTCTCTGGCTCATGGCTCAGGCTGGCCACTGTAATTTTATTCAACGAGTGTACAAATTGCTCCAGCAAATCAGTCTATCAAGCTGGCCTTTGCATCCCAATTTCGCAACACTTTGTCTAATGCAATCTTTCGCCTCTGCATTCCTTCATGATAGACTATGCACTCAACTCATTTTGTCTAATATATCTTATAGTATTAATTTTTTTATTATTGTATAAATATTATTTAAAATTTTAAAATTTATATATTAAATTATTTACAAATTGATTTGTAAAATTAAATGTTGAACAACTGTAACAAAATTAGTTGTAAAATTTATCATTATATATTAAGTCATTGTGGAAAGGGTGTAATTAGATTCTAAATTATTTTAACTTTAAATATATAAAAATTTTCTTTTTTCTTCAAGCAATTTGCTTCTTTTATTTTGTTTTGCTTAGCGACACTATCAACTTCTGGGTTAGCAATCACCCACCTTTTTTTCCCTCCCACCAATCTTTTGTTTTCTTCTCATTCACTCCATGGATTTTTTCTTTTTTTTTTCAGTTTGCAAATTTATTTTGTGAGTATTTTTGTTGTCTTCACAAGTTATGATGGATAGATGACGATGTCTGTCGTTCGCTAAAACTCTACCGGCCACTAGTAGTTTTTATTGAAAAGTGAGTGGCTCTTTGTTAGCTTCTTAATCTATTTCTATTTTGAAAATATTTCAGAATAATAAATGATTTCACAAATTGATTTGGACCTCGTGTTGTCTTTAAGTTTTATACTTTTTTTTGTTTGTTTTTCCATTGTTTAATAAATCTTCAGTTTTAAAAATTTTTATCTACTCTCATAACACGGTTTTTAGTCTTACTTATGCATGTAATCTTATTTTTACAAGTGATTTTAGGGATGTTTTTGTTGTCGTCCTATTTAGTTTGGTGAGTGTTCGATTTTTTGTTGATTTTTGCTTGCCACTTTGGACCATCCGAGGCTGATTTCTTTACCGTGTTTGGTGCTTGTAATCACTCCATATATGTCGTGCTTGAGTTGTCACAAAATCAATTGTCAATGTGTCATAATGTTCTATTGATGCTGGGCTGAAGCCTTTTCTGTGTTGATAGAGCTTGTTCTTCTCCATTTACTACAAGTATTTTTTTTCCCTGAATTGTATAATTTTATTTATTGAAAATATTAATATATCAATTAATTATTAATTAAATTAAATGTTATATTTACAAATCGGTCATAAAAATTATGATTATATATTAAATGCTCCTAGGAAGGGTGTAATTAGTTAATTTTCATGAGTTTTCTTTTGTACCAACAAACTTATGTTAAAAATAATTCAAATATTAAGATAAATATTATTTGAATTTATTTGAATTTAATATTATTTATTTTTATGATAAATTTTACATTATTTTTTATTTTTAAATTTTAAATTTTAAACTAAATAGTAAAATTAGATTAAATAAAAGACCAGCAGTAAAAGAGAAATTTATCCAAAGTGAAATAAATGTTTAAAATAAAGAGCTGTTACTTGTAAAAAAAAATTGTAATGTGAATATACTTATTTATTTAAAATCTTGTAATATATAATACAATTTTTTTTTCATGCGATACACGAATTGACATAATATATAATACAAAGGGTAATCTACAAAAATAATCACTTTTGTTTGCCTCAAGTTACATTTTAGTTACTTATGTTTGAAATGTTACGTTTTAGTCACTTATGTTATTATTTTGTTACGAAGTGATCACTCTACTGTTAAGTTCCGTTATCTCTCTAACGGTAATCTTACATGGCAGTCCAACTAGATTTTAGGTGTCAACTTGGATTTCTAAATAGAATGAAAATAGATTTTTAATTAAAAATTTAATTAATTAAAATTTTTAAACCTAAACCTTAACTAAAAAGAACTGATCATCTCCCCTTTTTTATTTTTCTTCCATCTCTTCTTTTTTTCAATGGTTTTTTGGTTTTCCACTTTTCCCTTAAAAACCAAGAAAATGAAAAGAAAAAAAAACTTATTTGGAATCGAACGGAGTTTAGAAGAGAAAAAAATTTTACTTGGTCTTTCCTTTCATTTTTCTATCAAAAGAAAAATAAAAATAAAAGAGAGAATATTTGGTTGGGTGAGTATTGGGTTTGTGTAAAGCTCCACCGAAACCACCATTGATGAAGAGACAGAAATTGTACTAAAGTGAACAGCTTCTCTCTTTTTTGTCTTTTGTTTTTTGTTGTTTGATGAACAAAAATACTCAAATTTTAATTTAGGGTTTTCACTAAACAATAAAAAATTCAATCTTTTGTTTTTCAGTATTGAATAAAAAAGATAGAGGAATGCAAAGAGGAAATACCTAAATCCTCCATTGAATCCATCTTTATGAAGTAGTCAATTTGATTCCAATTATTTTGATCTTAATAATAGTTTTTCCAATCAAATGAAAAAAAAAACCATTGAAAAAAAAGAAGAGAAGGAAGAAAAGTAGAAAAGAGGAGATGAACAGTTTTTTTAGTTAAGGTTTAAGTTTAAAAATTTTAATTAATTAAATTTTTTAATTAAAAATCTATTTTCATCCTATTTAGAAATCCAAGTTGGCACCTAAAATCTAGTTGGACTGCCACGTAGGATTACCGTCAGAGAGATAACGAAACCTAACGGTAGAGTAATCATTTCGTAACAAAATAATAACATAAGTGACTAAAACATAACATTTCAAACATAAGTAACTAAAATGTAACCTGAGGCAAACAAAAGTGACTATTTTTGTAGATTACCCTAATACAAATGTAATTATTTAAAAAAATATAAATATAGTTGGTATTAAGTTAAAAAAGCTGAAATTGTCAATTGAGTATTAATTTAATTAACATTAGCATTGTTGTCAATGGAAAAGGACGTGTGTTCAAGTTCATTGAAGCGCATCCAAAGTATTTTATTTCAAGAAAAACGGTGGTGCTTGCGGTACATTTCGAGAAATCAAAATCAAGTTGCAAATTGTCTAGCTAAACAAGCCTTGTCCAGAACTAATAATTTGCAAGTGTTCGATACTCTTCATCCGATGGCGCACACGTTAATGGATTTGGACAATAATAAGAATGTTTTTTTCTTTTCAGAATACTATTTTATAATTAGTTTTGTTTTTACTATATCACCAAAAAAAGATTGGAGAGACACTATGAATAATCTTAAGCTTTGTATGAAAAAAAAAATTAAATTTTATTGTATGGGTGTTATAACTTACACGTGGATGCAGGGCTATTTTGCAAGTGAAATGTATTGATGATCAACCAAATCTTTTTAAGGGATACGAATATTTTACATGTGGGTGTTGCAACTTACAATGCAATAAAAATGTTAATTAATCAATTTCTTGAGAAATTTAATCCGATTTAAAATCAAATTTTTGAACCTAAAAATGAATGGAAATTCAATGTTTTGCAATTTACACAGAATTAATAAAAGGTGTATTCCAGATTTCTTAAATTATAAACATTAGTAATGAATAAAATGGTCCATATTATTTTAATATTATAACTAATGAAACAAGTATATCATTTGTCCATCAATGAGTTAATCACTTAAAACAATTTTTTAAATTGTTTCAAAATCTTATTTTATAATGAGAGATTTATTTATATAGGTTACTTTTACATTTTCTCATAATTTATTCTATTATTGATATTTTAATAATTTGATTATTAAATTTTATATTTTATTTATGTAGATCATTCCTGTCAAGTTTGAAGTAAATAAAATTCTTTTAACTATTTATCTTATGTAAAAAAATTTAGTTGTTAAATATATATATATGTCAAATACCAAATTTAGCGCTAGAAGAAATAGGGATAAAAAAAAATTTAGATTCTAATACATTATAAGAATAAGGTAAGCAAACTTAGAATGCTTTAAAAATTGTTGTAGTCAAGGAATTAACAAGAATAAACTTGTTAGTACAGTGGTAAAATTTTAACATTCTCTTAAGTCCTCAATTTGAAACTCTTTGTGCACATTTCGGTCAAAATATTTTATTTTCTTATTATTTTTACCCCATAAAGTACCAAATTTTTAAACTAACCTAGACCAAAAATGATTTTTTTAAAAATTTAGTCATTATTTTAAATCAAATCCTAATTTTAAACTAACTCCTAATCCTATTTTAATTAGGGAAAGAAAGTTTTATAAATAGTTAATCTTTTCAAAAACCTAGAACTCATATTTAGAAAAAAAAATTTAAAGAAAAGCTCTCAAAATTCTCTCTTCTTCTTCTCCATTGCCAAATCACCTTACTCAACTCAAGGTTTCAAGGTTTTCAATTGCAACCCTCTCCTCTCAGTGATTGTCGATTTCTTCATTTAAAATTAAGGTCTTTGTGTCTTCAACCAGGTGTGGGATCTAAACTTAAACTATTGTATATGATTAATCAATGGAATTGTTAAAAGTTAAAACAATCTATTATACGATCCCTTAGAGAATAATATGCGAACCCTTAGTAAAAATTAGGCGATCACTTAATACATAGTATGCGAACCATCACATTATATGGTATGACAAAGTATGTGAACCCCCACATTATATGGTATGACATAGTATGCAAACCCCCATGTTATATAGTACATATGACATAGTATGCAAACCCCCAAGTTATATAGTATGTGATTTAATATGTGCATGTGCGAACCCTACATGTGAACCTGTTATGTATGTGTTAGTCGAACAAGCACAATATACAATCTAATATTAATATATTGATACAAGTTTTCAATTTGCATGAAAAAATTATATATGTGAAATTGATATGAATGAATGCATGAATACATGTCATTAAATGATAGTATGAAATAATAAATGTGCTTAACAAGCATCGCATCGATTGTTGATAAATAGCATGATATGTTGAGTTTATGTGCATGATTACATGAAATTAGGTATGGAGGACGGAGGAGTTCCATAAGAGAAAGTGGCAATTTAAGTCCACACTTGAAGTCAGTACTACACGAAGTAGGTGACAATGTCATCAAAACTAGGTAAACCGGGATGATAGTTTAAAAGCCATCGAAATCGGGCAACCGGGATAGTAAATTATTGTAGTAAAAGTCATCGTCACAGATGACAAGTGAATGCCCATCGTCACCGGAAATTCGGGGTGGTCAGTTATTGACAAGTGTTTTGGAGTGCCGAATAATGCTTGAGGGTGGATAGGATGGATGGGTGGGAACTTAAAATTAAAATTTTGCATTACATCATAAACTGTACATGCATTGATTTATTTAATGTTCCTTACATTATGCTTAAATTGCTATGATGCTATAAATTGAATGCTTTATGGTTTAAACCATTATATATAATGGTTTAAAAATTAGACTCACATTAAGCTGTCATAAACTCACCCCTATTTTTTCTTACCTTTCAGGTAACGCAAAAAACTAAGATTCGAAATGGCATCGGAGGAACCTCAGACTAGCATCTCGTTTTTATTGTTATTATTATTTTAAAATTTTCATTATAGTTTTCCTTAATCGTTTTATTAGGATTATTTATCGGGTTTTAATTATTAATTATTTATTGCTTTTATAACTATGGTTTGGGATTATTTAGCTTAATAATCTCGAGGAATGATATTTAATTAACACTCTAATAAATGCATGTTATATGGTTTAGAAAACTACTATTCTTTATAATGTTTCTCGCTGCTTTGCAAAATACTTAAAGTTTTAATAAAGTCTTTCCTTAACCCTTTTTTTTAACTTCACATTAATAATATTGTAAATGAATTACTAAGTAAAGTCGGTTTGAACGATGAATGTTTTTCTTAAAAACAATAAAAAACGATGTTCATACAAGAAAAGGAATGACTTTAATGGATCACTTCGGTGGTCAATCTAACATCTTTAATTTAGTCGAAACTTTTAGGCCGGGTCAGGGTTGTTGCATATATATTAATATAAACGATATTTTAGATCTATATAATAGAAATATCATATTGATTCAAAATTTTACATATATAATAAGTATAATAATATTGATAAATTTAATGGTTAGATTGTTAAAATATTAATTGTAAAAAAAATTATGAAAGAATGTAAACAAAACCGTGTTAGTTTGATGCGGATTCAAATTCATCCTTCCCCTAGATTTTATATGTATATATCGTACGTTTCCAAAGTATGTTGAATATATAAAGTTTGATTCAAAAGGGAATTTGATTGTCGATGTCCAATCTTCAATAAGGAAGGTAACACAATTAAAGCACCAAAAGAATGGGGATGGCAGTAACCCAAGACCAAGGGCACCCCAAATTTCCAGCACCCCAGGCTAAATGTATCTCATTCTGAAAATGAAATTAAGGCAACCCCCATCACCAAAAACACCGTGCAATTTTAGCTCATTTGATGGAGATGTGGTGGTTGTGGACTGAAAATTCAAAGTCACCTAGTGTGGCATGATTCAGCTGATAAATATTAGCGTTTATATTTAATGCTTTGTCAGTTTTTAAGTTTACGTGTTTGAATCAATTAAGCTTGTTTGGTTTGGTGCATTGGCATAGCCAATACACCCCTAATCGGTGGGCCCCACCTAATTCGGGTGTAACACGTCGTTTGGTTTGATGTATTGGTAATACGCACCTAATCCATTACCTTCTTAATCGGTGAAAACCACCGATTTCTATTCCCCCCTCTTTGCTCAGATTAGCTACCGATTGAGCATCACCTCCCTGATTTGCCCTCCCCCCATCCCCTTGTTTCTCTTCTGTTCCTTCATCCGATTTCCTTCCTTATTTCTTTGCTTTTGTTTTCTGCCGATTTCCTCCCAGTCCATTACGCCTCTTTGCTGCCGATTTGTTCCCTCCGTTTTCTTTCTTTTCTTTTTCGCTCTGCCACTCTTTCGATTGCCTTCTCAACCAGTCGACCTTCTTCTTCTCAACCAGTCTCCAGGTTACTGCAACTGAAAGGTAAAGGAATGGAATCACTGTAATGAGTTTCAACTCTCTCTTTTCTTTTCTTTTCTTTTCTAACTCTCTTTTCCTCTCTGTAATTAGTTTCAATGGCTGCCTTGTAGTGTCTTTAGCTTAATTCTAGGTTAGCAGATTCGAATCACTGTCACCGTAGAAAGAAACCAACGGTGAAACCAAAAAAGCCGACGATATCCCCACTGTCACCGTAGCCATCGCTGGTTCTATCGTCGACAACGCTCAGTCTCTCGAGCTCGCCACTCGAGTAATGAAAAATCCCTCTGTTTCTCTTCACTCTTTCTACCCTATTTTACAAATTTTCATTTAATTTCTCCTTTTTCTTTCAGTTGGCGAGTCAAATTGCTCGTGCTGCTACTATTTTTCGGATCAATGAGTTTTTTTAACCTAATTTCTTATTTGTTTAATGGTCTAATTATTGTTTTAGGCCATCTATTATGCTGAAATTTGAGATGTTGCCTCCACTTGATGCTCCACATCATCTGCGTAAGCATGAGTGGGCTCCCTACCGGGAAGGTAAAGTTTGGCTGCTGCCTTTTGTGATTGTTATAGGTTTCTTACTAGGTCTATAATTGTTAAAAGGTGAATTGTAGGAAGGATAGATGCGGACAGATAAATTGATATGCTTTTTAAATGTAAAGAGCTTGGATGTAATTTGTATGGGGAATTGATTGGAAACTGAGGTTACAGGCTTTTATAAAGAAATGATAAGGTTAGGTTAGGTTCCAGATTGTTAGGAACTTGGGTGCAGTTTCTATGGGGAATCTTAGCAATCTGTTGCCTACTAGAAGACATGCTTGATCAATGGTGAGCCTGAATTGAATCTTTGGCTGACTTCATTTGTTGCGATAACTTTATAGGTGTCACACTTGAGGAAAAACACACAAGCTCTGTGGGAACAGTGGTCGATGTAGGTTTAGATAAGGTATGTCTGTTCTTGTACGAGTGTGACTCACTTTAACTTGCTGCCTGCATAATTTCTTTTCTTTTTAATCAAGCGGCAAATTTTAACCTTAATAGGCAAATTTTAATGATAGCTATCAACCTATTTGACCACATACTGGTCCTTAATGGCTATATTATCCTGAAAATCTTCTTGTTTGCCCCTTGAAGTTGTTAATGGCTTACGGTTATTGTCTTTTTTCTTTCGTACTTTTGGCTCAAACTTCTTTTTGAGCATAGAAGTTATAAATGGAAAGAAATTAAGTCTGTTGATGAACATTTATTAATTCTTAGTTGCTAATTTCATGCTGTTCAATTATTGGCATTGCCATAATTTTTTTTATAGTATCAAGCACTAAAAAGATTTTCATATAAAGCTGGCAATGCGAAGGATCATATTTGCTCTGAATTATTTTCTTGTGCAAAGTTGTAGTTTCCTATTTTGCATTCAGAAAGCTCAAACATGACTTAAAACTTATATATATATATATTCTCTTGTTCAGATTAAATTTGTATACTAAGGAGTGTGATACTGATATATTACTTATGAACTGGTTTGGGCTATTTCATGGTTCTTTATGCAGAATGTTGTGGTTGATCAAGCACTTGGGCCTGGAAAAAGAGTTACCGTTGCAATGGGAACTAACCAAAACTTGGATTATGGTAATAAAATTGTTCTTATACTATTTCATGTTTCATTGTCATGTAATTATTTTTATGAATTGTTTTTCTGAATTTAGCTGATTGCATTGATTGTTTTAATTCATAGGATCAGTGATGGACATCATTCAGCTTCATTGTTTAGTTTTTGGTATTGGTGCTCATGACATAGGCAGAGTAAGTAGAGATTCCCTTCTGCTGAAAACGAGGAACAAGTAAGCTTTTGATTTCTTCTGCTGAATGCTTGCTTTATATTGTAGTTGAACTAAGATCTTAAGGCAGTACTGCAACTTGTCAACAAATATGCCTTCTGGTTTTTGGTGCTTTAGAGGAAACATGTGCTCTTGGCAATTTAGCCTTCCTGGAGAGGTAAATTACTTTTGATTCATTGTGATTTTTTAGCAACCTTACCTCATGGCCTTTTATTTCCTAATTTATCAATGCATCATATAAATCCAGAATTGGCAGAGATTGCTTTTTCCCTTAACTTGTGGAATGGACACATGAAGTTGGAGGTTATTTTCAATGGCAACTTTGGATAGTATTCGTTTTCCTGCTAGATTGGTGAGCTATTTTGTTTGAAGTGAAGAATCGGTTTCATGGAAGGCCAATTGGAGTTGAGAGCAGGGTGAAAGAGATATTGTATCGGCTTGAATTTCTTCTATTGAATGCTTGCTTTATATTTTTAGTTGAAGTGAGATATTGAGGCAGTACTTCCGTTTAATTCAGAATTGTTGTAAATTCAATCGAGTTCTTGATGATAATTCGATATGGTTATGTTTTTTTTTATTTTTTAGAGTTCAATTCTTACTTATTAAATTTTATTAGTTATAATTATTTTAAATTTTATTAAATCATATATTTTAATTAAAATATATTTAATATTAATTATTTCAAATTATCTTTTATAGTATCATATAATATATTATGATTTGAATAAATTCATATAAGAATATTAATTATTAAGAATTTTATTAAATTATATATTTTAAGTATAATATATTTAATAATAATTATGTTTAAATATGATTAAATTATTTATTATTCATATTAATAATCTTATCAAAATTTAAATAACAATAACAATAATAATTTACCAAAACAAATTTCTGGTAATTATTAAGAATTTTATTAAATTATATATTTTAATTAAAATATGTTTAATAATAATTATGTTTAAATATGATTAAAATATTTATTATTGATAATAATAATCTTATTAAAATTTAAATAACAATAACAATAATCATTTACCAAAACAAATTTATGCTAAGGGTATTCTAGTCATTTTAGTTTTTTCCACTATGCTATTACACCTCTATTCCATTCAACCAAACACAAGATTACTATTACGCCTCTATTCCATTACATTCAACCAAACAGTTGATTTGCTATTACACCTTTAATCTAATACACCTCTAATCCAATACACTTCTAATCCAATACACCTCTAATCCAATACAGCGAACCAAACGCACTTAGAGTTAAAATTAAGTATTTGAAATATTTGAAACATATTCAAAGTCAAATTAAAATAGTTCTAAAGAAGACTAATACATTATGGGACTTAAGTCATAATAATTCTAGAGATAATTCACACATAATTTATGCTTTATGAGAGTCGAATTTAAATTTAGAGGCGGATTTAGGAAAGTTAGCAGGTCTGACCTACCTAAAATAGAAATTTTACTATTTTGGTCTTCTAAATTTTTTAAAATTTTAAATTAATAAAAATAAAATTACACTTTAATCCCTAAAAATAATAAAATTTTAATTTAATCATTTAAAATTTATAAAAATATAGAAAATTTAATTTCTGTACTCTAAATTTTTTTTTCTAATTTTTGAAATACAAATTCTAAATATTGACCCACCTATCATATTGAATCATGTTAGTTAAAAGTTTGGACCCAGATGACCTAAAATTCTCACCTTTATTATTTAGTTAATAATGTCTACAGTTGAAAACCTATATTTAGCATTAATTACAAATATGCAGATAAAATTGGTAGTTTGAATTTTAGAACATAAATAAATTAATTAATAGACAAGCTTGAAATTGAAGATTTTGAACGTATTTATATTGGATGCAACTGCAATTGACCAATTTGCATGCCCAATTATGATAAGATTCCTTGGTTTTACAGGAAAAATAATAAGATAATAAAGAAAAATTAATAATGATTGGGATCCATAAGGTAAGTGATATATAGAATTTAGGTGACTTGATATTTAAAAAAATAAAACTAGTGGCTGAGAGAGTGCATGCCAAAAACTAATAGTTGTGTCATTTTTAATGAAATATTTTCTAATTGTTTTATAAGCACTATGAATTCAAGTCAAATCCTTGATTTGCATAACAATATTTACAGAAAAGAGCATTATGAAAAGGCATCTAAAATTGTTTTAGCTTATTGGAATTTATCATCCCTCAAATAAAGACAAACAATAGCCCAAATTCATAATTTTAGTATCTTAGAATGGAGATAATAACAAGAGAAAAATGGGTTTTCAATTTTCAAAGCATATAATGTAAAAAAATGCTTTGGTTAGGTAATTGACAAATAGAAAGATTGCAAACATATGTATAGGGAAAGTAAAAGCCACTTCAATTACATATGTTTTCTTTTTTAACCATTTGACTCACTTAAAAACAAATGAATAAGTTATTTGGCAAGGACAAATGTCTATCATTTAGATATTTATTATTAACTGATTTAATGTTTATCAATATTAAAAGACATGAGTTCAAGTGTATTGAAGAGTATTATCCTCCTATTTATAAGTTGGGAGGGGTTACGGATAATTTTAGACATTATGTAAAAGTATAATAAAATTATTAAAAATATATTTATAATTAAAAAACAAATAAATATATTGGTAATCTGGGTGAGCTGAAGGGTCTAAACAGTCAAAAACACAAAACTAAGCCATTTTCAGATCACAAAACAGCCATGCATTAGCTGGGAAGAGATCATCTTGTTTCAATCTAGAGGAGCCGAAATGTGATTATCTAGATTCACCGGCTACATATACCTCCTCAACCCAAAACGTATTTTCAGTCAAATTAAATCTCTCTTGGGCTGTTATATTAATAAAGTGGAGTAAGAGTAACAGAATTTATTAAAAATGAAAAAATCAATATCTAAGAAACCCTTTTCTTGTTTACCAAAAAGGAAAACAAAAAGTCAATAAAGAAAATTAAGTGCAATTGCTTTTTTCCCTTTTTCTTTTTCTTTTTTATAGACTTTTAACTTTTCTTAAGCAATGCAAATTGCAAATGAATCAAGAAAGAATGATTAGGAATCACATGGGGAGGGGACTACGCGAGTGAGAGGCACCCTCTAATTAGATGCTATGATGAACCACAATGTCAGGCTGGGTCCGCATCAAATCTTTTCATATTTTCCCTACCTTACGTGGGCAAAATTGTTTGGCCCACGTAAATGACGTAAATTTTAGAAAATAGATTTTTCTTTTTGTGGCATGCACATGCACATAGCTATGAGGAAAATTTAAAAAAAAAAATGAAAAGGAAATTAATATTTTTTCCATATGCATTTTTATCTAATGTACTTGTATCGGATAAACCATTCACGGTTTACTATTTAATTTTTAATTTAAATTTTAGGATTGATTTGATATTTTAATATTATTAGATTTAAATTTTCATGATTTTATGATCAAAATAGATTTATGGTTTAATTGTGACTTTGTTTAATTTTATATTTAATTTATTAAATACAGTTTAATGAGTATAATTCTATTTTAGTTTTAAAATTGATTTAATGAAAATTATTTATTAATATTAATAGCTAATATTATTAGATTTAATTTTTTATGATTTTGTTACTAAAATAAATTAGTGTTAATTATGAAATTGTTTTCTTGTACTTAATTTGTTAAATACAGATTAATGAGTATGATTCTATTTTAGTTTTAAAATTGATTTAATGAAAATTACTTGCTAATATTAACATTTAATTATGAATTTTCATCAAGTCAATTGTAAAATCGTAATTAAACACTAACGATATATTTGGTTCATTAGAATGAAATAAAACTATAATAGAATGTTATTCTACGAAAATAGAATACAGCTATAATGAAATAAAATTAACATAACAATAATTTGGTTGGATGAAATAAAATAGACATGGAATAGGTATTACTAGAGGTTCTCATGGGCCGGGTTCGGGCCGAACCCAGCTAAAAATTTAGGCCCATTTGCTAGGCCCAGTCAAAAAAATGAGACTAAAATTTTGTCCAAGTTCGGCCTACTCATATTAAATTTTTCATATAATTTTTAAATATATATATAATACTAAAAACATTAAAATAAATATTTTTCAACAAATTTAAAATAAATTTTTAAAAAATATGTATAGTTAAATAACACTAAAATAGATGCAACTTAACAAGCAAATACCTCTAAAATAATAACAAAATTAACAATAAAACAAGTGTTATACAATATTCAAATAATAACAACAAAATAGTAGTAATATAATGATGAAATGGTAGCAAAATAGGAAAAAGACGAATAAGAAAATAGCACTAAAACAACAATAAAATAACATTAAAACAACAAAAAATAGTAGCCAAAAATCCTTACCCAATGCCCGGCTTATTTTTTAAACGGGCTTTATTTTTTTACCAAGCCCATTTTTCGGCTTATTTTTGCCCAAATCCTCCCACTTTTCGGGCAGGCCTTTGAACAAGTAGCCTAACCCATGAGCAAGTCTAAGTATTATGTTGTTTGACTAAACAAAAAAATATTTTAAAATAAGTAAGGAATAGATTGAAAATGACAATTTTATCCTTAAATTAAAAATAATACTTTATTATCATTATTATTAGCATGTTATAAAAATTTTAAGTACATTATATTTATTGATAAAATAAAAAAATATTTATGATAAATTCTTTATAAAAATTTAATATAATTTATTAGTAATTAAAATATAAATTATATAATAATATTTAATATAAAACTGAAATGGTCATTAAATACATGATATTTTATTAATATTATTAAACATTTATGTAAAAAATTAACATTGTTATCTTTAAATATTAAATATATAATTTTTGCTAAAGATAAATATCGTAAACATAAGCTCCATATTAAAAATATATATATGAAATTTGTATACTAAATAATATATTAAACTTATAATACATCAATAATCTATACTTTTTAGGGAAAAAAAAAGGGGGAAATTGAGAAGTAATGTCAACAAAATATATTTAGTGAATAGAGTATCGTAATATATTAAACTCATAGCGATAAATTTAGTCCCTAATATTTATATTTTTTGTCAATTTGACCCTTTATCTTTTTAGGTAAATTTGGCACTAAACCTTTTAAAAAAGTCGAATTTAACTATTGATCTTTAAAAGAAGTCGAATTGTTATTTTTAACAGAAACATTGACTAAAATGTTAATTTTTAAAGCATGGCACCCCGCATGGTAATCAACATGTACTTCATTCTATTTTTAAAAATTTTATGAACTTTTTATATACTTTTTTTAAATTTTATTTTTTAAATTTTTTTCAAATATTTTTAAAAATTTTAAATTATTTTTTGAATATAAAATAAATAGTGTAACATGAAATACACATGAATTGTCACGTGGGTTGCTATGCGAACATTATTAAAAATTAATATTTTAGTTTTTATTTCTATTGAAAAAATGATTTGATTATTTTTGAAAGGTTAATTATCAAATTTAATTTTTTTTAAAAAAGAATAAGACCCAAATTGATAAAAGATGGGTTGAGGGCTAAATTTGATATTATGCCTATATTTAAAAAAATGCTTGGACTATTTTTCATAAGTACTTAATTTTAAAATTGTGAATTTAGTCCATTGTATTCTATTTTGATCAATTTTAGTCATTGTACTTTAATTTAAAATTTTAGTAATGACTAAACAGTAAGAATTAAATCTATTTGTTTAAATTCAATTACTAGTCTTGTATTATGCATACAGTTGTAGATTTAGTTCATATTATTCAATTGGATCATTCTAAGTCCCTATATTTTTCAAAATTTGAAATTTGAATCTTAACGCCAATGACAACCATTAATCCATTAGCAAAATTTTTAATGAGTAATATCTAGAAATAACAAGCTAATATAACATTACATATGATAATTTATTTGCTGCATTAGATTTTAAAAATAACATAACATAACTTAATGAATTGAATAGTTATCATTTGGTGAAGATAAAAATTTAAAAAATTAAGAAATGTAGGGACTAAAAATAATTAAATTAAAGTAAAAAAATTAAATCCGTAACTTTCGCAAAGTATAAAAACTACTATAGATTTGAACCAACTTTTTATAACCCGTAAAATTGTGACATATCTCAAACTAAAATGAAAAAAAAGAAAAGAAAAGGAAAGAAACACCGTTCCGTCCCTTTAATGATTTAGGTTGAAGTAAAAGTGTGAATGGCTTTCATGCATCAAAGAATACAGACTTATTTAATAAAAATAAATTGAACAATTTTATTGAATAGTTTTTTTTTAAGCTTATTTTTCACTTTAGCTCTTTTCTTTTACTAAACTATTATTTTATTGGAGAATTTAGTCCATGGAGTAAAATAAAATTGACATGTGATGTTTTTAGAATGTGTTGCGTCATTCTCTTTTATTTTTTTATTATTATGTATATTATATTAATTAAAAATTAAAAATATATAATATATAGCATATAACATATAACATATAAATAATTTAAAATTAAAAAAATATTTTTAAAAATAGAAAGTAGAAAATATATCAATGTAAATTCTAAAAAGTCAAAATAATATATAAAAATTAAAAAATTAGTTAAAAATTTGAAAAAAAAATTAGTTAAAATTTATAGATTTAAAAAAAACCCTCAAAATTTTTAAATATATATTCTAAAAAAATTATAATTATTTTTGTAAAACACCTCAAAAAATATATAAAATTCTAAAAATCAAATTAATATAAAAAATGAAAAATTCTAACTCAAAAAATATAAATGATATAATTTGAAATTTTCATAAAAAATTAACTCAAAAATTGAAAAAAATTCAAAACATATAAAGTATATAAAATATGTAAAATTTAAAAAAAATTGAAAAAAGTATATATAATTTCTATAAAAAAATTCTTAAAATTTTTAAAAAATAAAAATAAAAAATCAATTTCAACAATGAATGGTTGGTCAACAACCAATTGTTTATATATATATATATTAATTTCAATATACTTTAACACCACATGTGACATTTTAAATGGTTGGAGGTTTCATATGGTAAATTTTGATTGGTGCCACATATTATTGATTTTTTTAACATTATTATAAAAATTGGATTGAATTTGGTAATGAAAAAGCATGTAATGCCCTAAACTCAGCCTAAACATTATAACTGAATCCTGAGGAGTTACATAAGTTTATTTTAAAATCAGATTTTAAATTCAAAAATGTGTAATGGAACAATGTCAACTTGATAAATTGTTTTTCAGTTTTTAGAAAAATGCTGATTAAATCTGTTTGATTTTATTATAGAAAACACTTAAGTGATTACTTTATTTTACAGTGAAAATTTTTTAGTATTAAATTTTGAAAACCGTGACTTAGTTTGTAATCTAATACTTTGAAGTTTGTAAAATTATAGTTTTAAAATATAATATAGCAGTTCATGACGATAGAGAAAATTCCAAAACAAATTACAGTCTGAAAAGTCCAAAAAAAGTCCATTAAAAACCAATTTTTCGAAAGAATCTAGTTTTTGAGTTTCCACCTGCCATCTAGTTCTAAGTTTGCCAATTACCTGAGAAGATGAAAACAAAGGGGTGAGCTAATGAGCGCAGTGTGTAACTCAACCCATACAACAGAACAAATACAAATATAGTAACAAATATGAATACAAATGCAATTCAAAAATAGATATAGTTGCAAATACTAATACAGACACAAATGGAGATGCAGATGCAGATAGATGTCCTACCCTCATCTGCTACACATCATCTCCGTCCATCCCTACACACCAATTAGGGTAACGAATACCCATCCAACGCCCCACACTTATAAATGAGTGTATGTCACTTTTCAAAATAGCGCAATCAAGTTGTCAGATATAATACAATAATCCGCCAAAATCAAATAAGTGTGGTCAAGCCACCAAATCAGATATGCTTAAACTACACATAAGTCATCCCGAGTTGCCCAGCAATGATGACCCGCCACCTTGGGTTGCTCGACAACGATGGCTTACTAATATCAGTATGCAATGAAACTGCCAGAACACTTCCTCCATCACATCAATATCTCACCCAGTGCACATGTCAGAACGTATTACATACTCAGATGCACATAAATGAATCATGCTTAAACATATTCTCAAATTACAAATCAGAGGCAAAAATTATACCACAGATATGCTCTCGAATGTTATACATACAATATTAGTATTTAATATCATGTTTTCAGAAATCTCATTGACAGTGGTAGAATATCAGATTTCGTATTCATAATACATACAGAACACATTTCGAAGCCAATGATATAACTAATTTTGAATTGCACTTCAAATACAACCTAACAAAATTTTACGAAAAATGGCCCACACGCCTGTGTGGCCACACAGCCCAATCAACCCAGCCAGTGTGATCCACATGGCTTGACACACGGCTATGTGACGTCGACAATAAGCTTTTTGGCATTACGTCGTTCGCTATTTTTTGAGGTTTTCATTACACACCTATTCGTTTTTCGATGTCGATACAACCACGAAGATCCCAAAACCTAAAACGGTGATTAAAACCGACAATCTGAGCAATGAAACACCAAATTTTAAACCATTAATTCGGCCACGATCGCTACCAATGCCTTAACAAAATGAAAATCAACCTTTCGACAATCGATTACTTACCCAAAACCATAGCGGCAGATCCAAAATCCTTAGTTTTCCGTTTTCCGCTCCTTTCACAATCTCCTCCTAACTGTACCAAACAATTAAACTAAAAACTTACTTCCTAATCTCAACAATGATATATCACAACAAAACGAGACCTTACCTAACTTTCTCAAACGTGCAAACAACACCACGTAAAAGAAGTGTCAATGATGAATCAAGAGGAACACAAACGAATAAAAAAATCTTTGAAAAAACCTGGAATAATCAGCAAAAGGTTATATTTTTTTCCTTTACTGTAACAAGTGAAAGAAAGAAAGCAAGGGGAAAAGAAAACCAACGTGAGAGAAAGATGGGAAAAGTGAAAGGGCAAAGTGGGGGAGGGAAAGAGAGAGATTTTTGGGAAATTATCTCAAAAATAAAATAAAATAAAGTTTAAAAATAAAATACTAACCTAGGTGAGAAGCAAACATATGCCCGTTTGCACGGGTAAAGATTCAAACACAAGATCAAAGGTAAGTTAAAGTTTTACCATTAAACCAAGATGCTCATTTTAACATTAATTGAGAAAAAATAATATATAACTCTAATATTCAAAGTGAGGGGTTGGGCAAAATTTAACAAAACTCAAGGAAAATAATTTAAACCCAGAACCCCTCACATACTACTCACAACACTTAATCACTGAAGTAGATTAATTACATTGACAATTTTTCTACAACCTTAATTCAAAAACAGAACGTGACTACTCTTGATTTCGCTAATCTAATTTTTATTGATCTAATTTTCAAGATGTGACAAAGTAATTTAAATATCAAACCATGACAAAAAAAAAATGAAAAACGGATATGATTGGAGCACTAAAGTGTGGATTAAGCATTTAATATATTAGCATTATATCAAATCTGTAGAACAATAGTCAAAAAGCATAACCTTAATCTTCTCAAAACATTAAACTAAAGCTACTTTCTGCACTTATAGATAAGTGATAATTTAGTCCACTTATTCTTTCAATTAAACCATCGTCAATTTTTCACACAGAAAAGAAGAGTAGGCAAATTATCCCTAACTTAATAAAGTATTTTCGTGCTTTTGTAACCTAATAAAGTGCATTTATTGACAAAGCTCGTAGTTAAGCATGCATGTTGTTTGAAAAATGAAGTTATGAAAATTCTAATTCTATTTTTATAATTATTTTTAAATGTATGATTTGTTAATTAAAATCTGATTAATTAATCTTGATTCGTATCTAAAAATTCGATTTGATGAATCTTAATTTAAATTGATTTAAATTTAAATTCATCTAAACTTGAAATAACTCAAACATAAAACAATCCAAAATTAATTAAAATGAATTGAAAAAGTAACTTGAGATGACTTAAATATAAAGTGATCAGAATTTGAAATATTTAAACTCATATCGAGTTGAATTTAAAAATCCTAAACTTCAACAAGTAATTAAACCAATTAATTTTTAAACTTCAACAAGAGATAATCTATTAATTTTTAACCTTGTACAACAAGTGATTTAAGTCTTAATTAGACATAATCATGAGTCGAATCACATATAATAGATATTAATGATAATGATGGAATTTATTAAACTAATTTATTCGAAAAATTAGAAGTACAGAAGGTATGACGATATTACTACAGTAAAGGTACTAAATCTCAATACATACTAGATCAACTAAAATCAATCATCACTATAAAAAATGGATTGATCAAGTGGATTCGATTACTTGATTGAATCCAACCCAATCTAAAATTGAATGGTCAAAAAGCATTACCTTAATCTTCTCAAAACATTAAACTAAACCATCTTTATCGACTTATAGATAAGTGATAGCTCTCTTTAGTCTAATTATTCTTTGAAATAAACCATTGGATTATCAAATCTTCTTGAAGGTAAAAACATAATAGACACAATTATGCCTAACTTAATGTTTTTGTCGAAATCCAACTTTTGCTGTATTCTTTAAAAAAGAGAGTATTTTCGTGCTTTTGTAACCTAATAGTGTGCATTAATTGACAAAACTCGTAGTTAAGCATGCATGTTCTTTGAAAAATGAAATCATAATTTTTCATGTTTTTGTCCTTTTTTATTGAAACAAAATATCATTTTATAAACTACATTTGGCTGTCAAATTTGACTCATAATGGAGAATTGAAGGTTATCAACTTCAACATATTTATTTTGAAATGATTCGAATACAAAAAAATTCTAATTTAAAATGATTTGAAATTAAAACGAATTTATTCAAAAACTCAAATTTAAAATAATAAAAATTTGAAATAATTTGATCTTAAAACAACATGACATTAAAATCACTTGAACCTAAATTTAATTAATCCAAATTAATCCAAAAAAGTTCAGAATATAAATTAACTCAATTTAAATTGACTCACTTGATAAGTCCAATTGTCAAGTATAAATGCATTATTTTAAATCTTAAATTTCTATATAGAAGGATAAGTTTAATTTGAAAAGGAAAATATATTTTTTAACATTTAAATTTAGTTTTAATGTTCAATTTGATACTAATATTTTTTATCTACATTACTACATGAATTTGACTCATATCACACATTTCAATCCATTTTTGTAACATTATTGAAATGAGATGACGTGGAACGATAAGGTTGTTACATATGGTGCACATTCACATCATCAATTAAATATACTTACCATGTAAACAAATTCTATTTGTTACATTATTTTAATAAAAAATTAATTGACATTAACTTTGTTAGTGAACAATAAATTTGACCATTGGCCAACATTGGCAAGCAGTGATTACTGTTTGTCAATGTTAATTAAAGTCATAAAAAAACCGTGTTTATTATTATATCAAATACACATGTATGCTAAGTCTTAACATTATATTTAATCGATCTCATTTTATTTTAATAATGTTACAAAAATAAATTAAAGAATGAATTTGAACTCGAATTAATATAAATTTAAGTAGCAATATATAGTAAAAAACGACGGGGTGTTAAGGGCAAAAAAAAAAGTATGGGGGCGAGTGGTTGGCAATTTGGCATAGTATGTGCCCCACTCACAGTTAAAAGTCCGGCGGGCTGTTCTATAAGAGCCGACGATTACGGGATTAAGTGGGTCCCTATCTCCACGTTATAGATGCTTTGTTAATTGTTAAGCGCCATGGGGGGTCTTATGTTAGTGCGTTGAAGCTTTGATCCATATAACCTTACCATATTGGTTCACACAATTTATAAATTGGTAGATGGAGTTTCTTCTTTTCCTTTCTTTTATATGATTACAAATAATACATTTAAATAATAATTAAAAATTAATCTTTGACAATTAAAATATAATAAATTAAAATTTAAATAAATTTAGATAAAATTATACCTAATATAACTTAGGTATGTATAACCTTAAATCAAAATAAATTTAGACAAAAATCACATATAATAAAATTTAAACAAAAATCTTAATTCAATGGTAATAAAATATGTATGGATATGTTTTAAAAAGATTAATCTCAATTTTTAATAAAAATTACAATTAAACAATTCTTTTTTAAGAAGAATACTTTTGAGAAAAAAATATAAATTGGTTTCAAACAAAAGCAACATTAATGATGATTGGTTTGAATTTTCCTAACAGTGGGGCCCTAAATCCATCCTTGAAGATATAGACCCCCTTCTCTTTAAGTACCCCCCCTTCACTCTATCCCTTAACACTCACCTTCAACCCCCATTTCTCTTTGGCTATAACCCTCACTGCCTCTCTATTATAAAAAAAGAAAGCGAAGATTTAGACTTTTATCATAGTGTTGAAGTAATTGAAGGGGAAAAAATGGCAATGGTGAATGTAATCAGCGTTTTGATCTTTATCTCTTCAATGTGGATGATGGGTGAAGCTAGAATCCCAGGAGTTTACTCTGGTGGAGCATGGCAAAATGCCCATGCCACGTTCTACGGCGGTGCTGATGCTTCGGGCACCATGGGTATGTTATATGTACCTTCATTAACCCCCCATTTTTGCCTCATTTCACTCCTATCCCTCAAATGCTTCTAAAGAACCCAGTCCTTATTTCACATTTTTCTTTCCTTGCAGGCGGAGCTTGTGGCTATGGGAACTTGTACGGCCAAGGGTACGGAGTCAGCACGGCGGCACTGAGCACGGCATTGTTCAACAACGGGTTAAGCTGCGGTGCTTGCTTCGAGATAAAGTGTGCCAGTGACCCAAAGTGGTGTCATTCGGGGAGCCCATCCATCTTCATCACGGCGACCAACTTTTGCCCACCAAACTATGCCCTCCCAAACGACAATGGGGGGTGGTGCAACCCTCCTCGCACTCACTTTGACCTTGCCATGCCCATGTTCCTCAAGATTGCTGAGTACCGTGCCGGCATTGTCCCCGTTTCCTACCGCCGGTATGTGCTCTGTTTCTTATTTAGTTTTTGGTTAATTAGACCAGAATGGTTAAATTTTACATTAGTCCTTCAACTACAGAAAATTTCAATTTGTTGCATTTAATGTGAAAATGAACAGCTGGACCGAAAAACAGAATATGATTAGAAGGGTTAAATTGAAACGAATTGAAGTTGAAGGATCGAAACGAGTAATGAAACCTCAGTTTTAGTTATGAAGAATACCTATTTTGGCTTACACAAATATTAAATGTTTAATTAATGCGGTTAATGCATAGGAAGCCTATTTATTTTGGTTAATCTCTGTATTTTATAAAAGATTAAGAGTGTGTGTCGTATTTATGATGCAAGCTTGGGTGAGGTCTGTGTCAGAGCGGAAGAGTTATTACTGTCTATCTCTGGCCATTTTGAATTTTACCAAAATACCCATATTCTGTTTCCTCTTTTACTCACTAACCTTATCTTTTTTTTTTGTCGGATCGAAATTGAGCTCAGATGAGCTGGACTTAAGTTTAGAGTAACATGTTGGTACACGTGAATATATTTTTATTTAATTAAAAAACATTCATTATAAAATGAGAGGACGACTGCACAGTCACCAAAGTACTTGAAGACCAATTTTGGAACCTTAATTCTTGTCTTGTTGAACAAAAACCAACAATCATGCTCCGTGTTCCATGTTAAAACAAAAGGGCTCACGGTTATTATATAATTACGCAGGGTGCCATGCCGGAAGAGGGGAGGGATAAGGTTCACAATCAATGGCTTCCGTTACTTCAACTTGGTGTTGATCTCCAATGTCGCGGGTGCAGGGGATATCGTGAAGGTGAGCGTGAAAGGCTCGAGGACCGGTTGGATGAGCATGAGCCGGAACTGGGGTCAGAACTGGCAGTCAAATGCAGTTTTGGTTGGTCAATCATTATCATTCAGGGTGACAGGCAGTGACAGGCGCACTTCTACCTCTTGGAACATCGTTCCTGCCCATTGGCAGTTTGGTCAAACATTCACCGGCAAAAATTTCAGGGTTTGATAGATTTTGCAACCCCTCCCAAAAAAAAAAATAGCTAATATTAAGTTTAACCCCATAGAACTTTAAACAAAGTTTAGGGTTTTATTCGAAAAAAGGAATTGATGTTTTCCCACCATAATCCATCACACCTTTTTTACCCTTGATCTAGGGTGAAGTTCCATTTTAACCAATTGGACTTGGTGTTGCTTACACTTCTTTTTGGATGGATGTCAATTGAAATTTTAAGTACAAGGGTTTTTTTTACTGAACTTTTATTTTGCTTTGTATTGTTCTGTGGTGTGAATTAAGGGTTTTTTTTTTAATTTTAATTTTAGTTTTTAGTGGTAAAGGAGAAAAGTGAAGAAAAATAGGTGAGGACTGAAGTGGCTGCACAAAGATGTAGCCCGCAGCCCAAGTGTTGAAATGTAGTACTGGATTGGGGAGTGTCTCTTTATATGTTTAGTTGAATTTATATATATTTGGTTTGTTTCGTATCCAATGTGCTTTATTTTGTCTCAATGTTTGGGTTGTATTATAAATTAATATTAATTTAATCAATTTATATTATTTAAAAATATTTTATTTTTATTTTAACAAAAGTTAATAAAAATATACATATTATAGAATTTGAACCTACACTTAAATTGGATTAGTAAAAGTTTAAATTTACTAAATTAAAATTTTATTTTTAATGTTCAATTTGTTGCTTTTAGTTGTATCAATGTTTTATATATATAAAGTGGGTGATTGAGTTAATGTTATGAGTCAACTTGATATCAATTCAATTGTAAAATTACTAAAATATTTTTATTTTGAAGGGTAATTTATAAAATTATAAGGGCATTTTCATTATTTTTCATACATATATATAATCTTCAAATAAAAAAAATTAAAAAATATTATTTAAAAATCGAACACAAAATCGATAAATTCATATAAAACCCTGTTATTTATAATAATAAAAAATTCATTCAACCATATTATAAGTGTGATAAAATTTAATATATTATAAAAAAAAATTAATAATAAACTTTTATATATAAATTGAAACCTTAATATTAAATTTTATAAAATCTTTTGATATCAATATCAAATCATCAAAATCGAATGAAATAGAGATTTAAAACCCCTCAAAATGTTTATTTATCTAAATAGTAATATTTAAGAGCATTCTTTATAGAAAGAGATGAGATCTTACATATTTTATTGACCCCAACGTTACATCTTAGGTTACTTTGGATATTTTCCTTAGACCCATTAGTGTATTTGACAATTTATTTAATAATTGAATTTGTTTATAATTATTTATTTTTATTATGAATTACTATAATTATTTGTGATTATATATGCGGTATTTTTGAATAAATTGAGTGTAGTTAAAGTTAGGAATGAGTGTTCGGTCGAATTGAGTTGAAAAAAATTGAGTTAGTTGAGTTGGTGAGTTAAAAATTATCATCCTAACTCGATTTTGAATTTTCTTTTCAAATTGAATCAAGTGAAATGAAATTCTAATTAAATTAAGTCGAATAATTTGTCCTAGTTAAATTAAAAATAAAGTTAAACATGCCAATTAAAAATTTTGTTGACAATAAAGACTAACTTTCAAGCTACAACATATAAATTTGAGACTATATATATTTGAAAACTCTTTCCAAGCAAATATTAGAATAACAAAATAATTTACTATGGTAAAATAATTTATTTTAAGTTTTCAAAATTACCATTTTGGAAAAAAAATCTTTTCACAATTTAACATTTTTATATAATTTTTAATTTTTATATTTTCTGTAATTTTTTATAGATATTTTAAATTTTTGAAGATTAATTTTATTTTGTTGTACTGTTTTTATTAGGACTAATTTATTTATTTTCGAAATTGATAGGGACCCAAATGACTTTTACACCTATGTTCTTATTCAAATTATAAAAATTCAATTCGGCCACATCTAAGAAAACTGAATTATTTATTTGAGTTGGTTCAAAAAATTGGATAACTAGAATTATATAATTTAAATAGGTTAAAAGTAAAAAAGTTTTTTTAGTAAAATATATAAATATTAGTGACCAAATTTATTATTAAGCCTATTATGATATCTCACACAATTTAAAAAAAATTCATTCTAAAATGTAAAATTATAAATGAAAATATAAGATTGGATGAATGTAAATTAAAATGTAATAACTTTTTATTCATTAAAAAATAAAATTATTTTATAATTAAGACATCCAAATTGGGAGGTGACATCATAATAAGGTCAGAACTCCAAATGAATTTGCCGAAATTACTTCAGTGAAGCCAGAGCACATGGGTTGTGGGTCTTCCCAATCTTATCCCTTTACGCGCTCTGGTATTTTGGATGATTTTTTCTTACTATTTGGCCAAAATTTTTATATGTGATAAAGAATGGGTAAAATTTTATTCGATTTAAAAAAATAATTTTTTTTAATTTTTGAGTTAATAAAATTGAGTTATTTGAGTCAAATCAAAAAATTTGATTTGAGTTTTAAGTTCAAGTCTAGTTGAATTTAACAATTCGAATAATTTGAATAACAAATGAGTGTAAATACCCTTTTAGTCATGTCAACTTTAAAAATAAATAAATTGTTCTCTCTCAACAAAAGATACAAAAAATTTAAAACATTTATAAAAATTTCAAAATTTATATTCTAAAAAAATTATAAAAATTCTAAAAAATGTATAAAAAAATTTAAAAATTAAAATTTTTCTAAAATAAGAATTTTGAGACCTAATTAATGATTCAAATTTATCATACTCAAGTATCATTTTTTTATTATTTTGCTTTTAAAAAATTTAAATATATATGGTTTAAATTTTATATACTCTAATATGGAATTAATTATACTATAACAATATTTTTATTTGACATGTTTAATTCTTTTTAATTTTACTTGAACAATTTCACTCAATTCAACTTGACTCGAATTTCATTTCACTTAACTCAATTCGAAAAAAAATTTAAATTGAGTTAGGATGATAAAATAAAGCTCATGAACTTGATTAACTCAAAATATTTTTACTCGATTCGATCGAATGCTGAACCCTAATAAAAATAACAATTAAAAGTGATCTATTATTATAAAAACTGTACTAACTATAGTTAAAATACAATTAAGGAATTTGTCATTAAAATAATTTACTTTTATTTAATTTAATTATTGGGTTTTGAGGGAAAAAGATATTTTAGATTCCTATTTGACCTTTTCGGCCATTGGATTCCTTTGTGCTAATTTCGTACGGCCAGGCTTTATGGCTGGTGGGCTCTCCTTTGTTTAACATTTCTTCTTTTTTCTTATTGAGGAAAGAGATTAATAGTCTTTCCCCTAATGATATGGTGAGATGCATATTGGATTAACATTAAGTTCCTAGCAATTCCAAAATACATAATCATCCTTTCCACCCTCAACACTTTCTTACTCTTCTGCCTAAATCTCCTTACAAGGGTAGATGGAAGTGGATGTGTGGTTTTTGTGGCAGGAGTCTACGGGATTCGCTTATTATTGTCTACTCTGCAGTCTGTAAGTATTATCATCATGCTATTTCCCACTCATATTCTCTTCCGCAACAAGATGACTTGTGCAGAATTTGTTACGAGGAAGTCGATACGTTACCATTGCAATGCTTCTGATTGCGGTTATATTGCTCATGTGCATTGTGCAACAGATAAAGCAATTTGGGATGGAAAAAGTATCCCGGAAGACTATGCTGAGAGGTCCATGGAAGCTCTTGATGAATCTATAAATTGGATTACCGATGTTGTTGAAGAAATGAGTTTTGGAGAGAATACGGTAGCAGTTGAGATCAAACATGCCTACCATGATCACAATTTAGGACTCACTTTTAGCGGGGAGATGAATGATGATGGCCAATGTGATGGGCGCATGAGGCCTATCTCAACTCCTTTTTATAGTTGTGAGCAATGCAAGTTTTTTCTCCATAAAGAATGCGCTGAACTGTGGAGAAAAATACGACACCCATTTCACTTGCTTACACTCACAAATTCATACACAATTCTTTCTTCAAGATGTAGTGGTTGCCGAAGACTTCACCATGGATTTAGCTACAAATGCAATGATAAAGGTTGCAAATTTGAATGAGACATTCGATATATTTTATTATTAGACACTTTGGAGCGTCCAAGTCATGAGCATTCCTTGTTCCTTGTCCACAACTTTTCAGCGAATTGCAATGCTTGTTATATAAAAAGAGACCCATGGAACATGGCAAATAGATGCACAAAGCGCTGTGATTTCACTTTAGATCTAGAATGTGCCATAGTACCACTCACAGCTTGGTACAAGCATGATAGACATCCTGTTACTTTAACCTGTTTTGATGATTCTGATCCTTCTCAACATTATTATGATTTGTATGAGTATGAAAGGCACCCAAATTATTGGTTTTATTACTGTGTTAAATGTGATAACTCTCTCCATTTTGGATGTGCTTTTGGGGAGTGCCCATTTCTAAAACTTTGGAAGCAACCTTGATGTGGGTTTTTATCATAAACACCCACCTCGGCTCAGTATTGTGAAAAACATATGGGATTGCCCTCTATGTAAAGAGTGTGGTAAGATTTACAATGAACAAGCTCTCTAATGTAACGAATCTGAATGTAACTTTAGCGTCCACTTGAACTGCTTTTATGATATAGCACTGCCCACCATGTTGACTGAATCATTTTAATGATATTCCAAGCTCGCGTTTGTGAAATAGACAAGTTACAACTCCACAGATCTGTATGTATTAATTTGCTGACAACGCTCATGGCTTTTGCTATTCATTATGTTATTAATGCTTGAACACTTCAAGTTGGTTTAGATGAAGCACAATTTGTAATCAGTTATCATATTTTCTTCTGATGGGTTGTTATCATTTGTAATATGGAGCAAAGTTCAGTTTAATTTGATTTATATATAAACCAGTGTCATGTTTTGCTCAAGGATGGAACAAGGTTAGTACCATCTTTTACCAAACATTAAGAGAAATTGCAGGGAATGATTATAGGAATTATAGGAGTGTATGAATGGATTTTGAATCCTTTTTTACGAAGTTGAGTTAGTTTTCGAGCTTAATCAGGATTTCGATAGCTCACTTTAAACTTCTTATAAGTATGCCCTTTTTAGCTCATTCCATTTAATCTTTTCCTCTGTTCCAATTATTTTGTCACAAAAGTAGCCAAGTTATCCATAGTATATCTATTAATTTTGAAAGCTACATCAATGGACATTTGTTGAAGGATGGTCAAGTATGTTTTAAGAAATCTGACAATTTGTTACAAATTGCAAATAATTTTAATAAATCTAAGGTACCGAAATAGAAAATGATGGTTGAACTAATAATGAAAATAAATTTACATAAAATTCTATAATTTTAACTCCACATAGAATTACAAAACTATCACATTATTTTTTTTATTTTTATTATACTCTTAAAAACATATCATTCACCTAAAGATGACAACAGAATGAGACAAATGTGTTAATTTCTTTTTAGTATCGAGTCGAAATTGTTGAGCTGCATTTTAATTTAGTCCATTACATGTATCAGTTTTACATTTTACAACTGTTGAATCTTTGTTGGTTGTAAATATCCTTAATAATTTTTATCGAAACAATTTTTGAAAACGGGAATCGACTTTGTTTGAGAGTAAAAATTAAAACGGGAGTCGCCACCGATCTTTATCAGGTGCGATCGGATCACCTTTGTTTTAATAAAACGTTTTAGTTTATTAAAACGGTATTTTTGGTCTACGAAACTCAAGAGAATGGGTTCGGGAGTCAGTTACGTGCGAGGAAGGATTAGCACCCTCAACACGCCCAAAAATTGGTACCAAATCAATTAGTTTGTGTCTCAATTTCGAATAGTTGAAAACCGGGAACGGATTTGAAATACTATCCTTTGTTATTAGCATCGATTTTAAAATTCTCTAATTAGCTCAAAACGATTGTTAAAGATTTCCTCGTCTCGAGATATCGAAGTATCACATCCCGTAAGTTAGGAAACAGTACCATAAACTCTCGAGCACAAGTTTGTCTTTGATTTTAATTGGAACTCCGTGTATTTTAAAACTCAAAAGGATGTTTGACAATTTAGAATCAACGAGAAAATCGAAATCCCGTAAGTTAGGACACAATTTGTCGATGTTCTAAAACGCGAAACATTGCCTTATTTTGAAATTTTTGTTTTTAAATAGTAGCGAATTAGATATTTAATTGACGTGTTATTTGTTTGGATTAAAAAACAAGAGATTCAAGTTGGATAAATATGTTGAATCAATGTATGATATGACTTAGGCTAGATAAAACGAAAATATAACATGGAGTGTGGAATAATACAACAAGAATACAAGCGAATGACAGTAATGAAAATATGAATAGGCTAAATATAATACGCACAATGATAATAATCACGTAACATACGTCATTTAAAATCCAATATTGAAAATCAAGGAAAATGAAGTAAAAATAAAACAACATCAAGCAATTTCAAGTAAATAGTATTATTTAAAAAAAATAGTGTATAAGAATAATTCAAAACGAATAAATAATAAAAATCCTCAAGTAAATAATATATATAAACTTAAGGTAAATAATAATAATACGATTTGAAATAAATCATATATATATAACTTTTAGATAAATAACACATAAAATAATTTAAACTACTTAATATGTGAATTTAAAATATGATATGTAAAATTTTAAAATAAAATGACATATAAATAAAACATAAAATAAGTAACATATAAAATAATTTGAAATAATATATAGTAAAATAACTAATTAAGGAAATATATATATCCTCACAATCTAAAATAATATACAAGAAAACAATTTGAAATGAAAACTATAGATCAATTTCAAATGAATAATACATAAAACAGTTTTAAGAGAACTAGTATATATATGAAAAAATAAAATAAATAAAATATAAAATAGTTTAAAAAGTAAAATAAAAACAAAAAGAAAATAAATAAATAAATAAATAAACAGAAGCAAATTAAAAAAACATGAAGTTAATGTGTCTGGGACTGCTTTGCAAGGCAACAATAAAAAATGGGGCATAATCGTAAATGCCAAAAGCTACCAGGGACTATATTAAAAACGCGCGAAAGACCAAGGCTCGAAAGAGCAAGTATCCCAGGCCTTTTGATGTGCAGCGTTTCAGTGGCCAGTTTCCTCAAATGGACGGAGACTAAAATGAAAGGCGAGACAAAATCATGTGGCAAAAGTTTAAAAAATAAAAAGGAACCTTGATGAGACGGGCTACAAAAGCGGAGGACCCACTGCGCAAATAGACCAACGGTCAAAAAGGCGCGGATCCTCCACGGGCACGGGTCGGGTCATACGTAAGTGGTCCAAAAAGGTGCCGTTTTGGCACCTGGACTCCTACTCCCAAACGGCGCCGTTTGCTTCTTATAATTTAAGGCCCAATTTTTTTTTAAAAAATTTCATTTTAGCCTCCAACTAAAAAAAAATTGTTAAACCCCCTCTCCCTCTCCTCTTGTCTTCGACCGAGGGAGCCCTCAGCAGTCCATCGCGCCACCGTCGGGGCCGAAGGCCGGCGTTGCGTGAAAGGGATCCTTTAGTCCCGTTCCAGGTGAACCCGAAAGGCCACGTTCTCCGAACTTCGAAAATGCAAGTGAAAAAGTCCCCCTCTTCCTTTTTAAAAAACGACCCCAGCGACGGAGATGAGGACTCCGATGACGCGACCACAGGATAACTCCGGTAAGTTTGTTCTTTTTATTTTCGTTTAGAGTAGATTTATAAAAAATAAAAGAAAAATAAAAGTATAAAACGAAAAGACATGAAAATGGAAATCGAAATCAACCTTTCTTTTGTATTCTTGCTTTTCGATTGTTAGTGTTCGTAAAAAATTACAAAAGGATCGAGAATGGCTTTTATAGCCGAATACATGCCCGTTCGATTTTCTTCTCTGTTTGTTTCTTCTTTGTTTTTTTGCTTTTTGTTTTCTGCTTCTTTTTTTGTTTTTTCCTTCTTTGTTTTTTTGTATTTTGCGTGTCTTGATTTGTTTGCAGGTGGTGTCAGATGCGCGTGCTGCGGCGGTGGCGTGAGGGAAGCTCTGCGCGAGGTGGCCAATGGTGAGGAGCGGCGGCTGAAGAGATGGGGGCTAGGGTTGTTGAAACGTTTTGGGTAGTTGGGCTAGGGTTGTTTGGGTAGTGGGCTAATAATTGAGTTTGAGTTTGGTTCAATTTGGGTATGTAATGGGCCATTGGGTTTGGACTGTTTAACATTGTAAATGGACTATTGGACTTTAATTTTATTTATTATATTTTGGATTTTATTTTTGGTTTATTAGTTTGGGTTTATTTTTGGTTTGTTGGTCTGAGCCAAAATTGACTGCTACAATTATAATGTATTTTGGAATATAACCATCTTAGTAAATAAATTTTAAAAAGTAAAACAAACAACAAAAACATGAGGTTACACACTTTTTTCTTTCATGCTGGTTTGGAAAATTTTAAATAAAATACAAATTATTTAAAGACATTTATTAATTAAATAAAACTTTAATGTGCTAATAAAATTACAGTGGTTTGCTAGTGCTTTGGTATTGGTTGGAACAAGTTTCATTCGTGAGAAATTGGGGAGGGTTTTATTTCTGTTTTTGAGTTCTAATTCTGCTTTTGCTGCCAAAAGCCATTTTAATGCACTTTTTTACTATAATAATTCGATTTTAGATTATTTCTAAGGTAGATCAACATTCAATTAGGGATAACCATTTGACTAAATTAAGTTAAATTGAGTAAAAAATTCGAGGTAGTTGAGTTGAGAAATCTTATTTTATTATCTTAATTTGATTTGGAATTTTTCTAAATCAAATCGAGCAAAATAAGATTTGCATCGAGTTGAGTCGAATAAATTTATTTGAGTTAAATTAAAAAAATCTAAACTAGTTATAAACCTTGTTGACAATATGACTAAATTACAAGTTAAAGAACATAAATACTATATATATTTGAAATTTTTTTTTTAAAAAATAAAACAAAAAAAAATAGTATGACAAACTTAATTTGATAATTTATCTGTTTAACGTCTAAAATTTATTATTTTGATTTTTTAAAAAAATATAATTTAGCATTTTTATATTTCTAAATATTTTTAGTTATTTTTTTGAATATATATTGATAAAATTTTGGAAAAGCAATATTTTATAAATATTTTGAAGTTTATTTTGAATTTTTTGTTTTTTACCGGCACCAATTTGTACATTTTCAAAACTATTAGGGACCCAGGAGATGTTTACATTAATTTATTAATCAAGTTGTTAAAATTATTTAAATTATTCAAGTTTTAAAATTCAACTCGAAGTCAAAAAATCGAATGACTTATTCTAGTTATTTCGAAAAGCCAAATAATTTAATTTGATTAATTCAAAAATTAAAAATATTTTTTTTTTCGAATCGAATCAAGTTTTACTCACCTATAATTACTAATTTGAAACATTTGCAGTAGAGAAAATGAAGATATTAAACCTGGCAATCTATTTAATCACAACTTTAAACTTTTAATCCATTGATATAAAAACTGCAGTAATTATAGTTAAAAAATTATTAAGGCATTTGTCATGTAATTTCATTATTTGGTTTTGAGTGATTCTGAATTCCTATTTTACCTTTTCGGCCTTTGTGCTAAATTTGTACCACCAGCCTTAATGGCCTCTCCCTTTATTTATCATTTCTTTTCTTTTTTATTGGCATTCACATCAACTCCCTACCAATTCCATTCTTTTCAATTTTGTATGCTAGTGGTGGAACTGATTGACATCCCCAAATTACCTCCTCCTTTTAGCACCATTTCCTTTCTTCCTCTCACCATTTTGGTAAGCACGAGGCTTAACCACAACCAAGTTTTCATCTAATGGATCTCACCCTGTCTGAGACTAAGAAAAGGGGGGAGATGGAACTTCAACATTTCTCCCATCACCATCCTTTGCTCTTCATTCAACACCAAAGTGTTACAGATGAAGCAGCTCAGTGCTTTGGGTGTGAGGAACTTATAGACGGTCCAAGCTATGGCTGCAATGACTGTAAGTATTATCTTCATAAGAGATGTGCGGAGTTAGAGTTAACCCCCCACCTTAATCATCCTTTCCACCCTCAACACCTTCTCACTCTTTTGCCTAAATCTCCTTATAAGGGTAGATGGCGCTGTGATTTTTGTCGGAGGCGGCCTTCTTCGGGATTCGTTTATCATTGTGATCCTTGTAAATTCGATCTGCACATCAACTGTGCTTTGCTTCAATCATCCATTGCTCCAAATTTTCCTACTTCTTTGCATCAACATCCACTGTTCTTCATTCAAGACCATAACGACGAAGTCAATCGCGATTGCTCCGGATGTATGAAACCATTATCTGGTCCAATTTACTATTGTTTAGATTGTTACCTTTCTGATAAACGCTGCTTTATCCTTCATAAGCAATGTGCAGAACTACCTCTTGAGATTAATCACCCCTATGACCGCCGTAAGCATCCCCTTACTCTCTTGCCGAAACCACCTACTCATCTTCACAACTGTAGCTGTTATTTGTGCAAATTCAGTGGGAAGGGTTTGTTTATTCTTGCTCTTTTTGCAAGATTGAGCTTACTCTTGATGATTTTTTCTCGCCACAAACAATCACGAATGCAAGTCATGAACACCCATGGATGCTTCTATCAAGACAAATGTCATTTATTTGTGATTTTTGTGGCACCACTGGAGATCGCACCCCTTATCTCTGTGCTACATGTAACCTTCTTGTCCATAAAAATTGCATTTCATTGCCACAGAATATCATGATAACGCGACATCATCATGTTATTTCTCACTCATATTCTCTTACGCAACTAGATGAGTTGTGCAGAATTTGTTACGAGGAAGTCGATACGAGGTATGGCAGTTACCATTGCTCTGCTTCTGATTGCAATTATATTGCTCATGTGCATTGTGCAACAGATAAAGCAGTTTGGGATGGAAAAAGCATCCCTGAAGACTATGATGAGAGGTCCATGGTAGCTCTTGATGAATCTATAAATTGGATTACCGATGTTGTTGAACAAATGAGTTTTGGAGAGAATACGGTAGCAGTTGAGATCAAACATGCTTATCATGATCATAATTTAAGACTCACTTTTAGTGGGGAGATGAACGACGATGGCCAATGTGATGGGTGTATGAGGCCTATCTCAACTCCTTTTTATAGTTGTGAGCAATGTAAGTTTTTTCTCCATAAAGAATGCGCTGAATTGTCGAGAAAAAAACGACACCCATTTCACAAGCACGCACTTATGCTAAAAAAATCAAACACAAGTGTTTATCCATTATGTAGTTCTTGCAGACGTTTATACCATGGATTTAGCTACGAATGCGATGATAAAGGTTGCGCATTTGAATGTGACATTCGGTGTATTTTATTATCGGACACTTTGGAGCATCCAAGTCACGAGCATTTATTGTTCCTTATCCATAACTTTTCAGCGAAATGCAGTGCTTGTCGTAGAAATGGAAACCCATGGGACATGGCATATAGATGCACGAAGCGTTGTGATTTCACATTAGATCTACAATGTGCCACACTACCACTCACAACTTGGTACAAGTATGATAGACATCCTCTTACTCTAACTTGTACAGATGATTCTGATCCTTCTCAACATTATTGTGATCTGTGTGAGCATGAAAGGGACCCAAATGATTGGTTTTACTACTGTGCTGAATGTGATAACTCTCTCCATTCCATATGTGCTCTTGGAGATATCCCATTTCTGAAGATTGGAAGCAACATTGACAAGCTTCCTTTTCATAGTCACCCACATCCATTCACTATTGTGAAAAACATATGGGATTGCCCTCCATGTAAATTTTGCGGTGAGGTTTGTAATGGACAAGCTCTACAATGTAAAGAATCTGAATGCAACTTTAGCATCCACTGGTTTTGCCCTGCAATATTTCCCAGGTTCTCCAACTCTAATGAATGATATTCCAAGTTCGCCTTGGTGAAACAAACAAGTTTCAACTCCACAGATCTATTAGTATTAGCATGGGTGCGCCGATTTGCCAACAACGCTCATGCCTTTTGCTTTTCATTATGTTATTAATGCTTGAGCACTTGAAGTTTGTTTAGATGAAACACAATCTGTAATCAGTTAATCATCTGTTTTTTTATTGGGTTGTTCTCATATGTTTTCTTGTTGGGTTGTTATGTTCTGCTCAAGGATGGAACAGAGTATATGAATGAACAGAACTCCCACAAGGTTAGTACCGTTTTCTACCAAACATTAAAAGAAATTGCAGGGAATAATTATAGGAGTGTATGGATGGATTTTGGATTTTTTTTTATGGAGTTGAGCAAGTTTTCGAGCTTAATCGAGACTTTGATAGCTCACTTTAAACTTCTCTTGAGTATGTACTTTTCCTTTATTCCAATTATGTTGTCACAAAATGAACCAAGTTATCCATAGTATATCTAGTAATTTTGAAAGTTCAAATGCTCGTAGTTTACTCTTGCTAAGTAAAAACTGCCAAAGCTGGCGATTGGAAGTTACATCGATGGGCATCTAATTACATTTGTTGAAGGATGGTCAATAAATCATTTAAAGTATGTATTAAGAAATCTAACAATTTGTAACAAATTGCAAAAAATCTTATTAAATCAGGTTTCCCAATCATTGAGCTAATAACCAAAATAATTTTATATAAAATTAAATAATTTTAACTCTACAAATAAAATAAAAACACAGTTGTTTTTATATATATCATTCATCTAAAAATGACAACAGAACGAGATAGATGTATCAATTTTTCTTGATTATCGGGTCGAAATCGTTGAATTTGAAGTTTTTATGCCTCTGTCCAACTCACCGGCATAATTTAAATACTCAAGTCGCGAGTACAATGAGAAATTTTTTTTTTGGTGAGGATGATGAGCGGTATTTTAATTTAGTCATTTGAATTCAGAATATTCTCAGTTAGGGGTAAGCATCCGATCGAATCAAGTCGAATTGAGTAAAAGAATTCAAGTTAATCAAGTTGAGGCGTCTTATTTTATCATCCTAATTCAATTTAAAAATTTTTCGAATCAAATTGAGTTAAGTGAGATTCGTGTCGAGTTAGGTCGAATACATTTCTTTGCGTTAAATTTTAAAAAATTAAATTGATCACAAACCTGTTGACAATATGACTAAGTTCCAAGTTAAAAAACTATATACTATGGGATAAATCTCAAAACTATATATGGACTTTGATTTAATATGTAATTTTATACATGAACTTTGATTTTATACAATTTTATACATGAAATTTTGATTTGATTTGATTTAATTATCACAAATTATTAATACAATTATTGATATAACACCACTTTATATTCATATATTGCATATACAAATAACTATATTTAACCCAATATAAAAGTAAATTGATGTATTTATTTTTCTAAATGTGTATGATTGAAACAAAATTAAAGTTTCATGGATACATTTGAACTACAATCAAAATTTCATATGTACATTTGCACCAAATTAAAGTTGATGTATCAAATTACACATTGAATTAAAGTTCATGTATAATTTTGAGATTTATCTCTAAATACTATATATATTTGAAAATTCTTTTAAAACAAAATAGTAGAAAACAAATTATGAGAACTTTAAGGGTCAATTTTGTCATATGTCAACTTTTTTTTTAAAGTTCTTTAAAAAAAATTTCATTTTCATTTGTTTTAGGATCAACCCGACTTCTTGAAATTTTTAGAAATAAGATTAAATTAATAGAAAATATAAATATAGGAAAGTTAAATTTATTATTATGGTTGTTGTTGACATTCCATTAATAATTTAATCGGTGGATGATTAAAATGCTGATAACAATAATAATTAAGATTTTGTTTTTAAAAATTGAATGGCCGAAAAAGAAACACATTAAAAATTGAATGTAAGAGAAAATAATATAGAAGCTATGATAGAAGAAAAGAGGCATACAACAGCAACTAATAGTATGGGGAACTCGTTTTTAGCCCACGATTACATTCCTTTGTTATATTTAAGAATCAAATTCTGCAGCCACCAAATTTTAAATCCCAAACGATTTTTGTGTTCTTGCCTTTGTTTGTTCTTTTTATCAACTAAAGCTACCATATGGCAAAGTCTTCCAGCCCAAATAGCATATTTTCTTCTTTAAACTTTAGTCTTTTTGGGTGTCAAAAACACAGCTGGTGAATTCAGAGCAGGAAAAAAAGAGAGTATGTTATGTGAGTTGTAATTATTAGAAATAACTCCAAAATTTTTTAAAAAATTAATTAAGAATACATAATTCAGATTTAATTTTATATGTATGTGACTTTTTTTAAAGAAGATTCCACTATAAAAGACTATTTAAGTTTAATTTAATTAATGCTTGTTGCAGCATTACTCTCATACAATTATAATGAGTAAACTCTCACACTAAAACTTTTTTCAAGTTAGTGTGATGAGAATAAAATCTCTAAAATTTTTCGGCCCATATCAACCACCATTAATATTGATATACAATTTGAGATAAATAAAAATACGTTTGATTGCATGTTTGTTAAATAAGAAAAGATAATTACACTACATCTCTTCAAAATTCCTTCTTTAGCAAGATATATTCTTCGTTTTTATCACTTTTCATTGCATAAAATCCTTTAAAAAGTGATACAAAGATATTAGCATAAACATAATGAAAAAAATTCAAGTTTTAATACCTCGGTGAATTGTTGCGCTTGTCGTAGAAAAGGAGACCCATGGAACATGGCATACAGATGCGTGAAGCTTTGTGATTTCACTTTACCCTAAGTTATTTTGATGATTCTAACCCTTCATAGCATTCCTGTGATTTGTATGAGAATGAGCGAGACCCTAATGATTGATTTTATTACTATGTTAAAAGTGATAACTTTTTTGAATCCCATCTAATGGCTTGATGGTTAAGGGTGTTTATCACCTTAGATGTGGCTTGGGTTCAAGTCGCACAAATTGCGTTTATTGTTTGGGTTTTGCATTGTTATTATAATTCACCAAAAAATAATGATAACTCTTTTCATTCCAGATGTGCTGAATGTGATATCATCTTTAAAATAATTTTGTTAGTTACTATTAATCATTTATTATTATCTATCAATTATTTTTCATTATGTTGCTTATAGGAATAAATTATGAAAACAACCATCCAATTAAATAAGATATTTAAATTTTATTAATCAACTATTAAAATTATTCGTTTTGACACTAACGTTAAGAATATAAAAATTATGGTTACTCGTTAGAGATTAATGATTGAATAGCATGTCAATGTTATGATACATATTAAATGATATCTGATATTGCCACACCTTCTAACTTGTAACATAACATTGTCCACAAGCTATTATATTTTTGGAAGTATAAAATCTAAATTATAGTTTTCACCACTAAGTTTGTTGAGAAGTTTTATTTTAATTATTAAAATTTGAAAATTTATTATTTGGTTTCTAATTTTTATGTTTTTCAAAATTTATTATATTAATATTTGGTCTTTATTATCAATAATTCATTATCCATATGACTTTTAGGCTCCATTTGTTTAGCTGTAAAAGCTTTTCAGTATTTTCTATTGTTTGTTTGGCTGGATATGATTTTTCACCGTAAAATATTTTACAAAATACGGGAAAAGGAAGTGTTTTTTGGGGAAAATGTCTTACAGTTTCTAATTCGGTTTCCTCTTCACATCCCAGCATCTTGAAACGCTTTCTCCTTCTCCTTCTCCTTCTCTTTCCCCTCATTGCGTCCCCAACCGATAATTCATCTCTGTATCAAAAACAATCAGCAGTAGTTTCATTGACAAAAAGAAAAAAACCCTATACATTTCTAGTCTTCATTACCGCCTTTTTGATTTTCACTACGATTCTTTTACTTTAATTACTCTGCCGCCGGCATTCAACGTTGATTACTCGACTGCCAGTGATTTGGTTCTTTTTCCAAAAGGCGGTTTAAGGCTTTAGGTTTTGGGAGAATGGGAGGAAGTCAGAGTTACTCAGCGAATCCCAGTGATTACAAGCTTCTAGAAGAGGTTGGTTATGGCGCCAGTGCTACTGTTTATAGAGCGATCTTCCTTCCTACTAACGACATCGTGTGAAATGCTTGGATCTCGATCGTTGCAACAGTTTTAGGTGATTGTTATTTGCACTCATGGTATGATCTCTTGAAATTTTGTTCAGTGACAGTATTATGTGATATGATTCAGGGATTAATAGAAGGAATCAGTTCTGTTCTTAATAAGAAATCAGTTCTGTTCTTAATAAGAAGAAAGAAGATGAAAAGTCTCCAGCAGAATTGACGCGTACCGATATCATCAAGTGCATACAGTCTGAAAGAGTTAAATTTCGAGGAGTTAACCTTTTTGGCATTGATATCTCTAAATTGGTAAATAATTTCTGATCCCAAATTTTTGACAAAATCTTGTGGGAAACTCTTATTTTCGAGAAGTAGAATCATTGTTCGCAGGAAGCAAGACTCGGTCTCATTGATCTTCTGTTTGTAGCTTTTGTGCATGCTTGTTGGCACTAATACTAGTTTTCTCATTTTCGCTATTCCATGATGATGGTGGTTATTTGTGGCATTTTCTTTTGGATTGTTGAATGTGTGTGTGTTTTATTTTTAATCCGAATGTTTGATGTCTCTCTTTATTATCATTTGATCCCTTGTGGTTCAACTTCAAGTCTAATGAAGAAGCAGAAGTAATGTAATGCCGCTTGTTATTGCACTTTGGATTCATCATCTCAGTTTTTCCTATTTATTTGTGCAAGAACTTTCATTTGTGGATTTCAGCTTTGCCTGTCTCAAAAACGTATTTTTCTCACGTGTAAATCTTCAGTGTGCAAAATTTCGGGTATGTCTGATTCTGAAGTGAAGTATGTGATTAACTGTAAATGCTTTAATTAAATTTAAGCCCATACTTATAATAAACCTCTTTGTTTTTGTAACAGGATGTGGATGTTGTGTGTTCGAATTTTCACAATGCAACTTTGCGCGAGTAAGATCCTCAGAATTATTTATTCTTTTTGGAGAGTACATTTTCTTATGAACTTTGTTTGCAACGGTTTTTTTTTGCCTAAGGAAGGTGTGAATTTACAGGGGCAAATCTTCGTGGGGTTTTACTAGCTGGGGCGAATCTTCAGAGTGCAAATCTTCAAGGAAAATATTTGCCATCTTTCTATAGTTAGTAGATTTCTTACTAAATGTCTATATTCTTGAAGTACCGAAGTCCAATACTTATGGTAGACACATGTCTGGATATAGATATAGAGATACGGTCCTATAAAGACTCTTCAAATACATGGAACTCCTGAAATAGAAAAATTGTACATATCCATAGCGGACATTCAGACTAGTGTCCAAGTAACTTAGCTAAATGTTACTATTTATTGTTAAGGTTTAAATATTGATGTATCATCATCAATTACATTGTTGCAGATGCTTCTTTGATAGATTGTAGCTTCTGTGGGGCCGATCTTCGTTCTTCACACTTATAGGTGATTCACTAAATTAAAATCAACAAGCAAATGTGGTTCATTGAATTGAATAGAATGTGCATATATAAAGTAGGAAATTACAAGATCTTAGGTTACTATAAATTCCTTAAGCTTGTTGGAATAATATTTTCAGATTCGTGATTGTTTGAGCTATAATGGTTCGGTTGAATGATTAAAATTAAATTTATATGCTTAGTGTGTCAATTGTGTTATTGTAAACTATTAATATGCTTAATATCTAGACTTTTAGAGTGCTGATCTTACTGATGCCAACTTAGAGGGAGCTAATCTTGAAGGAGCCAATTTGAAGGGAAGAGACCCTTAAGCATGGCGTTTACAAGTCAATTGCTTTAGCACATGTATCATTTTATTTATGTGAAGTTATCATTAGGCACCTAAATAGAAAATACTAGGGTTCTATAACTTAATTTGATATGTGCGACAACTTATCTTGATAACTCTAGCAAGCTCGATGTTATTGATAAACATTTGAATGAATTGTTTTGACCCAACATGTTTAGTGTGATTAAGTTTATTGTGATGAACATGGCTTCAGGGTGCGAAATTAAGCAATACGAATTTGAAGGGTACAAACCTCCAAAGGGCTTATTTACGACATGTTAATCTTCGTTGTTAGAATTCCTTAATTTAAGCAAATTTTCTACCTTAGTTCTAGGAATTTTCTTGTACTATTAGCCATAATCTAATTACTAATTTTTAGGGATAGGCTAATTTCTAGAGATTATTTCTTTTTTTATTTTTCCTACTATTATTTAAAAGGTTGTATTCAGATTAGAAGAAATAAGAATTATTCTTCTTCCTAAACTTGTTCATGGTATCAAGAGCATCAGGAATCCAGTTGATCCTGCTCTTCCTTCTCTTTTCTTGTTCTGTTTTCTCTGTTAGAAACCCTACTCCCACGGGTGACACTAAAAATTCTTTTGAGACTAAGATCTCACAAATAACTCAAAATCACAGCCAAGAAATCCCACAAGGTGACCTTTACTCTTCTCTTATAATCACAAATTATCGATTAAATGGAAAAAATTTCCTGCAATGGTCACAATCTGTCCTTATAGTTCTTCGTGGCCGAGGAAAAATTGGGTACATTAATGGACAAATTCCTCGACCAGCATCAATAGACTCTGGTTATGCAACTTGGGAGCTTAACAACTCAATGGTTATGGCTTGGCCTATAAATTCGATGGAAGGTCATATAAGCCGAACGTATCTTTTTTTTAAAACTGCCAAAGAAATGTGGGATGCAATCAAGAAGAATTACTCAGATCTTGGAAATGCTTCCCAAGTATTCGAGATCAAATTAAAGTTGAAAGATATTCGACAAGGAACACTTGAAGTCACTCAATATTACAACAACCTAAAGATCTTATGACAGAAGTTAGACATGTATTATGAAGCTGATTTGGGCTAGGGCTCGGAACACACCAAGTTCATGGATCATCTTAACAAAGAGCGTCTCTATGAGTTCCTAGCAGGACTAAATCATGATCTTGATGAGGTCCGAGGATGAATACTAGGCAGAACCACATTGCCAACCATAGGAGAAGCATTTGCTGAAGTAAGGAGAGAAGAGAAACGACATCTTATTATGTTGGGAGACACAAGAGAACTAAAACCATTGACCATTGCTGGTCATCATCCTTCCAAGAACTCTGCTCTCATTTCAAAAGGCCCACAATCTCAAAGGTTCAAAGATGGAAGTGATTCTGGTTCAAATAGGCCATGGTGTAGCCACTGTAATCGGATTCGGCATACCAAAGAGAAATGCTTCAAACTCCATGGCTATCCTGGAAAAAAACAGAAAGAAAACAAGGCAGGAATGATATCTACTATTGAAGAAGATGCTCAAGATGTTCGGCTAACCAAAACTCAACTTGAGGCTCTTCATAAACTACTCGGGACTCCTACAACCAGTGGGTCACTAGCTATTCAAGGTGTTGCTTTAAATACTACACACGAAGCTATCACAACTTCCTGGATACTAGACTCAGGTGTATCCGACCACATGACAGGTAATTTAAGTTTGTTTCACACCTATTTACCTTGTCATGATTAGCCTCGGATTCGCATAGCTGATGGATCTTACTCGCCAGTGGCTGGAATGGGGAAGTTAAACTTACTAAAAATTTTTCCCTAGATAAAGTTTTACATGTTCCAAATCTTTCCTGTAATTTACTCTCAATTAGCAAGCTTACCAAGGATGAAAAAGTACTTGCTGAATTTTCCGCTTTCGGTTGTGTGGTTCAGGAACAGGAATCGGGGAAAATGATTGGCACTGCTAAAGTTGATGATGGCTTATATGTTTGGGACAAAAACAGTTCACAAGAAGGGATGGCCTTATCTACATCAAAAGAAGATTTTATCATGCTATGGCACCGTAGACTAGGACACCCGAATTTCATGTACTTAAAGAAACTTTTCCTCTACTATTTCTAAATAAGAAAATAAGTTCCTTGAACTGTGAAGTTTGCCAACTGTCTAAACACACTCGTGTCCCTTATCCTTTGAAACCTTATGTTCAATCTCAACCTTTCTCTTTAATCCACAGTGATCTATTGGAAGCCAGTCGAGTAAAAAACATCATAGGGGCTAGGTGGTTCATAACTTTCATTGATGACCACACTAGAGTTTGTTGGGTCTATCTCCTTAAAGAAAAATCTGAAGTCTCTAGAGTCTTCTAAAATTTTCATTCAATGATTCGAACCCAATTCAATTCAAATATTTACACCCTTAGAACTGATAATGGGAGAGAGTACTTTAATTCTATCCTAAGTCCTTATCTTTCTGAGCAAGGAATCATACATCAAAGTTCTTGTCCTGACACCCCTCAACAAAACGGGGTTTTCGAGAGGAAAAACAGACACCTTGTAACTGTGGCTCGTGCCCTTATGTTTACTATGGGTGTACCAAAGTATTTATGGGGAGAAGCAGTCTTCATTGCTTGTTATCTTATAAACCGACTCCCATCAAAGATATTAAACTTTCAAAAACCTTTATATACTATTCAAAATTTTTTCCCTTGTTTCGTGTTCCTAATCTCCCAACCAAAACATTTGGTTGCAAAGCATTTGTCCACAACCATCAACCTAACCGATCTAAACTTGATCCTAGAGCCCACACTTGTGTCTTTATTGGTTACTCACCTACACAAAAAAGGGTACAAGTGCTACTCTCCAACCTTACACCAGATGTTTGTGTCCCTTGATGTTACTTTCTTTGAAAACGGGCCATATTTTTCGGCCTCTCGTCTTCAGGGGGAGATACTTAGTGAAGATGAGACCTTGAGCAATCTTCTCATTATACCTCAAGACTCTATCAGCCCTACCACCACTACAAAACCTGCTGAAAATCCTACAGCCACTGTTATTCCTATTTTGGACCTTGTTTTTCCTATCTCCACTGTTCAACAACAAGAAACAAGGGTGATTAACCATACTAATGAAGAAAAACAGCTCATTCATTCTGAAAAACAACAAGAAAAAACTCAGGGGCTTCGTGTATACTTTCGGAGACATCAGTTGCCTGAGACTGAAACAGCAGTGCCAATGCCATCTTTACCTGAGGATTATTCTGAGGAAGAAGTTTCACCTCCTTCATCTTCCATCTATCTTCCAATTGCAGTAAGAAAGGGCACTATGAGCTGCACTCAACATCCCATTTTTCGGTTTGTATCCTATGGAAACTTGCCTAAATCTTACAATGTCTTTGTTTCTAATGTTGACTCTGTAGAAACTCCAAAGAACATAGAAGAGGCTCTTAAGTCAACCAAATGAAGGCAAGCTGTGTTGGAAGAAATAAAGGCTCTTGAAAACAATGGAACTTGGGAAATATCTAAACTACCTACTAGGAAGAAGACCGTGGGTTATAAGTGGATTTTCACCACAAAATTTAAACCAGATGGGAGCATTGATCGATACAAGGCTAGACTTGTGGCCAGGGGGTTCATTCAAACATATGAGTTGGACTATGAGGAAACATTTGCACTAGTGGCCAAACTGAATACTATTCGAGTGCTTCTCTCAATTGCTGTCAACTTAGAATGGCCTTTGATCCAATTGGATGTAAAGAACGCTTTTCTCAATGGAGAATTAAACGAAGAAGTCTACATGGATTTGCTGCCTAGACTCGAAGGAAGCAAGGGCCAAGTATGCAAGTTAAAGAAGTCCTTGTATGGACTAAAGCAATCCCCTAGGGCTTGGTTTAATCGTTTTTCCAAAGCCATGACTAGTAGACATTATACTCAAGGTCAAGCTGATCACACCTTATTTTACAAACATTCGAATAATGGGAAGTGTTGTATTCTCATTGTCTATGTAGATGACATAATATTGACAGGAGATGATTCTAGTGAAATTGAAAGACTAAAAGAGTTCTTAAGTCTTGAGTTTCAACTTAAAGACTTGGGAAATCTTCGATATTTTCTTAGAATGGAGATAGCAAGGTCAAAAGAAGGTATTTCAATCTCTCAAAGAAAGTATGTTCTTGATCTACTTTTTGAAGTCGGACTGTTGGGTTGCAAACCAGCCGAGACTTCTATGGAACCCAATCTTAAATTAGGAACTGATAAGGATGGAGAAGAGGTATATAAGGGGAGATATCAACGGTTAGTGGGAAAACTTATCTATCTTTCTCACACTCGTCTAGACATAGCTTTTGGAGTAAGTGTTATTAGTCAATTTATGCATGCTCCTAGGAAGAAACATTTGGAAGCTGCCTACAGGATATTGAGATCCTTAAAAGGGACTCTTGGTAAGGGGTTGCATTTCAAGAAAGATGTAAATCGAAGCATAGATGTAATGGCCTAAATTCAAGGTTATCGGAATAGTAGTTTCGTAACCACAAATCCGATTTAAAGAGAAATTTATTTCAATATTTTTGCATGAAAATTGATATGATAGGAAAATCGTATGAAAATATTGATAGAAAAATTTTACCGATTTAATGGTTATTTAGAAAAAGAAATTATTGAAGAAATTGGGTAAAATAAGGTATCAGGACCTCTATCTCGTAAAATCGAGTCGAAAATAATTTTATAAATATTTATGAAATGTTAGTAATGTGGTATTAAAATTTCGTTAAGAAATTTTAATGTTTGGATAGTTAATTAAATAAAAAGGACTAAATTGTAAAAGTTGTAAAAGTGGATGAGATGATTAAATAGCTTAAGTGTCTAATGAGAGAGGATTTAAAAGACAATTAGACCCAAAATTTATTTGTGCTGGACAGCAAGGGCATGAAATCAACAGGAAAATTGATAAATTAAGGGTAAAATTGGAATATTGCAAAATTAACTAAATAAAACTAGGACTAAATAGGAAATATCTAGATTTCTCTTCATTTCTCTTCAATTCCAGCAGATAAAAATGCCATAGGAGGGTTCTCTAAGCTGGTATTCCATAATTTTTGCACCAAGTGAGTTAATCCTTTCCTTTTTCTTGTAATTTTTGTGTTTCTAAGACTTTTACAACTAGGTCCTACTATTAAATTCATTAGTTTTTGATTTTATGGATGAAATTGAAAGTCACCATGGTTGAGTGCTGTATGTTTATGATGAAATAGAATGAAATTAAAGCTTTAATTTGTTTATGAGATGATTTTATTAGGTAATTTCAATAGAAATTGATTTTTAGGACCTAATTGTGAAAATGTTTGGAATTAAAGTCTATTGCTGAAATTTTGATTCCTAAAGGTTGTAAACTAGTTTAAGGTGGTAGAATAAAGTGTTAATTGAGAAAAATCAGCTCAATTGAGAGGCTAATTGAGTAGGGACGAAATTGTTATTTATTAAAAGCTTAGGGGAAAAATGGTAATAAATAGCTGCACTAAAACAATATTGGACAGCAGCAGTAGACTAACTTTGAAAAATCACCATAAATTTTATAATTCGAATTAGAAGATGAAAAAAATATGGAATTAAATTTTATTGAGTCTAGTTTCTCATAGAAGAAATGGTGTAAGCAATGGATTTGTAAATTTTGAGATATAATGAATTTTGTGAGACAAGGTCAGAATGAATTCGGGTTCCCCTGTTCTGACTTTGAAAAATCATAAAAAATTGAAGAAAAATAATTATGGGATTAAATTTATATTTATAAAATCCTGAATGAGTATATTTTTAAGAGAAACAAACAAGAACATCATTTGAATCCTGTATGAAGAGATAATTAATTTTTAGTGAAGAAGGGTCAGAACTGTCAGATAGCAGAACAGGGGTGACTTTAAAGAATAAACTGTACTTATTGGCTGAACCAAAAATTCTGAAAATTTTATGGTTAGAATATATATGAGTCTAGTTTCAGAGAAAATTAACAGATCTTAATTTGGAGTTCCGTATCTCGAGTTATAAATAATTTAGTGACTATGACTCAAATATACAACTTTGAATAAACTATAAATAATAATAATGAAATTATAGAAATTGTTGCATATGAACATGAAATGTATTAAATTGATAATTAAATTTATTTATTTAGATACAGAAGATTCAAATACGAAGCTAGATCGAGGAAAGGAAAAAGTTTAGGATTAGTTGATTTTTGTACACGAACAAGTATCAAGGTAAGTTCGTGTAACTTGAATTATATTTTTAAATACTTGAAATGTATGTTATTGATGTGAATATGATTTGAATGTTCATCACATAAAAATTTTATGAAACATTGATATATTTGATAAAAAGGGGAAGAAATCCCGGCTGAATGAAAGGAAAATTCGATGGATCTCTGAGAAGGAATTGACGGTAAAAAGGATCTAGCCCGGACGGGTGATCCTATCTTGATATAGCCCTCCCGAAGAATATGTGGAAAATAGATTTATCCCGGACGGGTAATCCGAATTAGGGTCTGAATTTAGCCTGGACTGGCAATTCAGATCCAAGCTCATTAGAGTAATTGTCGTTGTAGGGAATTTAGCCTGGATTGGTAATCCCGACAATACTCTATGAGTTTATATTGCAGGGGATTTAGCCTGGACTGGTAATCCCGCTGCAAGGTTGAGGTTCGCGGGAGTGTGCTCTTTGAAATGGAAATGTGCGCACATGAATATGAATTGACGAACCCGGAATTGTACACTAAAAGTGTACCTCTGAAAATCCATCGAAATTTCGATAAATTCAACGGGATAAATATGGAAAAATAACAAGGAAATGGAAATTATAATATTGATGAGCTCATCAATCATGATATATATTATTGGTACATGGAAATTATTGTACTAACTTGAATGTTGAGTTTGTGCATATTAGGGTAATAATGCATTGAATGAATATATGAATGTTTATTATATTGTATTGAAAATATTAGGTAAGTATAATTCTTGTTACATGAGCTTACTAAGCACGAAGTGCTTACCCCATTTCCTTTTCCCTGTTTTGTAGTGTTAAGAGCTCGAATGTCAGATTTGGTCGGAGACACATCACACTATCAACCTCAGGATTTCGGTATATAAAGAAACTTTATTTTGGAAATCAATGGCATGTATAAGCTAATAAAATAAATGTTAACATGAAATGAATATAAAGTTAGCCATTAGTATGGTTAACAAACCTGGTTTTGGGTATGTGATGACGTTATCTTATAAATATGCATGAATTTATCTTGAAAATATGTTGAATTGGTTTGGTTGAAGTGGATTGGTCTCGATTTAATATTGCAGTGAAGGTTAAATATTTATAAAGGGGTTATATTGAATATAAAAAAAATCGTAAACTCCGGTAATACCTCATACCTTATTCCGGCAATGAATACGGGTAGGGGGTATTACAATAGAAGTTTACACTGATGCAGATTGGGCAGGGGCAGTTAATGACAGGCGCTCCACAAGTGGTTACTGCAGCTATGTTTGGGGTAATCTAGTGACATGGAGGAGTAAAAAGCAGTCTGTTGTGGCACGCAGCAGTGCTGAAGCTGAATATTGAGCTTTGTCCCACGGTATATGTGAAGGAATGTGGTTACAACGGCTAATGGGAGAACTAAAATTATCCTATACAAAACCTATAACATTATACTGTGACAATCAGGTAGCAGTTAGCATAGCTCATAACCCTGTACACCATGACCATACCAAGCATGTGGAAATTGATCGCCACTTTATTACGGAGAAAATTAACAAAGGGGAAGTTTGTGTTTCATATCTACCTACAATACAACAAGTAACAGACGTGTTAACCAAAAGCTTGAGCAGAAAAATGTTCAAAGAAACTATGGGCAAGTTGGGTTTGATTAACATCTACACTCCAGCTTAAGGGGGAGTGTTAGAATTCCTTAATTTAAGCAGATTTTCTACCTTAGTTCTAGGAATTTCCTTGTACTATTAACCATAATCTAATTACTAATTTTTAGGGATAGGCTAATTTCTAGAGATTATTTCCTTTTTTTATTTTTCCTGCTATTCTTTAAAAGGCTGTATTCAGATTAGAAGAAATAAGAATTGTTCTTCTTCCTAAACTTGTTCATTCGTGATAAGTTTTTTTAGTGTGCAATTTCCCTGTTTAAAAATGTTTTAAACTTGCTAAAAATGAAACAATTGCATATGTTATTTACTTAATTAAATAAATGGTAGCGAGTTCTTTACATTTTCTTCTTTGGTTGTTTTGTTGGATCTTTATGCTGGTATGAGTGATGGAATTTTGATGAAATTTCTGGCTGTCGAAGGATCTGCTGAGTTAACATACTGCCTTATGGTTGTTTATTGTTGTTCAAGGCATGATGAAATAAATGTGTTAGGTGTTGCTTAATATCTTAGAAAAGATATGGGTTTCATTGATATTGTGTTTCAATGGACTCTTGAAGACATATTCAACGATAATCTTTATAAGGATCAGGTGAGTTTGCTTTGTTCTCCATCATAATCATCATCATTACCCTTGAATCTTTGGTTTTCTTTTTTTGTTAGACCTTATTTATGAGTTTTCTTTACAGCTTTTGGAATATCCACTTTTATAGAAGTTGAAAATGATTGCTCTTATATTTAAAAATAGCTGTAGCAGTGAACTGGAATAAACTTTCTTTGTGTGTGTGTGTGTTGCAGCCCTAGCCCATTTCTGCATTCTATATTGTGAACGTCTTGCTTGTAGTCGGTCATTGGCTGTTAGCTAAAAGTGGCATATAGTTACGTAAGTAGTGAATCATGTATAAGACTTGTGAAATTTTGCTAACAAGGGAATTAGGAACTAATAGCAGCTAAAACACAATAACTTGTTATTTTCTTGCTATCAAACTCTTTTGAAATATCGTCAGTCATTTTACTCTTTCAGCAGCCTATTATTGCCAAAGCCAATATCTGCTCATAAAAACAAAGCAGCACTTGATTAGTTCTTTTTTCCCTCGCCTGCATCGTGTTCCCCATTTATATATACCAAATTTTGACTGCCATTCATGAGGCCTCCATTGCTAGTTCTTCTTTGTGGGGTTTATACAGATACAAGCAAAGGACAATAAGAAAAAAAAAATGAAGTCCATTGATACAATAGCTTCTCTTGTCGTAGTTAATTTGAACTATATATATATGTATGTAATTTGTGTAATATATTGTTCCTCTTTTAACCCATTTTTCATTGTAGGGTCGTAATGGTTGAACCAGTTCTATTTTTTTTGATATGTTTTAAATAATTTAGCATTTTACTCTCCAATCATTGTGTTACTATCTAAACTTTGGTTGATTTCAATTTATGACGGTTAATATTCTAGCTTAATAATTGAGCATTATTATATATTTAATTTGATTTATTTATTTATAAAAAAATCACTGCAATATATGTAAAAACAACTTAAAATATAAATTAATTAATTAATATATATAAAAACAGCTTTTCCAGAAAATATTTTCAGGAAATCTGCCAAACAACAGAAAATATTTTACACAGATTTATCCAAACATCAGAAAAGTAAATCATTTTTAGAAAAGTAAATCATTTTCCGTAAATTATTTTCCAAAAAATATTTTACTGGCAAACAAACGGACCCTTATAATGGCTTAATTGTCAACATTTTTTTATATTCGCTACAAAAAATTAATTTTTTTACTTTTATTATTTATATTAAAATATGTTAAGAGATGACTTAAATAAATATTTCAAATTTTATATAATTAAAAATAAGCTTTCATTATTTTTTTTACAAAATTAAGATTATATGTTAACTTTTTTCTTTATTTAATTATTACAAACTTCATGAGTGAACCAAAAAATTCTAATTGAAATATAAAATTCAATTGTGTTGAAATAATTTTTTATTATTATAAATTTTAGTGATCAAATTGTAAAATTTTTTAAGTTAAGTGACTTAACTACAAATTTGCAAAAAGAAAGCGTAATTTATTTAAAAAAATTCTTAATGATACTTGGAAATACATAATTATTTAAATAGTATATATAACGTGTTTCAATATAAATAAACACGATTATTTAAATTTAAAATTTTAAAAGTGAATCTTTTTATATCAAAGCATTAAATATACTTTAAAAGGATTGTTTAGGCAATCATTTTTAATTATATCAAAATATATTTTAAATTTAATATTTTAAAGAGCTATTTTGATCGATAATTTTTAATCATTTTAAAGTTGAGCCTTATGTATAGAAGATATTTTAATCATTTTTAATAATATAATGAGGGCCAACCCAACAACTCATCCTCGGGAGTAGGGATTCCAACCATGCAGTTGGCTCTCTGGTTCTCGTCTTACCGACTCAATTTGCTATTCACATGAGACTCGTTTGTCTGTTTCGCTCTTTACTTTCGAGCTTTGTGCAATGCCGATCTCTATACAAAATATATATATATTGTACCCATTTTGTTCATGCATTTAAATCGAAAACATATTTTAAAATGACCAATTTGATGCTTATATGGTACTTTCTGTTTCAATAATAACAATGTAGCCAACAACGAGATTTTGCAATGTCAGTTTAGTGTTTTCATCATATTTAACACCCTTGTTTTTGCCCCATTTGCTGTCTTCCTCTCTGTGCGAAAGTAACAGCCATTTGCTAAGCAGGAGGCTTAACCAGAGCCAAGTTTTCGTCTAATGGATCTCACTGTGTCTGAGTGTAAGAAAAGGGGAGAGATGGAACTTCAACATTTCAGCCATCACCATTCTTTGTTCTTCATTCAACATCACAGTGTTTCATGTGAAGAAGAAAACAATTGCTTTGTGTGTGGGAAACTTATAGACGGTCCAACCTATGTCTGCAACGAATGTAAGTATTATCTTCATAAAAGATGTGCGGAGTTAGAGTTAACCCTGTTGGAACAATGACAGCAGCAAAAAGAAACAGAACAGGACAGAGAACAAAGGAGGAAGAAACAAAAACAATTTACTTGCTCACAAACGTGCAGCAAGGGAGCTAATGGCTGATAGCTCATTCAGTCAACTAGAAAAACAACATATATATAGTCAAATACATCACCAAATACTACCTACTACCACTAGTTTTACTTTGAAACAAGTAAAACTTAACTTGCACACAAGCTGATTATGTCAATCAGCACCTAAAAACATCAAAACAATACCAACTTAGTTCATTTTCAACTAAGTAGCTTAGCAAAGAAACTAAAAAGAAAACCTTGCTGTTACAGCAAGTATACGTGCTGCAGCATGTCATCAAGCTGCATGCACTTCAAACAGCAGCATAGTTGGCCAATTTCAACACTCCTCCTTGGACTCCATGCTGCAAATACATATCATTCATCAAGTTTTTGAACTTGGCAGCCCTTAGATGCTTTGTTTCAAGCTGACCAATTCATTTTCAACCTTGGATTCATTCACACAACAAATCTGACTTGCACACTTGACTATCCCAGTCTTTTGTGTCAAAGATTTGTTCACCAAATGGAGTCTTCTCCTCCTAATTCACAGCCTTGGTTGACAACACATCTTGCCTTGTTTCTTTGCTTCTTCTTGCACAAACAGTTTGTGAGTATAGTTTGCTTGCCTTCATTCTGCCATTTTGGCTTGCAATTCGACAAGCTCACACTTTGCTTACTGTCTTCAATAGGCTTGCAACTATACAACACACATTAAGCTTCCACATGTTGCTGAACTCACACCTTTGACAGACTCACATCTTTGCATACTGTCTTCAACAGGTGTCTTCAACAGCTCGCACTTTGCTAAGCTTGCAGCTTTGACATATTGCTAAGCTTGCACATTTGGAAAGCTCACGCCTTTCCTTAAAACTCCTCCTTCAGCTTATTCAAGCTTGTTTAGGGGTCTTATAAGTTTGAGCCGATGTTGAGCAGGGGAAGCAAAATCAATGGTCCCTTAAGACTTAGGCTCATGATACCATTTGTTGGTGCAAGAGGCAGCAACAAAAGAGAGAACAAGAGCACAGAACATGAAGCAAGGTGCAAGAAGCATTTTTACTTGCTCACAAATGTGCAGCAAGGGAGCTAATGGTTGATAGCTCATTCAGCTCATTCAGTCAACTAGAAAAACAACATATATATAGTCAAATACATCACCAAATACTACCTACTACCACTAGTTTTACTTTGAAACAAGTAAAACTTAACTTGCACACAAGCTGATTATGTCAATCAGCACCTAAAAACATCAAAACAATACCAACTTAGTTCATTTTCAACTAAGTAGCTTAACAAAGAAACTAAAGAGAAAACCTTGCTGTTACAGCAAGTATACGTGCTGCAGCATGTCATCAAGCTGCATGCACTTCAAACAGCAGCATGGTTGGCCAATTTCAACAAACCCCCCACCTTAATCATCCTTTCCACCCTCAACACCTTCTCACTCTTTTCCCTAAATCTCCTTACGAGGGTGGTTGGGGGTGTGATTTTTGTCAGAGGCCTTCTTCGGGATTCGTTTATCATTGTGATCCTTGTAAATTCGATCTGCACATCAACTGTGCTTTGCTTCAATCATCCATTGCTCCAAATTTTCCTACTCCTTTGCATCAACATCCATTGCTCTTCATTCAAGACCATAACGAAGAAGTCAATCGCGATTGCTCCGGATGTATGAAACCATTATCTGGTCCAATTTACCATTGTTCAGATTGTTCTCTTTCTGATGAATTCTTTAACCTTCATAAACAATGTGCAGAGCTACCCCTTGAGATTAATCACACCTACGGCCACCGTAAGCATCCCCTTACTTTCTTGCCGAAACGACCTACTCATCTTCACAACTGTAGTTGTTATTTGTGCAAAATTCAGTGGGAAGGGTTTGTTTATTCTTGCTCTTTTTGCAAGATTGAGCTTACTCTTGATGATTTTTTCTCACCACAAACAATCACAAATGAAAATCATGAACACCCATGGACGCTTTTGTCAAGACAAAGGTCATTTGTTTGTGATTTTTGCGGTACCACCGGAGATCGCACCCCATACATTTGTGCTATATGCGTCCTTCTTGTCCATAAAAATTGCATTTCATTGCCACGGAATATCTTGATAACATGACATCATCATGTTATTTCCCACTCATATTCTCTTCCGCAACAAGATGAGTTGTGCAGAATTTGTTACAAGGAAGTCGATACGAGGTATGGCAGTTACCATTGCAATGCTTCTGATTGCGACTATATCGTTCATGTGCATTGTGCTACAGATAAAGCAGTTTGGGATGGAAAAAGTATCCCGGAAGGCTATGATGAGAGGTCCATGGAAGCTCTTGATGAATCTATAAATTAGATTACCGATGTTATTGAGGAAATGAGTTTTGGAGAGATTACGGTAGCAGTTGAGATCAAACATGCCTATCATGATCACAATTTAAGACTCACTTTTAGTGGGGAGATGAATAATGATGGCCAATGTGATGGGTGTATGAGGACTATCTCAACTCCTTTTTATAGTTGTGAGCAATGCAAGTTTTTTCTCCATAAAGAATGCGCTGAATTGCCGAGAAACAAACGACACCCATTTCACAAGCACTTGCTTACGCTCACAAATTCAAATACAGTAATTTTTGTATGTAGTGCTTGCCAAAGTCTTCACCATGGATTTAACTACAAATGCGATGATGGAAATTGCATGTCATTCTTTGAATGTGACATCCCGTGTATTTCTTTTTGGACACTTTGGAGCATCCAAGTCACGAGCATTCATTATTCCTTGTCCATAATTTTTCAGCGAATTGCAATGCCTGTCGTAGAAAAAGTGACCCATGGAACATGGCATATAGATGCACGAAGCATTGTGAGTTCACTTTAGATCTAGAATGTGCCACACTACCACTCACGGCTTGGTACAAGTATGATAGATATCCTCTTACTTTGACTTGTTTTAATGATTCTGATCCTTCTCAACATTATTGTGATCTGTGTGAGTATGAAAGGGACCAAAATGATTGGTTTTACTACTGTACTGGATGTGATAACTCTCTCCATTCCAAATGTGCTCTTGGGGATCTCCCATTTCTAAAGATTGGAAGCAACATTGACAAGCGTCTTTTTCATAAACACCATTTCACTATTGTGAAAAACATATGGGATTGCCCTCCATGTAAATTTTGCGGTGAAGTTTGCAATGGACAAGCCCTACAATGTAATGAATCTGAATGTAACTTTAGTGTCCATTGGAATTGTACTTATCATTTATGCTGATCCTCCAACTCTAGTGAATTGTCGTTTTAATGATATTCCAAGCTGATGTTTGTGAAACAGACAACTTACAGCAACTCCACATATCTGTATGTATTTGCATGGGTGCGCCAATTTGCCAACAACGCTCATGGCTTTTGCTTTTTATTATGTTATTAATGCTTGAGCACTTCAAGTTTGTTGAGATGAAATACAATCTGTAATCAATTATCATATGGAGCAAGGTTTGATTTGATTTATATATAAACCAGTGTCATGTTCTGTTCAAGGATGGGACAGGGTATATGAATGGATTTTAGATTTTTTTTTGGAATTGAGCAAGTTTTTGGAGTTAATCAAGATAAAATTGAATAATTTTAGTCTGCAACTATTATGAGAACAATTTTTTTTTTTGGTGAGGATGATGAGCGGCATTTTGTTGGTTGCAAAGATTCCTTAATCATTGTAATGGATTGGAATATAACCATCTTAGTAAAAAAAAATTAAAACAAACGACAAAAACATGATGTTACACACTTTAAATTATTTAAAGGCATTTATTAATTCAATAATTTTAATGTGCTAATAACATTACAGTGGTTTGCTGGTGCTTTTTTATTGGCTGGAATAATTTTCATTTATGAGGAAATTGGGGAAGGGTTTTAATTCTGTTTTTGGGTTTTAATTCTGCTTATGCTGTCAAAATCAATTTTAATCAAAATTTTTTAAGGAATTCAGAATATTCCTAAGGTAGATGAATACTCAGGCATCCCATCTAATCAAATTAAATTGAGTAAAAATTTGAGTTAGTTAAAAAGAAGTTAAATGAGATTTATGTCGAGTTGAGTCAAATGAATTTTTTTGAGTTAAATTAGAAAAAATTAAACTGATCATAAACTTTGTTGATAATATAACTAATTTCAAGTTAAAGAACATAAATGCAATATATATTTAAAACCCTTTTTAAAACAAAATGAGAGAAAAAAAAATCATGACAAACTTTATTTGATAATTTATTTGTTTAAGGCCTCAAATTTATAAATTTGATTTTTTTAAAATCATAATTTAGCATTTTTATATTTTAAAATATTTTTAGTAATTTTTAATTTTTTGAATATATAAAATTTTGGAAAAGAATATTTTATAAACATTTTGAAGTTTATTTTGAAATTTATTTTTTTATAGGAACCAATTTATACATTTTCAAAACTGTTAGGGCCCAAGAAGTATTTATATTAATTTATTATTCAAGTTATTTGAATTATTTAAATTATTCAAGTTTTAAAATTCAACTCAACTTGAACTTAAAAAATCGAATTACTTATTCGAAAAACTCAAATATCTTCATTCAATTAACTTCAAATATTAAAAAAATTAATTTTTCGAATCGAATTGAATTTTACTTATCCCTAACCTCAAACTAATAAATCATAAAACTTAAATTGTCGGCATTTGAGTCATCAAGAGAAGTGGTTTGGCAGCTTCATGATAAGAGACTATGGATACTTTGAGTTGTGCAACAAAATTCAACAATTGAAACATTTTAGCATCAATTGAATTGAAACTCGTGATAAGTGAAGTGTGTTTTTGAAAAAAATTCATTTTCATTTTTTAGCTTTAATATATAAAGTTGAAAATTAAATTTGTTAAATTTTTTAGAATTGAGATTAAATTAATAAAAATTGTAAATATTAAAGAATTAAATTTATTATTATGTCGATAAAAAAATCCACCTCGTTAATAATTTAATAGATAGATAATCAAAATATCAAATATTAATAACACCAATAATTAAAATAAATTCTTTTTAAAACCAAATGATGAAAATAAAACACCCTAAAAATTGAATAAATTAGCCTATGATTGAACAAAAGAAGAATACTACAGCAATGGGGAACTCATTTTAGCCCACGATTTGAGCTACCATATGGCAAAGTCTTCCATGCCCAAAGAGCATACTTTTCTTCATTAAACTTATAAGTCTTTTTGGGTGTCAAAAACAAAGCTGGTGATTCAGAGCAGGGAAAAAAATTATGTTAGGTGAGTTGTTATTATTGGAAATAACTTCAAAATTTTTGAAAAAATAAATTTAAAAATACAGCTAATTGATTACTCAATTTGGATTTAATTTTATATGTATGTAATTTTTTTTAAAGAGTATTCCACTATAAAAGATGATTCAAGTTTAACTTAATTAATGTTTGTTGCAGTCTTATATCATACAATTATAATGAGTAAACTCTCTCACCAAAACTTTTTCCGAGCTAGTGTGATGGGAATAAAATCTCTAAAGTTTTGATCGATATCAACCATATTAAATGCTGAGATGCAATTTGAGACAAATAGAAACACCTTTGATAAAGGAATTATCCATTTTATGGATTTTTTTCTTTCTTTACTTGCGCAGTATTAGAGTTTGTCCCAATAAGTTGAAAGTGAAGGCTGGCCTCTGTCTTCGACTTGGCTGAACCGAAAGTTGAGCCTCCACTTTCAACTTTACTTGTACAAACTCCAATACTGCGCAAGTAAAGAAAGAAAAAAAATCCATAAAATGGATAATCCATTAACACATTTTCCTTAACCCGAACTCGTTGATTAACCTTCAGCACCGGCTCATCTTTTTGCTTCTTCCAACGAATGTTTGTTAAATATGAAAAGATAATTACACTAGATATCTTTGAGTTTCCTTGTTTAGTAAAATACATTCTGCAGTTTTACCACACTCTTTGTTGCATAAAATCTCTTAAAAAGTGATACAAAGATAATAGCAAAAACATAGCGAAAAAATGGCAAGTTTCAATAACTCAGCGAATTGTTGTGCTTGTCGTAGAAAAAGAGAACCAGGGGACACGGCATAGAGATGTGTGAAGCATTCTGGTGTGCCTCTAAATGCACCCTAGGACACAAGTGCACTAAATCCTGGCTCTATCAGTTGGTGGTGGAGCCTATCTGATTGCTTAGTGGATTCAAAACCTCAAGTAACAAAAGAATTCCTGGACTATCCTGAACAGTTGGAAGTGGTGGAACAAGATTTCTGAAAATACCATTCCAGTACTTTCTCTACATGCATTGCAGGGTTCTCAAGGCCATAATACTATGAAAGTAGCAGCCAAAATGGGGCATACAGAGGTAATTATTCTTGTAGACTTTGGAAGTACTCATAACTTTGTAGATTCAAAGTTGGTTAGGAGATTAAACTTACCCTGTGGAACAATCTAGTCAACTGAAAATTATGATAGCTGATGGGAGTAGTTTAATAACCAAAGGCTCAAGCAAAGTAGTAAGTTGGGAAGCTCAAGGACATGAATTTACCATAGACTTTTTGGTCATATCTATTAAAGGTTGTGATGTGGTCTTAGAAGTACAATGGCTCTTGTCCTTAGGGTCCATTTTATGGAATTTTAGATCACTCACAATGCAGTTTGAGCACCAGAACAAATTTGCACTTTACAAGGCATTTATGTAACAAACCGTTTTTCAGTGGTGTTGGAAATAATGGTTTAGGGACCGCAATTCCAACTTGTGAGTCTGAAAATATTAATTATTTAATGTTTACGGCATCATTAGTATTGTATTAAAATTTGGTTTAGAAATTTTAATATTTAGATAATCAAATAAAGCTGAGATATTTATTAGAGAACTGAATTTTCCTTTTTTGTCTTTTTTGTTAGATTAGTTATCTCTGATTATTACTCATGTCCACATAGCCTTATTGCACATTCTTAGAAGATACTGTGATGGTGAGGTTTTTATTTTCCTATATGTTCCATTTTTAGCGTTTCAAGCAATACACTTATTATCTTGTATATTTGTATGTGTTGCCTTCTAATTTCAAGTGGGGCAGCGGAATGTTGCTCACTGAATTTTCTGCTGTTGCTAAGTTTTCTATTTTTTTTTTCTCATTGTTGGAAAGATTTTTCATCTCTGGTTGATGGAAAAAGTCAGGACATGTCAACTAAATAATTGTTTGGAGGAGCCAGGATCCACTTCTTCAGTCAATGTTTGTGAAGCTCTTAGAGGTTATGATTCTGTCTTTCTAAAGCGCTTATGTAATTGATGCTCTATCTTTTTGTGTTGTCTGGAATTTTCCCTGCTTGAGAACTAGGAGATTAGCTGCTTTTTTACAGGAAGTGGACCCTTGTGAAAAGTTGACTGACGAGGATATTGTGTATGCCCTTAGAAATTCCTCTGGTCTAAGAAATGTTCCATTTGTCCCAGAGGTGAGTATGACAGTGATTGGTTAAAACTTATGTTGAAATCAGTAGATCTTATAAATCATGTATTTCGCTGGGTTTCAGGTTCCATTTGAAGTTTTGGTTAGAAGACAATTTGCTCAGTTGTCAGACCCATGTCATCAGTGTCTATGGATTGTCTATGATGAACAGATAAAGGCGAGAATAGTACTTCATATAGTACTGGGATCTTTTACCTAATGAAATTATGAGTTCAATATGTGGATATGGTGAATAGAGTGAATTTCGTGCAACATTTTGCCAGGCTTGTGAATCAACTGGATTAAAGAGGTTCCCATCGTTAAGAAGACACATGAATGACGTTGTAAGAAAGTTTTTAGATGCTGCTGCTAAGCCTGCTGAGACAATGAGAGGAAATCTCATTGAGATGAAGGTTATTTATTTCTTGTTTTCCTTCCTTTATATGATATCTACAATAATGTAGGAGTTAGTGTGTAATGCTGCAATATCTATTGGGTACCCAAAAAAATGACATGATAAGGAGTTTCTAGAAACCTAGGGTCTACTCGTAGATATGCATGTGGTTGCATGTATGACATGTGTATCCTTATGGAAAAATATTGGGCCTAAAGAAGCTTATTAAGAAACTTCTAAAATGCTTGATGAAAATTTCGAGTCCTGTTTAGTCATTCTGTTATTTCATTTTAGTCATCATTTGCGTGTGAACCTTTGCAAGCAATGCTCTTTTACTACTTTACTTCACTGATATTTTTATATAATCAGTTTCCAATTATTCATGCTCTTTTGTTTAGATGGGATTTGGTTAGCACCGTCTTTAGTACAAAAAATTTAGCACCAACTATCAGCTTGTATCTGTTCCTAGTAGGTATGATTTTTTCTGCTTTCATTATTCAGTTTATTTGATATGATCCTTTTTATTTTCATCTCTCACAGAAAGCTACTATACCTCAGTTAATTTGACTAGTATAGGTTTCAGATCTTATTTTTACAGACCATTTTGTGATTCACCCACCAAGATATAAGCTACCATATCTTCTATTAAAATCATATATTTGAAATATTCTATAATGCATGATTATAATTTTTTTTGTTTTCATTTTCTTTAATATCAGATGGATTATATAAATTCTTCGCATCCAAGTTTTATTGGTGGGAACAAAGCTGTTGAGCTTGCTGTGAAGCAGATGAGATCATCAAAGGTAAAGATATTATTTCAGTTGAATCAACGTGTGGGAAGTTAGCCCTTTAGCATGGAGTTATAGTTTTATATTGCTCACTTCGGTTCAGCATTCATCTTCCTTTGTGAGACTGACTGACAGTTGAATCTAAATGATACGGGGTTGCGCGCGGACCAAGATCGAGTTGCCAAGTCACGAGAAACTCCTACGAAAACCCTAAACAATTAGATCTGAAATGAAACAGAAAATTAAAAGATTAGATTTTTGAATTTTCAGATCTGAAATAAAATCCCCAAATCAGCAAAGAATCAAATTGAGAATAGAAATAAGTGTTAGGGTTCTTGAAACCCTCAAGGAGATTGTGATTCTGCCCAATTGAACACCAAGATAGTTTTCCCCAAATTTCGACAATCTAATTTCACCCAAAAAGAGTATGGAAAAACCCTAGAAATTGGGGATTTTTGGGCTGATTCCTTAAGATAGAAAAAGGCTGAAAACACAATAAGAACAGAAAATAGATTAGATAATGATTCAGCACAAGTAGAAATAAAGAAAGAATTGACAGTAAGAAATTAAAAGATAAGTCCTAAGAAGCCTTGAAATCTCGAAAGATCTCACAACTCTCTTCAAACGGCTCTAATCTCCCCTCCAAAGAATATCAATGGCAAGAAGAAGGTTGAAGATGGCTCCCACAATCACAAGATTGTTAAAACAACTTCTAAAGAAAACTCAAGAGAGAAATCTTGGAGAAAACTCAAAGAAAATTCTGCTCTCAACAAATCTGAAATTTTAATAATAATGATAAGTGTTTAACAAGGTGGGCAGCCATGCCTTTAAATAGGCCTTATAACTAGTCCTAATCTAATTAGAAAACTAAAATAAAAAAACTCCTAATTATTTTAATATGGAAATTCGGTCAAAGGTCATTTTATCTGGGACTCTTGGACTGAATATTGACATAAAAATTTAAACTAAGTAAATAAATAAATAAATAAATAAAAATAAAAATAAAACTTTACAACTTGGGCCACTTTGACAATTTGGCCTGATTTTCAACTAAGTATGGATGGATTTCTTGATTGGGCTGGGAATTTGCTTATTGGGCCTCGCCTTCAAGAATTTGGGCTTTTGTGACTCGTATCATTCCCCCCTTCCTCAAAAAGATTCGTCCTCGAATCTAAAAAATCAAATGAACTCGACTTTCCTCTATCGAACGGGACTAATGGCAATTGAGTCCACTGAGAAGAATAGCCATGAGATAGTAAATAGCAACGGAAATAAGCTTGTAGTCCAATCATAAGCATAATAGAACAGGTATAACGCATGTGAATGGATAGATTCAGATTACCATGCAAACAATCTAATTTACTCACCACTGCCTCGTCAAATATTTGAAACAAAGATGGACATGTTTTAAGGCATTCAGTCGTCTCACATTGTTCCCACAAACCATGAATAAATTGCGAGTAATAAATCAAATGGTAAACATAATCGTCACAAGTAGGTATTTGAAAAGATTCACATGGTTCACAGAGTTGCATAATCATACCATGCATTAATCGACGGTCTATAAATTCACTCACACATGCATTATCAAAAACAAGAATCTTTTTATCAACCATCAAAACAGATAGATCATCAATAAATAAAATAGGACAGTCAAGCACGTTTCGATCTAAGTGTTCATCAACACGATCTTTATCACTATCCGAGGAGTACAAAAGTGTTTCAAAGGTTTCAAGCATCTTACCTCGATAAGCAGAAGAATAAGGGTCGATTTTACCTTTTTCATTTAAAACAAACCTTCGCTCATCGGGGGCATAGTGTAGTCGAATCTCCGTTGTTGAGTTAACCTTTGTCAAATGGAACTCAAACTTCATGTACAACCACATAAACTGTTTAAGGCACGAATATAAATTGAAAACAAATTTGGAAAATTTCGTTACCTTATTCTCCAAAACAGATTTGGACAAATTCGAGGATTTTACACAAGGTAAATCAAGAGAATAACAAATCACGCTTCTTTTCGTAATGACTTTATCAACCACAATCGAAGAGTAACAATTAATCGGATCAAAATGAGGGGATCTTTTAAGAACTAAGTCACCAAAAGTTTTATCAATAATTTTCAAATCTGCACTGGACTCGGTTTCTAAAATTTCCTTACCTCGCTTACCTTCGGGATCATGTAGTGTGATTTCATCTTTGCTTAAGTTGATCGTATGAAAGCGTCTTTCATTTGAGAGGTATTGAAGTTGAAAGTTATCTTTCGATCTTTCGGGAACCTGAAAAGTAGCAACACAAGAAAAATTCATATCTTGGTTAGTGGAAACATTCCTCACTACCCTTTTCACGTCTTTTTCTTTTGTTTCTTTTTCTAATTCATTTTCTCTTCTTTCTTCAATTTCTTTTTCACTCTCAATCTCTTTTTGCTCTTTTTCATTCTCTTTTTCTTTTTCCTCACTTGTTTTAACAGAATTTTTCAGTTTGATTTGGTTCTCATGGACTTGTTCTAGAGTGAGCGGCACTAAGGTGAGTTTCTTTCCTTGATGCTTGAAAGAATACCTATTGGTACGACCATCGTGAGTGACTTTTCGATCTAGTTGCCACGGTTCTCCTAGCAACAAATGGCAGGCTTGAATAGGCATTACGTCGCACACAACTTCGTCTTGATACTTACCGATAGAAAAGGTGATGCGCACTTGTTGAGTGACCCTAAATTGGCCTTCGTTGCTAAGCCCTTGTAGTTGATAAGGTTGTGAATGCTTGGTAGTGGTTAAGCAAAGCTTTTCCACCATCGTCGTGCTGGCTATGTTCGAGCAACTTTCACCATCAATAATAACTCTACAAAGCTTACCTTGTACGTGGCAGCGAGTATGAAAGAGATGTTCTCGTTGCTGCTCGCTCTTTGGTTTTGCCAAAGATGATTGTCCATGATCATGACAATCATCATCCATTCTAGGGACACGTTGAGGGTTGCACCTATGGGGCTGGTTATCCCTATCTTCCTTAATTGGATCTCGATATTGATGTTTTTGATTCACTCGTACCTCATTCAAAGTAGTATTCAATGCTTGAAGTGTAGCATTTATTTGTGTGATTGCAGCAGTATGTCTGTCTAACTGTTGTTGGACTTTCATAAGTGCATCATTATTATCACCTTTAGACATCTTCAAAACCTGTAAAAAATAAACACTCAACACTCAAAAATAAAAGTTAGCAAACCTCACCATTAATCACTCAAAAAGAAAAATCAAATTCTCAATGAGGTCGAATTCAATCTTGTGAGTTCTTTATCAGAGTTTATATCAACCAATTAGAGAGTGTGAACCAAACTACCAAAGAATCCTAATTTGCACTAGGATGCCAAAAACTGACGAGACACCAAGTGATTCGTGTTGCACCGAGGAAGGATTGTGCACACGTTTAAATCCTACTAACACAAGAAACAAGAAGGTGTTAGATATTTTAAAAGGATAATAAAAAGCAAACAAATGAAAACCTACAGCTAAGAATCAATAAAAATTGCTGAAAACAGAAAACCCGAAAAACTGTGGAGTAACTTGACAACTTCGTTCGAGGTGTTCCTGATCTCAAAAAATCACAAAATTAAATCTCGAATGTCCTTAAATATTTAATTTTTGATCTGGAAAGTTTGGGCACCAAACTCAACCCGCTGATTTTTTTTAAAAATTTTATTGGATTTCGTCTTTTTTTCGATTTTTTTGACTTTTTGACTGATTTTTTTGCGGGAATAATTTTTTTATATTCAATCACAGTGCCAAACACATGTATGTAAAATTTCAGATCAATCGGACAACGTTTACCCGCTCAAATGAATTTTTTTGAACAATTTTTCTGGGTAAAACTGCTGTTTATGCTTTAAAAAATAGAGATCAGTTTAGAAATCAACCAAGAACACCCAAAACGCCCAAAATCTGATACCAAATGATACGGGGTTGCGCGCGGACCAAGATCGAGTTGCCAAGTCACGAGAAACTCCTACGAAAACCTTAAACAATTAGATCTGAAACGAAACAGAAAATTAAAAGATTAGATTTTTGAATTTTCAGATCTGAAATAAAATCTCCAAATCAGCAAAGAATCAAATTGAGAATAGAAATAAGTGTTAGGGTTCTTGAAACCCTCAAGGAGATTGTGATTCTGCCCAATTGAACACCAAGATAGTTTTCCCCAAATTTCGACAATCTAATTTCACCCAAAAAGAGTATGGAAAAACCCTAGAAATTGGGGATTTTTGGGCTGATTCCTTAAGATAGAAAAAGGCTGAAAACACAATAAGAACAGAAAATAGATTAGATAATGATTCAGCACAAGTAGAAATAAAGAAAGAATTGACAGTAAGAAATTAAAAGATAAGTCCTAAGAAGCCTTGAAATCTCGAAAGATCTCATAACTCCCTTCAAACGGCTCTAATCTCCCCTCCAAAGAATATCAATGGCAAGAAGAAGGTTGAAGATGGCTCCCACAATCACAAGATTGTTAAAACAACTTCTAAAGAAAACTCAAGAGAGAAATCTTGGAGAAAACTCAAAGAAAATTCTGCTCTCAACAAATCTGAAATTTTAATAATAATGATAAGTGTTTAACAAGGTGGACAGCCATGCCTTTAAATAGGCCTTATAACTAGTCCTAATCTAATTAGAAAACTAAAATAAAAAAAACTCCTAATTATTTTAATATGGAAATTCGGTCAAAGGTCATTTTATCTGGGACTCTTGGACTGAATATTGACATAAAAATTTAAACTAAGTAAATAAATAAATAAATAAATAAAAATAAAAATAAAACTTTACAACTTGGGCCACTTTGACAATTTGGCCTGATTTTCAACTAAGTATGGATGGATTTCTTGATTGGGCTGGGAATTTGCTTATTGGGCCTTGCCTTCAAGAATTTGGGCTTTTGTGACTCGTATCACTAAATTTTCTGAAGGGATGTGAAATTGTATTAAAAGTACTTATTATAACGTCTATTCTATTATTACAGAAATTAATAGCAAATAATTGTTTTGAAATCTGAGGTTGATTCACATGTAATAATTTACACTCTGTTAATATCTCTAGTAAGAATGAAAATACTCTCAGAAATTGAAGTGATATTATTATGTTATCTTGAATATGTACAATCAATAGTATTTATACAAATGGTATGAGTAACTACTGTTAACAATTTAGTAATTGCATAATAATTTGTATAACAGATTAACAGAGTTACTTTCTTAGACTCTAACATTCTCCCATCTTCTCGACAGGTAAAACTTAAAGAAAATTGCAAAACTGAGCAAAAGATGAAACAAATAAAGGTTTGGTGAGAATGTCAACGACCTAATCACAAGTCGGGGCCTCGCCAACAACAAGTAAGCCATTAGCAACTTTTTCGCGAACAAAGAATAGGTCAAGCTCAACATGTTTGAACTTAGAGTGGAGGATAGGATTGGCTGCGACCGCAACTGCACTAGAATTATCACACCAGATAGCGGGTAGATTGGCAGAACACAGGTGTAGCTCTTGTAGCAACGAGAGTAACCAAGTAACATCGCTGGTAGCGGCAGCTAAACTCTGATACTCAGCCTCAGCCGTAGTTTGAGAAACAACTTGTTGTTTCTTAGAACACTAGGAGACTAGTGTATGTCCAAAGTACACACAATACCTTATTGTTGATCAGCGATCGTCAAAATCTAATCCTCAGTTGGCATCGGCATAACCTACTAAGGATACTCTATCAGACGGACAAAAAACTAACTCATAATCACGAATGCCACGTAAATATCGTAAAATTAGCTTTAACGCAACCAAATGCACAGTAATTGGTGCATGCATGAATTGACAAACACGATTTACGGCGTAAGCAATATCAGGTTGAGTCCGGACCTCATATTGTAAAGTACCGGCAAGACTCCTATATTCAGTGGGATCACTGAGATGATCTCCTTCATCCTTTAATAAAATAGAAGAACTTATTATCGGTGTGTGAACACTTTTTGCATTAGTCAAGGCACTTCTGTCAAAGAATTTAATGTACTTACGCTGACATAGACGTAGGCATCCAGAAATAATTGTTTTGAAATCTGAGGTTGATTCACATGTAATAATTTACACTCTAAATTGACAACTGCATGATTCTATCATGACTTCTCAAGTTCTTTTTATTGGTTGATTTGTTATTCTGCAACAATAATGGGTATATACTGTTAACTTTATACATGATATAGACACATTTACTTGATCTTTTTATCATTCAAGAGAGAGCGGATGCTGAAAAGGTACCTATATCTGACAAGGGCCAGTTCTCCCAAACTGTTGCTCGTCGATCGATTTTGAATAGTGTTTCTAACCAGGTGTCTGTTTTTACATTTTTATTTTACTTTTTTTTTTGTAAGAATTCATTTGGGGAGGAAGTAGGCAAAAAGGAAATTGCTAGAAATGAACATAAAGTTCTCCAAGCTTCAGGCTTTGTCTTATGATATATTAGGTTTCTTCCCTGTCTGTGTGAAGATATCTTAGTTTGTAATAGATGAATATTCTTTTTGAGCACCCTAACAAACAAGCTCCATTCATGCCCCTAGATGTATCTCCTTGAAGTACTAAAACTGAGTCTTATTCTCAGCCCTTGATTATTTGAAGCACTTATCCTGATCTATCTAGTTCATATACTTAGCATTGAATGCATGCTTCAATTACTTTGAGTGAGAACGGTTGACCCTTAGTGTACTGCTCTTCAATGCATCAGACCGACCTTTGTTCGTATATGCAAGTGAAACCCTTCTAACACAGTAGGAGAATACCATTATGCTTTATCACATAGGAATCCCTTAATATTTTTGTGAGGACAAATTGTAAGCTAAGGGTAATTGTGGCATCATGGTTCAGACTGAGGTAACATCTTGGTGGTAGACTTGGGTTAATTTTCTTTAAAGGGAAAAAAAGAGGAAAGAAGTGTAAACATCTGGAAATATGAACCATGCTTATCATTTACTTTTTAAGCATTTAATCTATGATGGCATTTTGGCAGGGAAATCATCCTCAGTCAAATGTTTTAACTGGTAATTTACTCTTAACTGAAGACTAGTCCAAGTTTGTTTGTTTCTCATTCATTTTTGTTTTCTTTCTCACATGATTCTAGTATGACTGACTGACTGATCTTTTTATGATAAGAAAATTTCAGTGGCTGAAGATATGATGCTTTTTCTTTTACATCTTGAAAAGAAAATATGAAATTCCGGCTGTGTGTTTATGATTGATCCGGGTCGGAATGTTTCAGTGTATCAACAGTGCATTGCAATTTCAAGATCTGTGTATGTATGATAACATTCCACTTGGCTGAAGATTAGTATGAGATGGGTTTGTATTGTAATACATTCTGTTGGAAGATCTTATTCTTATGGTTAATGTCCCTTGCAGAGACTGCAGCACTATTCTGTGTTATATGCTTCAAAGAAAAAACTCATTAATATAGTATTTACATTGCCAAGAACAATGGAAGGAAGGATCTAAATTTAACACTACAGAAAATTAAAAAAATTTTATATTTCCACAAATAGTTTTACCATTATTTCTGAATCTTCTAAGCGAGTTTGTGACGTTCATATAGATGATACCCATAGGCCTCCGCATGGACAGTTTTTTAGGGCTGTTCACTAATAGGCATCAACTTAGGTAACTTTTATTTATGTGGTAGTTTATCTACAAGGAGTTGGGGCTTTTCTTCAATATTTGGGAGCCAGGCATCATCTAGAGGGACCGCAGCTACTGAATCTCCTGAAGAAACTCTTCATGATGCAGAGAATATGTCATCAACAATCCAACTGAGAGAGGTATCTATACATTTTAAAGCCTTGCACTTGTGTGTGAGAAAGTGTTGATGACTTTGTTTTTCTTTATAGCAGCATATCTAGCCTGTCCTAAATTCACTTCCTTCATGTTTTCCCTTGGTGATCTCAGCCTACGTCAATCTTAAGACCACTTGAAATGTCAGAGAATGAAGCTACAGAAATAATTATCACCAGAATACTTGTGAAATTGTTAGTGTTTTGGGACACTTTATCCGGATGAAGTATGAAGCTTAATCTGGAACTTATACAACAATGTAATAAATTCAGATGAAGAATGAAGAAAAACTTGAAGTTAAAGTCTGGTGACTTTGAACTTGAAAAACAGAATAGAATTGAAAGCAAAGAAAAGGGAGAGTATTTTTGATGAAATTCTAATGAATTTTCATTACATTGAACTTTGGCATGAAGCTATTACATATTCCAGACAATGGCTGGTCTAAACTAACAAATACATCACCTAAACATTACCTAACTCCACTTAATTCATTGGAACTAGGTGAAATTGACTTGCACACTTAGGCAAAGCTGGTAATCAGCTCTTTTACCATCAAATTACATCAATTGTCATCCAAACATAGTTCAAAATGAACTAAATTACAAAACATTGTTAAAAAGTAACAAAATGAAACTGAGATGAAACAGAAGCATTAACAACTTCAGTTGCATGTATTTCATCCGGCAATACTGTAGCTGCTACTTCTTCATATTTCATCCACAAGACTTATGTGCATGAATTCTTACGTGCATGAATTTCTCTTTTGTTGCATGAGCTGCATGGAGGGCCATTCTCTAACAGAAATCCTACTTTGATATAGTCCGGAAGAACATTCAAGACTTAGTGCCAAAGGCTATAATGCACTTTCTGGTAATACTGTTTCGTTTAACTCTCCTGCTGGTTAAGTTTAAAATTATTATTCTGACAAATCTAAAATATTTCCCCCCTTTTTATCAGTTCAGGTCAATCATACAAAAGGAAACCTCCATAATATTTTTATACAAATATTGTACCAAGTATGTCTCTTTTGGTTGATGGTGTTTTTGAAGTATATCATGTTTTAGTTTTCAACTTGCAGAATAGGTAAATGAAAAAAAAATGGTTATTTGTTGAACATGGACTGTAAAGCAACAAAGGAGCAACTTGGTGCATTTTGTTTATTTTGTTTATTTTTAATATTTGTAATGATAGCTATAATTGAAACAAGTTGATATGCAACTTGGTTTCATAATAATAGCTAATATGCTTTCATAATGATAGCTATAATGCTTTCATCTTTTTAATTATTAATTGGCAAGTTGCCAAATTTAGTGGAAATTGTTAGGTAAACATTCCACTTTTGTAACTCTATATTTTGAAATGAAATAAAAATGGTATTATCATTCGGTTTCAATCAAACATATTTTTTTTTCCTTTTGCTTGTTAACCGAGAGCTTATGCTCTTGATGCTTTGTGTTTTTCTGCTTGCTGTTTGAAGAGCTTATGCTCTTAGTGTTTCATTGTTTGGTTGTTGCTGCCATTTTATCCAACCAATGGTAATCAGAGCATCCTATCTTTGAGGACCTTTGTGGTTTTGTTTTAGTTTTCAAAACAAAGTCAGTTTTGCTTCTGCAAAATCAGTTTCAGCAACATGAGCTTTGCACCTCCTCCACCACTAATTTTTGCTGGAGAAAACTACCACATTTGGATAGTTAAAATGAAAACTTACCTCCAAGCACTTGATCTGTGGAGTGCAGTTGAAAATGATGTCGAGCCACTACCATTGAGAGCAAATCCAACCATTGCTCAGATCAAGCAACATGGTGAGGAGCGAGCCAAGAAACATAAAGCCATGGCCTGCCTACAGAATGGAGTGTCTGATGTAATTTTTACTCGCATCATGGCCTGTGACTCACCCAAACAAGCTTGGGACAAGCTGAAAGAGGAGTTCATGGGATCAGACAAGACAAGGCAGCAACAAGTAATTAATCTTAGAAGGGAGTTTGAAAATTTGAAGATGAAGGAGTCAGAAACTATCAAGCAATATTCTGATAGGATTATGGCTACTGTCAATAATATTAGACTCCTTGGAGAAGATTTCAGTGACAGCAAGGTTGTTGAGAAGGTTATTACCACCTTACCTGAAAGGTTTGAGTCAAAAATCTCCTCATTGGAGGACTCGAGAGATCTCACAACCATTTCTTTGTCTGAGTTGGTTAACTCACTTTATGCACTTGAGCAGAGAAGAGCAAGTAGGCAGGAGGAAAGTCCTAAAGGTGCTTTTCAAGCAAAGGTCAGAGAAGGCTCCAGCTCAAGTCAGAAAGCTAAGAAGTCTTGGTTTGAAAAGAGGGAAAGATCAAAGAAAGATGTCGGTAGAAGGAGGTTTCCACCATGCGTTCACTGCAAGAAGACTAACCATTTGGAGAAGTATTGCTGGAACAAACTAGACATCCAATGCAAGAGCTGCAAGCAGTATGGTCATTATGAAAAGATTTGTAGAAATCAAGAAAAGTCACAAACTCTGCCAGTACAAGCCAAGACTGCTGAAGATCTTCAAGCTCAGGAGGAGCATGTCTTCACTGCCTCATGTTCTACAACCACAAGCAAATCCAAATGCAGTTGGCTTGTGGATAGTGGCTGCTCACATCACATGGCATCAAATGAGAGCCTGTTCAAGGATCTTGACAGGAGTTTTGCTTCAAAGGTCAGAATAGGCAATGAGAATCTGATTGAAGCTAAAGGCAGAGGTGATGTTGTGATCAACACTAGTTCAGGTAACAAGGTTATTTCAGATGTGCTTTATGTACCTGAAATAGATCAAAATCTACTTAGTGTAGGTCAGCTGGTTAAGAAAGGCTACTCTCTAGGTTTCAAGAATGATTCTTGTGTTATTAATGATATTCTTGGTATAGAAGTTGTTTCAGCACCCATGGCAGATAGGTGTTTTATGTTGGATGTGAGCCAACTTGAGAGAAGAGCCTATACAAGTTCAGTTGACAATGCTGATCTGTGGCATAGAAGATTTGGCCATGTCAATTTCAGGTCACTCAATTTGCTGCACAAGATGAGTTTGACAGAGGACATGATTAAGGTTGATGCAAATGAGTCTGTTTGTGAAGTATGTCAGCTTGGTAAACAGGCCAGGTTGCCTTTTCCAGTAAACCAAGCATGGAGGGCTCGAGAAAGACTTGAATTGGTGCACTCAGATGTCTGTGGACCAATGAAGACTCCTTCACTGAATGGCAATAAGTATTTTATACTGTTTATTGATGATCTGACCATATTTTGCTGGGTTTATTTCATGAAACAAAAGTCAGAAGTGTTTGAAGTTTTTGGAAAGTTCAAGGCATTGGCAGAAAATCAAATAGGCTGCAGGATTAAGGCCTTGAGGACAGACAATGGTTCTGAATACTTGTCTGAAAGATTTCAGAAGCTATGTGAGCAGGCTGGGATTCATCATCAATTGACCACAGTGTATACTCCTCAGCAAAATGGAGTATTTGAAAGGAAGAACAGAACAGTGATGAACATGACCAGGTGTTTGTTGTTTCAAAGCAAGCTTCCAAACATTTTTTGGGCTGAAGGTGTCAACACCTCAGTGTACCTGCTCAATAGGCTGCCAACACATGCTTTAAATGATAAAACTCCTTTTGAAGCATGGTATGATCTTAAACCAACAGTTTCCCATTTAAAAGTGTTTGGTTGCATGTGTTTTGTACTTGTCCCTGCAGAAAGAAGAACCAAGCTTGAGAAGAGATCAGTTCCTGGTATATTTTTTGGCTACAGTAGCTGCAAGAAGGGCTACAGAGTATTTGATCCTTCAACCAAGAAGATTTTGGTAAGCAGGGATGTCAAATTCGATGAAGGAAGGTTTTGGAGTCTAGATGGCTCTAACACAAGTCAGTTTGAAGAAGAGTAGATTGACAACAATCTGGAATTGGCAGAAAATGAAGTCAGTAATGCCAATGTAGATGATACTCCTGTGAGAGGGACCAGGTCTATTGCTGATATCTACCAAAGATGCAATGTGGCCATTGTTGAGCCTTCAAGCTATGAAGAAGCTGCAAGAAGCAAGAGCTGGAAGAAGGCTATGGAGGCTGAAATCGACATGATCCATAAGAATGACACTTGGGATCTGGTAGACAGACCTGATCAGAAGAAGGTCATAGGTGTCAAATGGGTTTTAAGGACCAAATTCAATGCTGATGGCTCTTTGAACAAGCACAAGGCAAGGCTTGTGGTGAAAGGGTACAATCAACAGTTTGGCATTGATTTTGAGGAGACATTTGCTCCAGTAGCAAGGCTGGACACCATAAAGCTCATGTTTGCTTTGGCTGCACAGAAACAGTGGAAGGTCCATCAGCTTGATGTCAAGTCAGCTTTCCTGAATGGCTTCCTTAAAGAGGAGATTTATGTTGAACAGCCTGATGGATTTAAAGTCCAAGGAAAGGAGGACAAGGTTTACAAGCTGAAGAAGGCACTCTATGGACTAAAACAGGCTCCTCGAGCCTGGTATGACAGGATAGATGCTTACCTGTCTAAGCTCAATTTCGAGAAAAGTTTGAGTGAGCCAACTTTGTTTATAAAGAAGTCCAAAGATGAGACTTTGCTGATTGTCTCAATATATGTAGATGATCTATTAGTGACTGGAAGCAGGGTCGATTTGATTCAGGAGTTCAAGAAGAATATGTAAGACATGTTTGACATGACAGACTTGGGAATCATGACTTACTTCCTTGGTATGGAAGTAGACCAGTCTGATCAAGGCATTTTTATCAGCCAGCATGCATTTGCCTTGAAAATTCTCACAAAGTTTCATATAGAAAACAGCAAACCAGTGAGCACACCATTAGCTGTGGGAGAGAAACTAAGCAGCTTTGGAAATGAAGAAAAGGTAGATGAAAATGAGTATAGAAGCCTGATTGGATGTTTACTTTACTTGACAGCAACCAGACCTGACCTTATGCATTCAGTTAGTCTACTGTCTAGATTCATGCACAGCTGCAATACAACTCATTTGAAAGCAGCAAAGAGAATACTCAGGTATGTCAAAGTTACTTTGAAGTTTGGTGTAATGTTCAAGAAAGGAAGTGAGCTGAAATTAACTGGCTACTCAGATAGTGACTGGGGTGGATCAGTTGATGATATGAGAAGTACTTCAGGCTACTTCTTTACACTTGGTTCGGGATTTTTCAGTTGGAGTTCAAAGAAGCAACAAACTGTTGCTCAGTCTACTGCTGAAGCCGAATACATAGCAGCAGCTGCAGCAGTGAATCAAGCCATTTGGCTTAGGAAGTTGCTATGTGATTTGAATGAAGAACAGCTCGAGCCTACTGAAATTTTGGTGGATAACCAGTCAGTAGTTGCCATCTCTAAAAATCCTGTTTTTCATGACAAAACCAAACATTTTAAGCTCAAGTTTTACTTTGTTCGAGAAGTTGTCCAATCCAAAGAAGTGAGTCTAATACATTGCAGCTCACAAGATCAATTGGCTGACATTTTGACAAAGCCTCTTGGCACAATCAGGTTTGAATTTCTAAGGAAATCAATTGGTGTTTGTTGCCTACAGTCCAAGGAGGAGTGTTGAACATGGACTGTAAAGCAACAAAGGAGCAACTTGGTGCATTTTGTTTATTTTGTTTATTTTTAATATTTGTAATGATAGCTATAATTGAAACAAGTTGATATGCAACTTGGTTTCATAATAATAGCTAATATGCTTTCATAATGATAGCTATAATGCTTTCATCTTTTTAATTATTAATTGGCAAGTTGTCAAATTTAGTGGAAATTGTTAGGTAAACATTCCACTTTTGTAACTCTATATTTTGAAATGAAATGAAAATGGTATTATCATTCGGTTTCAATCAAACATATTTTTTTTTCCTTTTGCTTGTTAACCGAGAGCTTATGCTCTTGATGCTTTGTGTTTTTCTGCTTGCTGTTTGAAGAGCTTATGCTCTTAGTGTTTCATTGTTTGGTTGTTGCTGCCATTTTATCCAACATTATTTGCCTCTCGGTAGTTGTGGTTGACATTTTTTTCTTATATGAGCGCTTGAAATAATGTTAGTCATGGAGATATTGGTGTTTTAATTGCCCAAAAATTAGATTGCAAATCGATGTATACAAACAGAAAAGGGTAATGATGGAATAATTCTATCATCTGACATTATTTAATTCAACTTTCAGGAATGTACGAGTGAAAGATGTGCTTTTGCAGTAATAATTAATGCAAAATTCTTGCACTTACATGAATGTTGTTCTCTCTTTCTTCCCCCTTTCCATTATTACTGTTGTGGAGATGTCTGTATGCATGTTTTTACCGAAGTCTGAACCTTTGGATACACAGAGAGATCCTTTTCGAACAGCTGTTGCAGGAGCAAGACGAGGTAGTTTGCAAGACGAAAGCACGCGAAAGAAGTGTTGCGTGTTTTGAGGCAAGCTGTTAAGGTTTGTAGTTACTTCACTTTGTTTATGTTGAGGGAAGTTTGTTTAACTCTTATGACATCCATTCATATTTCAACTTTTTTACTAGTCGTTCTTTCATATTATGACGTTTGTCTCTTTTGACTGAAACAATTTTTCTGCCTTCATTAGACGCTAAATGAAGTTCCAACACAGGACTACAAACTTGGGTATTGATGCTAGTCCCGGATTACCAAATTCTCCCGAGATCACCAACGGTAAGAGAAGTTCATCTTGTATGTTGTCATCCAGCAAGCCCAGAGCTCGGAAACTACTCTATCCAGAAGAACCACCATTGTGTTTCAGCTCCAATGTTGGACTCCGCTACTAGTTGGTTAGAATGCACGTCTCAGTTCCCAGATCCCACTGATTGAATTTGGTGCCTAGCCAGGGGATTAATGCATCTCATAAGTGATAGGCTTGTTCCTAGATTACAGTTTACAGAGCTTCATACGTTCTAGCAGTGAAGTTTGGTTAACTGGATTTGCTATCTCAATATTGTTTTTATGAGTGTGTTTCAATTTTGCCCGTCACTAGTTGAGTTTTGTGTTTACATGCGAGAAGAGAATATTCATTTTTGACTAATTTTCATTTCATTTTTCTTTAGGCATCCATGTTCAATCATTTGTATTTGATTAATATTCGAACGTGAGTGAGAAAAAGAAAATTGGGTGCATTCTAAATTTGGGTCCTGTTACATTTCTTTTTGCTCCTGTAATCTATAATTTAGTTGAACGATCACACCTGCTGTAAACAGTCCTAAATTTACTCTTCTGTTCTTTGAAAAGAAAAATGGAAAACAAGTAACCATCAGAAGAAATTAACATGGACTGCCAACAACACCTACATCCTATAAGTAAATGGGATAAAATAAAATTCTTCACCTCAATTAATTTAAAATTTTTTCATTTAATTGGATCAAATGCTTACCTTATTTTAGGGGGTGAATTTTTATTTTGGCTTTAAAAGAAAATTGACTATGAGTATGGGTGTTTTAATGAAGTATATATTTTTAGGTGAAAGTATCCCACTAGTCCCTATAATATGAAAAGAGGAGCAAACAGCAGAGCATCTAAGTCATTGTATTTTTTAAATGTAAGCAAATTGGTAAAATTATTAACGTTTGTACTGGAAACTATCCAAAGGGATGACAAGGTAAATGACTTTTTTTGGTTTATTATGGAAATTGAATGACTAAACTGCAAAAAGGGTAACCGTTGGGAGTAGCCCAAGAGCAATTAAACCATTGTTTTTAAATCAGCTAGTTCGCACGTTTCTTCTCCTCCACTGTGCTTTTATTTTCCTGTAAATACCAAAGCCCCTCAACAGTCAAACGCCTAAGTAGTTAATGAAGGTGGTTTTCAGCTCATCTACTTCACCCACTATTTTATTTTTTCATTTATAGATAATCAATCCTTCCCTTTTTCTCTTTTTGAATCCCATCTGTTGCTGCCTAACGGAACTGCTAAAGATTCCCCTTTTCGTTATCGTGCGCTCTATTTATATCCCTTAGATCTCTTTCTTTGGTATTCACACAAGTTTCAAGTTTCTCCTCTACGTAATCCATGGAAGCCTGCTTCTTCGATACTCTCAAGGCTCAACCTTTCTGGGTTATTTTCCTTTTCACTTTGGGTTCTTTATCACTCTTTAAGTTTTCATTTGTTTTTCTGAAATGGGTCTGGATCAATTTTCTTAGACCTGGTAAGAATCTCAAAAAATATGGCTCCTGGGGTCTTATTACTGGACCAACTGATGGTATCGGCAAAGGATTTGCCTTTCAGCTGGCTAGGAAAGGGCTTAATCTTGTCTTGGTGGGCCGTAATCCTGATAAACTCAAAGACGTTTCCGATTCAATCTTGGCCAAGAATGCCAAGATTCAGATCAAGACAGTTGTTGTGGACTTCACTGGCGATCTTGATGAAGGCGTGAAGAAGATAAAAGAAACTATTGAAGGACTGGATGTGGGGGTTTTGATTAACAATGTTGGGATTTCATATCCTTATGCCAGGTTCTTCCACGAGGTTGATGAGGAGCTGTTGATGAATTTGATTAAGGTTAATGTTGAAGGTACCACAAAGGTAACTCAAGCTGTTTTGCCTGGGATGGTGAAGAGAAAGAAAGGCGCAATTGTGAACATTGGGTCTGGTGCTGCCATTGTCATCCCTTCTGATCCACTTTATGCTGTTTATGCTGCTACAAAGGCGTAAGTGTTTTGACACTTGCAAAGCTAATTGGGGTTTGATTTCTAGCTTTTAGCATCTAAAGTTGATCTTTCTCTCGGATTGTTTCAGGTATATTGATCAATTCTCTAGGTGCCTTTATGTTGAATACAAGAACCGTGGGATTGATGTTCAGTGTCAGGTAATGTTTGCTAATATATGCCTATGATTTACTGCTTTGATTCCAGGAGTTCTAAATGCTAGAGTAAGGCTGTTTTTCATGGAACTTGAACATCTTTTATCCTTATACCATTGCTGGATTTGTCTAAGTAGCTTGGCTATGCTTTTTTTTTTTACTATTTCGAAATCTGATTACAGGAAGTGTTCCACCACCTTATTTGTTAGGTTGAGTAATCAATAATTGAAGGATGACTATAGAAATACCATTATATGTAAATTACAGTTCAATATTCTACCTACAAACAACCTGATTTGCTAAACATATAGTGATTCTGAGATAAAGTTTTCTACAAGTAATCTGTATAGGCCGTTTGTCCTGCTAAGTTATCAGAAATTAGCTACATATAATGATCTTGTTTTCTTGTTTCAAAAGGCGTCTTATTTTATCTACTTCACCTGAAATGTTGACAAATTTGATTTGCTTATTGAACTTACTATGGTCAAGAAATTATTCTATTTAAGAACCCTGGGATATTAAATTGTTTATATTAGCTAATTTCTTTTGGGGGAAAAGAAACAGTTACTGTTTTGGACCCATCAACTCTTTCAATCACTTTTACTCTCTTAGTATAACATGTTATTACGAGTGTATTAAGCAAGTTTGCTTGCAGTATAAGATGGTGAACAACGTTTTATTCAATCTCTTAGTATAACTGGATTTGCAATCAGAAGAGATTAACATGGACTGCCAACAACTCCTACATCTTATATGGACGTGTGCAATTTTGTCTATGAATATAATTTGTTTTTCTGTTGGACGTGTACAAGATAAAAGTTGAACTTCTATGAATTTGATGTATTTAGGTTGGTTGAAAAAAGCTATAGCTTACAGAAGGTTGTACCTTAATGGCCAATAATCTGGGTAACTTAATATTGCGAGCAGCTAGACTCTATTCATTGACATTCTCTGATCAATCAATGAGTTTCTTAATGCAGGTTCCATTATATGTGGCAACAAAAATGGCATCAATCAAAAGATCGTCTTTCTTTGTTCCATCAACAGACGGATATGCTCGTGCAGCAATGCAGTGGATAGGCTATGAACCTCATTGCACACCCTACTGGCCCCATTCCATCCTTTGGGGCTTAGCTTATTCACTGCCAGAGAGTGTGGTTGATGCATGGCGTTTGCGCTTTTGTCTTGGCATTCGAAAGAGGGGGCAAATGAAAGATTCTAGGAAGAAGGAATGAAAACACATTGTTGAGTCTGTTCTATTTTCTGTTCATGGAGTTCAATATTTTACTTGGATGAATGAGATCCACAACCCTTTATAATTTTTTTTTCAGGCATTGCAATTGCATTGTGACACTTACATTATGTATTAGGATGCTTAGGGAAGGATAAGGATGAAAGTATACAAATATATGAACCCTTTTCCTGCATGATTTACTTTTACAAGTTTAAAGTGTATGTCATCGCGTTTATACAAAAGATATCAAAGTATGTCAGGTCTTAAACATGCAACCTTAGTTGGTAAAGTTGATTTCAATCTCAAAGGACAACCTACACACCCCCAAAAGAAAGCAATCATAAAATGAAATAATAATATGATTACAATTCGACTAGAAATACCTGTGTAATTTGGTGTCTCTGTTTGGGCTGGTTTAAATGATGTCCTAAGTAATAATAGGCTGCTGTTTTCATTTCCTCTGAAAACCTTGATCGAAATACCCACTCAAATGACACTTGGGAGCTCTAGCAGATTTTACTTATAAAACAGGTAGTATATTTAAATTGGTATAAATATTTTTTCATGGATAGCTTAACTTGACCGTAATGATTAAAAAATTGAAAGGGGACATTGGTTAAAAATGAATGGAAGGGCAATTGAGGTGGTCTTGTTTAAATTGGCTTTTGTTTTAAGTTTTTACTTCTTGATATTCATGCAATCATCAAAGGACACTAGGCATATTAAGATAGAGTCATGTTCAAATTAGGAAATAAAGATATGAAGTATCTAGGAATACTTTATGTGCAAGTAACGTCTTTCCTAAGTAAAGAAGGGAATCTAAGATTTCCAGGATTCTTAGGTCTATGAGAAATCTCTCATCGAATATTTTGCCGTCAAGTCTCTATTCTGAACCAAGTTCGTAGCAATCAGGGTAAGTCTCTATCTTGTTAGGTTTGATTGTCAAAAAAGCTAGGTTTGCATACATGTGTGAATTTTATAAGTTTTGTTTGTCTAAATAATTTGTGTGTTTGTGTATGTCGCGAACCAGTCGGACCATCTACTAGCAAGGATAAAGGCAAAGTTAAACTTTTTTAATTCTCAATTTTTAGTGAGTGATCTGGGATTCGTCATAATTATGTTAACTGTCATGTTTTTCAGTGTGAGTGGTTAAGAATTGCTTTAAGTATGCTAGACTTTTCAAGTTCTGCGGTGTAATTTGTAAACCCATGAATAGTTCCAATATTTAATTGGAATTGGATTTTTGGCCTTTAAATATCCTCAATTGTAGTATGGCTCAAAATGAAGAGAAAGCCTAGTCGATGCTAAATCAATTCATAACCCTAAGAGTGAAGGAAAAAAAAGAAGCCCAAAGAATGTCGCCCTTTCTTTGCTTTTAAGTGTCACGACCTCGCCGAGGCCGACAAATGGCATCAACAAATCATGCGAGAGATCAGCCACAAGGTCGCGGAGATTCAGAACAAAGGCCTCAGGGAACATCGACTCTGCAACCTTAACGACAAGATCAATAAGCTTATACAATAGAAAGTCACATTTGGAATGACATATCGTTGAACACGACAGCCTTTTGCCAAACACACCCCTAAAATGACGGATTTAGAAGGGAACATTGTGCATGTTTCGAACCCTAGCAGACGTGGCCCTGGGTATCAGTATTTCGAAGCTGCAATGAAGTTGTCAGGAGTTAGGGACTTATTTGATAAGCCATTGGAGTTGTGAAAAAGGAGAACTAGATATGATATTTATAAAGGTATTGATGCAAGTTATTATGGATATAAGGATAAAGAGGGAATTTTTTGTGCACGTGTCCTTGCCTAGTGAAAAAGAGATTGAGAGAATAATTGTAGAAAGGAAGAAGATGAAGCTTTTAAGTAAGTTTGCGAGTGAAGGGTTGTTGGAGGAGTAGAGTGAATCAATGGACATGTTTAATATCTATAGGTAGAATACATGTTTTGGGGTCTGAACTCAATATGGTTTTGGGGTTTAAACTCAGTATGGTTTTTTGTATTTGAACTTAGTCAAGAAAACTTATGGTTTCTATTGTTATTTTTCTATATCTTAGGAGTTTAAGCTAGAGTGGAAATGCCAATAAAGGTCAAGATGTGAGAACTTGTATGCGAACACTTCTACAAACCACCTATGCGAATGCTTGGTGATAATCTGTCTCCTAACATTGTTATGTGAACACCTCCTATGCAAACCCTAGTGATAATTTGTCTATGAACCTTGTTATGCGAACACCTATGCAATTAATATGGTAAATATATTTTCATTTCAAGGTTTATCTAACTTTTCACCCGTAACTAAGTACAATTTTGTAACACCCCTATACTTGGCTTGACAGTATGGACTTAATATAAGACTATTACATTCGGTGTCAAAGCAGTTTTGGCTAAACCCTGTGTAATTTAAGCATTTACCCATAATGTTTTAACTTATTTAACCCAAAAATTATTATTATAAACATCTAGGGTCATTAATGGACGTTCAATTGCGTTTGGAAATGATTTAAAAATTATTTTTACTTAAAACAGGGATCAAGTATCAATACATAGGGACATAATTGTATGAAACAGTGACGCCATGGCATCTGTATCATTTTCCAATAGTTTTATGCCACATCAGTACTCTTATCCTGAATTTCAGGATTTTATCCTGAAAAAAATCAAATCCAAATTAAAATACTAAAATTCAGGATAAAATCCTGAAATTCAGTATAAGAATACTGATGTGGCATAAAACTATTGGAAAGGGATACAGATGATGTGGGCGTCACTGTTTCATACAATCCTTTCCCTCAATACATATAGCTAGGTACTGATACCTTTTATCTATACCTCTGCACAATATTGACACCAAAATAACATTCTAGAACTCCAAAAAATTCAAATTTTGATAAAGGTATCGATACCTTAGGCGTAGGTATCGATACCTAGCCTTCAATATCGATACTAAAATAACATTCTGACTGGTTATTTACACCAATGTAAATATAGGTATTGATACCTGATCCCCTAGTGTCAATACTTTGGGAAATTTTTGCTCAAAACCATTTGAAATTTTTTTCTAAAACCCCTACAAAGTTTTGGATTTTTTACAACATTTAAAATCATATCAAAATGCCTTGAAGCAATTCAAAACAACCCCAAATCAACCAAATTATCACATTATTAAACCGGCATACATATGACCATCAATAATTTATTTTATTTAGAACCAAAATACTTATATTTAAAATACCAAAATAGATAGAGTTTTAAGAGTTTGCATTTTAGTCCCTAACACTTGGGAACACATTTGGTCTATCTATGTACATGCCATTTCAACTCAAAATATAGTACCTACACTTGTTACCCTTGAAGATGTGATGAGATGAGAGGTCTCCTAGCTCGACTCTAGCTCTTCAAGTTTAATTGTACTTGTAATAGCTCGTTTTTTAATGGTGTCGAGAACAGTGGTTTCAGGGTCACAAATTCGATGAGTGAGTTGTAAATAGTGTTTAATAATATTTACGAGTTGATTATAGTGTTTTATTAAATTTTGATTTGATAATTTTTGCTAAATGAATGAATAGTTAAGTACAAGTGGTTTGTCCCTAAAGTCGAGTGGTTTTGATAATCGTAAGTTTGAAAAAATGAACATCCAAGGGGGAAGTACAACATTAAATTTAGCACATTGAATTTCCACATGCAAGCACGAGGTGGGAGGATGAATCTAAAAGATGTGTTACACTAGTTCATGAACATGCCAGCTTTTAATGCAACATTTATGAAGAATGAATGTCCTATGCATATTCATTGTAACACCCCTTACCCGTATCCAAGGCCGGAATAGGGTACGAGGCATTACCAGACTTAACCATACACATAGACGAAAACCGGGTCATAAATTTCATTTAATTCAAAGCTTTTCGAAGACATGCATAGACTCATATTTAAAGACATATAACGTGGCATAAATGAGCACTTACACATTCGTAATCATGCAATAACATGTCATTCACTTTAAACATTTTTGCTTACCATCCTGTATTAATATACATTCTTACATTAACTAGAACTAGACATGCTAAATCTTATTCTCATTTTATACCATCATAATGTAGTTACCAATTTGTCCATTAAACATCCATATTCAATGCAATATTACTCATTTCCATTTAATTCATAATCCACTGGCCTGCATTTAACTTACCTGATGTATTACCAATCATGCATAACAAACAAAGCTAACTATATCATCACATCAAAACATAGGACATGGCATGATTAATTAAACGTACAAACCATAATGGATAAGGACCACATCTCATGAACATATACGATAACTCAATGCAGACTGATACGTATGGTCAAAGTCATAATAATAATACATATCACAAACCAACTTCCTATACATGTCACTCACTTGATATTTCTAATATTTGAATTAATTCTCCCAAAAATGATAGCTTGATAGTGTGATTTTGCCTCCGGCGATCTCCAACCCCGAGCCGACCTGCCAAAATTGAAGAAGTAGAGAGGAGGGGTAAGCGTTATGCTTAGTAAGTCCATATGAAGTTAATAAGCAATTACCCACATGTTTTTTGTTTTTTTTAAGGTAAAACATCATAATTGTACAATTTACTCTTTTTCAGGTTAAGTTGTTTTACCGAGTTACAGTAACTAATTAATTTATATCTGGAGCTACGAGACTCCAAATTAAGTTTCATTACTTTTCCTTGAAACTAGACTCATATACCTTTCTCCCATAAAATTTCTAGAATTTTTGATTAAGCCAATTAGTACAGTTTATTCATTAAAGTTTCCCCTGTTTTGCTGTCCAACAGTTCTGACCTCTCTTCACTAAAAATTATTTTTCTCATAGTACAGAATTTTAATAATGCTCTCATCTATCTTTATAGAGAATAGGCTCATTAAGGATTTTAATAATATAAATTACAACCTATAATTATTTTTATACAATTTTTAATGATTTTCTCAAATCGAAACAGGGGATCACAAAGTCATTCAGACTCTGTCTCACAACAATTTAAATATCTCATAATATAAATTTCGATTGCATATACAGTTTCTTCTATGTGAAACTAGACTCATTGGGCTTTAACCATTCAGCCCCTAATGCAATTTCCACAATTTATGGTGAATTTCCAAAGTTGCACCACTGCAATAACCCAAAACTGCCAAGGCTAAATTTACTCATTCATTACTATTATTCACCAAATCCATACAATATCATTTCATTCATAATGGTAAGGACACATAATTATGCTTCATAAGCATAAATCCATAATCTCAATGTCATCAAGTATCAAGGATTTATTCCAAATCATATCATTTTCATAATAGTCACCAAATACTATATACATCATAGATCATCACATGTCAAGGCATTACACATAAGTTTAGTGTACATACCTGTACAACTTGTAACATAACTCAAAGACATACTCACCAATAGCTTATCTCATTGAGATCATCAATGAATACTTCGCCAAATTATCCGTTGAACACTCGGAATATAATTGGATACACGGAATGCATGCACATAAGTGTCATGCCCATAGCTAGATAAGTGTCATGCCCATAGCTAGACAAACTCAATAGCCTGCGTAATATATGTGTAGCTAAGCTACCATGTAACCCACCCATAAGTGAACTCAGACTCAACTCAACGAGCTCGGGTGTGCGCATCCATAAGTGAACTCGGACTCAACTCAACGAGTTTGGATGCCTAGTTACATCTCACGAACTCGGACTCAACTCAACGAGTTCGGAACTCAAATATTCCAGTGACATGTCACTTGTATCCTAATCTATTCCTAAGGTTCAAACGGGATTTTCCTCGATTACACATCTTTGTCATCTTTCACAGAATGTTGGAACCAATACTTAGTAGCATTTCATATTTATCAAGTAATTCACATAATTTTGCATATTACTCAATAATAACCACAAAGCATATGATTTCATGATAATAATCATCATATCATATAAATATCATTAAATTACTTAAAATGACAATTATGTTACCACATTTACACATAAACTTACATCTTATTTAATTTCAAGGAAATAACATTAAATTACACATTGCATTATTAAAAATCATATGAACTTACCTCGTATGCGAAAATGACCATTTTTACCATTTTGTCCACAACCTGATATTTTCCAGTTTTAGCTTGAATTTCAATTTTTCCTTGCTCTATCATTTCAAATATAGCCTAATTAGGACTCACATTATTCAAATTAACCCAAAATCATATTTTTTCAAAATTACAATTTTACCCCTAAACTTTATCAAAATTACATTTTTGCCCCTAGGCTCGTAAATTAAACTTCATCCTATTTCCTTATGTTTTATGACATGCTTATCATTTTTCTATCTATAGCAACATCAAATTCACACTCTAACATGTACTTATGAACATTAGGTATTTTTACCGATTATGTCGTTTTACTCGTTTTCACGTAAAATCGCTTAGTAAAAGTTGTTTAACACAATTTCAAGCTTCATATTCTACCATAAAACATCAAAATAAACATATTTCACCTACGGGCATTTTTTCAAATATAAAGCCTAGGTTAAATTATTGCTAGAATAATCTTACCCAAGTTATCGGGATTTCAAAAATGTAAAGAACTTTAGAAACGGGGCTAGGGAGCACTTACAATCAAGCTTAGGAGTTTGAAAAAACCTTAACCATGGCTGCTGCAGGTAGAAATGGTTGAATAAAGAAGATGATAGCTAATTTGGCTTATTTCCCTTTTTAATTCTTTTAATTATTAGTTTACCAAAATATCCCTAACTTAAAAATATTTTATTAAATATTTTATTACACCCATTTCATGTCTATTTTTGTCCAGAAATTAACCAATGATCTAATTCCATTTAATGACCCTCAATTTAAAATTTCATAACAATTGGACACCTCTAGATATAGAACTCAACTTTTACACTTTTTACGATTTAGTCATTTTGACTAAATTAAGTGCCCGAACGTCAAAATTTTCGAAAAAAATTTCAAAAAATTATTCCGTGGAATTGTAGACCATAAAAATATAATAAAAATAAAATTTCCATCGTCGGATTTGTGGTCCCGAAACCACTGTTCCGACTAGGCCCAAAATCAGGGTGTTACATTCATGTATGGTCAAAGGAGATGAATGAGTCCCTTGGTGTTCATTCAAAACATGTGAAGATTTCTTCCATCATAAGAATACATGTACGGAAAAGGAGGAAGAACTTGACCTTTCAACCATTCAATGAACCTACACTATACATGAATGTATTCAATTTAAGCATGGACAACCTTTAATGGTCGAATGTGGTTTTTTTAGTTTTTTAGTTCTATAAATAGCTCGAAACATGTCATTTGTAAGGTTAGACAAATTATAACATACATTTTTATTTGTGAAAATTTTTTCTCGGTTATTCATTGAACTAATTTGAACTTATCAAAAATTAAGGTTTTGTAACATTTATCATTTGACTTATCACTCTGTTCCATCCATCCTGGAGTGTGGTGACTTTAACATAACAAGGTTCAGGTAGTTTGTAAGTTTAAGCAAGTAGGGGTTCTAAATAACTTCAGATCCTGAAGTCTTCAAGTGCTTCGAGTCAAGGTGTCCATCCTATTGTTTCTAAATCAAGAAAAATCATAACAAAATCATGCATTCTACTTACTATCGGATACCAGTCTCGTCGATTTATTTTCAAAGTTCTATTCGATTTTGAGAGATCGCATCAATGATAGTCAGTTACCGGTGGCCAGGGCTACACTGTAGATTACAAAAATATTGTGATCATCCTGACATCAAACCTTAGAGTCAAACATCTTCTTTTAGGACTTAGCAGGAAATGTACAATACAAGTTGCTCGCAATCAAGTCATGCAAGAGGTAGTTAAATGACCTATTTCTGGCACCATATACCTTTGTCATATAATGTTTTGAAGTAGTAGTACTAACATTATAATTTTGATTTTTTGACAGATAAGGCGACACTTTAAACTAGATTTGCTTAACAAGCTCGATGAGGTCATCGTTTTCAACCCTCTATCACATGAGCAATTGAGGAAAGTTTCTAGATTGCAAATAAAAGGATGTTGCAAGCTGCCTTGCTAAAAGGGGTATTGCATTGGTTGTAGTAGATTTAGCATTGGACTATATTCTTGCTGAGATTTATGATCTAGTAAGTATTAACATTTATATCTTATACATATTCAAATATCATTGAGGGTACGGTTGAATAGTAACAATGTCTTTTTTTTTTAACTTTTGATATAAGTTTATTGTGCAAGACTTATTAGGAGATTGCTTGAGAAGAAAGTTTTGACCGAGTTATCAAGGATGCTTGTGAATGAAGAAATTGATGTGAACTCGACAGTTTACATTAATGCTCTGAATAGAAGTGAGTCAGTGTATCGGATTGAGAATAATAGAGGGTTAGTCAATGCAAAGACTGGGCAAAAAATGGATGTATTGATCTGAATCCTGAACGGAACAAGAAGAAGTGATGCTACATAAGTAGTGAAAGAGATGAAGATTGAAAAGATAAGTGATGAAGATGATGAAATGGACTCATGAACCAAGTTATTTGATTTTTAGTATAATAAGTCATGTTGAATATTGAGCGGTGTTGAAGGCCAATGCTATTTCTAGATAAAAACCAAACTTATCCTTTAAGAGATATTTTCTTTGAAAGAATCTAAAATATAAATTAAAGAAATATGATTTTATCTAGAAGATTAGATATTCTAGATGAACATTCTAGCTATTAGATATTTGTAAAATTAATGACAAGGATGTTGATATGTGTCAACAATCCAATGATCACTAAACGCTATAAATAGAGGTAGGAGCTTTCATTCTTGTAAGTCTGTGCAATAGAGAAGTGTGTGTCATATTGTAATTTTATTGTGTATTAATAAAAATGTTCTCTTCTCTTGTAATTGTAAGTCTCGGTGAAGCCTTAGGTTTCTAAGCACTTAGTACACTTGGTTTAGCTTTATATATGGTCGGCTCTGCCACTTAAGTGATATATGGTCAGCTTTGACACTTGAATAATATATGGTCACTTCTTCCACCTGAATAATATATGGTCGGCCCTACCGCTTGAGTGTTATAGTTTAATCAGAAGTTAGAATATAAAAGGTTAACTGACTTCAGAGAGTTGGTGTAACATTACCTGTAGGTTATAGGTCCTTAATAGTGGGTGTGTTGGGCTTGTTGAGTTCCCAACAAGTGGTATTAGAGCAAGCAATATGGGACCATCACTAGTGAAGGAAGCTTCAGTAAGCACTAGGGACTTGCATTGGTTGGTATGGCATAAAGGCACTAAGGGGAGTCTCTGCTAGTGTACGGTCAAAGATTGTGAAGCTTATTGTTCAGGGAGCAAGTTTACTTAACAACAGGTGTCAGTGACCATGGCAAATCTTGCCAGCACGAGTAATGGAATGTTAACGACAACTATGGCTATTGGCAGACTTGCATAGAATCCTACCTATAAGGTCAAGATTTGTGGGAAATAGTCATCGGCACTGACACAACACCTCCATCAAAGGAAAATGCTGAAGCCTTGATAAAATGGAACATCAAGGCTGGAAAGGCTTCATTTGTATTGAAAACCATAATTGATGAAGACCTATTGGAGCATATTCGTGATGATAAGACATCGAAGACAGCCTGCGAAACTTTGGAAAAATTATTTTCGAAGAAGAATAAAACACGCCTCTAGTTCTAAGAAAATAAGCTCGTAGGTATCTTACAAGGAAACTTAACCATTTCTCAATATTTCACTAAGTTGAAATCTATTTATCATGAGACATCTCAACCTGCACTAGAGGAGAAGTTAAGGAAAGGATGAAGAGAACTGTCATCCATGGCCTAAGACCTGAGTATAATTGGTCTATGGTCGCTGTAAGAAAATGACCTACTCAACCATCCTTGGTGGAGTTGGAAAATCTTTTGGCTAATCAAGAGGCATTAGCCAAAACATATGAGTGGAGTAACTATAAAAGACGAAAAAGAAGGATTATTCAGCAACAAGAAGAAGGGTACGTCTCAAAGACAATGAGTGGAGAAGAAAAAGTGGAAACAATGAGTCAAGCTTCATCTAAATGAGAGAAGTAACACTTCAGAGGGAGCTCGACATGGAAGAGAAGATTATCATCAACAACATGGGAAGAATGATAAAAGACAAGGTGGTGAATGTTTCAATTGTAGCAAGAAGGGCCACTTTGATCGAGAGTACAAATTCCCCAAGAGGCTAACTTTCTAAGGAAATATGGCCACCACAAAAATGGAGAAAAAAGAGGTCACGCTGGAGGCATCCATCCATAAGGAATAATAGGATACAGAAGTTGGATTTTTTGTTGGAGTGGATCAAGAAGAGTTGAAGACATGGATGAATCAACTCTTGTAGCAACCATAGATTCAAAGATAGACTCTAAGGAGGATTGGATCGTGAATTTTGGATGCTCTAATCATATGACCAGTGACGATAATAAGTTGCAAGACATGAATGAGTACAAAGGAATGAGAGTGGTGTTGATAGCCAACAATTCAAAGTTGTTTATTTCTCATATTGGGAAGACAACACTTCCAAGGTATGGTTCTTGGCAGCTCCAACTCAAAAAGGTCTATATTGTCCTGACTTGAAGAAAAATTTGTTGTCAATACTGTAACAGCCCATTTTCAGTGAAATCGAAATAATGGTTTCGGGACCACAAATCCGAATCTAAAAGAAAAATTAATTTAATATTATTGCATGGTTTGCATTATGGTAAAGAATTCATATGAAAATTGCGTTAAGAAAATTTACCGATTTCATGTTTAATTAGGGGGAAAAGACTAAATTGCATAAAATGTGAAAGTTGAATTCTAGTAGCTAGAAGTATCAAATAGCTATGGAATTCAAAATTTGAGGTCCTTATAAGGTAAATAGACCATTAAGAGAAGTTAATAGATATTTATGATGATTCATCCATGGAAAATTAAATAAAAAAGAACTAAATTGGAAAATTGAAATAATTAAATATGATAATAAACTAATATCATCTTATTTTATCATCTTCCCCAAATTAAAATACATGGAAACCCTAACTAAGAGAAAAGAGTTCAAGCAAGCTTAATTGGCTCAATTGGGTAAGCATTTTTGTCCCGTTTTTAGTAATTTTTATATTTTCGATATCGTAATAACCTAATCTAGCTATTTTGGGGATCAATTTGTAAAGTTATCAAAGTATTAAAGTTTTTTCCATGGATGAGTATGCTGAAATTTTGAAATTTATGGTAGAAAATGAAAGGTTGTTGATAGATAAACAACTTTTGTAAATGAAATTTTCATGAAATTGTGATTTAGAGACTAAATTGAAAATATGAAAAATTCATGAAAAGTTTTTTATTTTTGTGAAATACATAGGCTGTAAATGTTATATGAAAAATTCGGCTAGGCTTGGATTAAGGATTAAATTGCATGAATTTCATTTTCCTAACCTAGGGACGAAATCTGAATTAATTAAAAGTATAGGGGAAAAATGGTACTTTTGCCTAAAATGTGAATTGAGTTGAATTGAATATGAATTGTATTAAATTGAGTTAAATTTACTCGTATAGATCCAGATAGACCTAGTACGGAGTTGGATTGAGGAAATCGAAAAGTATCGGATTAGTATATTCTCGTATACAAACAAGTGTCGAGGTGCAATGTTGTATATGTGAATGTTGAATTATGAATTTGGTATGTTTAGGAAATAAATTCATAAATCTGATAATACCTGGTAAATATTAAATCCCGTTTAAATACATAAAATTCGATTAGATACTGGGCTCCTATATTGGTTGTGGTCTTGCATATGTTGCAGACACATAATAGCTCGAAAGAGCATCCTATTATTAGCTATTCTAAGTTTCCCATATGATGGTTCTTGTGAGCTTCCCGTTATAGCTCTTCGGAGCGTCCCAATAAGTTGTGATCCTACATGTGTTGTGGACACACCTTACCTCTTATGAGCTTCCCAATTACGATTCTTTGTGAGTTTCCCATTAATTGGCTCTTTGTGAGCTTCCCGATATGGCTCGCTTGAATTTCTCAATATATGACTATCCGGAGCTTCCTGTTAATGGCTCCTAAGAGCTATCTATTATTGACTCGCATGAGCTTCCCAGTTATGGCTCTTATAAGCTTCTCGTTTTAGCCCGAATAAGCTTCCTGTTTATGTGCTTTATAAGCACTCTAGAATATGAGTTGACGGATTTACCATATTGTACACTTCATGTGTATTGCCCATGTATCCATCGATATTTTAAATGATTCAACGGGTAAAGTTATTGTTAGAATTAAGTGACCCAAATTCTTATTTAAATAAAATACGATGGAAAATAAAATAAAAGTAAAATCCATATAGAACTAGACTGCTTTTATTTTATTTTAGAATAAGGTTTTTAAGCCTTATTAAACTTCATCTATTTTATATTGATTAGGATAAGGTGTTTCAATCCTACTAGAATATGGCTTTACAAGCCTATAAATAGACATAGTCTATTCCTCTTGTATTGAATTTAAATTTTTCGACATAGTGAATTTTCTTCTTCTCTGCCCGTGATTTTTTCCCGAAAGGGTTTTCACGTAAAATTTGCGTGTTCTTTATTTTATTTTATTTTTTTACAAATTGGTATCAGAGCTTCCGGGTTATTCATCTCGATCACTGTAATGGCATCTTTGAAGCATGAAATTTTGCTGTTGGATCGCAACACCAGATTTGCGTTGTGGCAAATTAAGATGCAAGCAGTTCTTGCACAGATGGATCTGGAGGATGCCCTGCTAGGGATAGATAAGATGCCTTCGACATTAACAGATGAAGAGAAGAAGCGTAAAGATCGAAAGGCGTTAACACAATTACATCTGCATTTGTCCAACGAAATTTTGCAGGATGTAATGAAAGAGAAGACTGCCGCTGTATTATGGAAGAGGCTAAAACAAATATGTATGTCGAAAACTCTAACAAGCAAGTTACATATGAAGCAGCGTCTTTATGCTCATCATTTGGAGGAATGTGCGTCTGTACACGAACACTTAACAGTATTTAAAGAAATTCTCTCAAACTTGGAGGCCATGGAGGTTCAATATGATAAGGAAGATCTAGGGTTGATTCTACTTTGTTCGTTGCCCCCGTCTTATTCAACCTTTAGAGACACGATTTTATATAGCCGCGAGTCTCTCACAGTTGATGAGGTTTATGATTCTTTAACCTCGTATGATAAGATGAAGCATTTGTGGTTAAACCCGACTCTCAGGGAGAGGGTCTCATTGTTCGTGGGAGACAAGATCGAAATACTAATGATGATCGTGGTAGGACACAGGAACGGAATCTTCATGGTAAATCTAAAGGTAGATCAAAGTCTTAAAACAGAGGTAAAACTTGTAACTTCTGCAAGAAGAAAGGGCACATTAAATCTGAGTGCTATAAGTCACAAAATAAGATTAAAAGGGGGGCTACGATTCAAAAGGGAAAACAACCAGAAAATTCCGGTGAAGCTGATGTTGTAGAAGATTACAGCGATGGTGAACTTCTAGTTGCTTCTATCAATGATTCTAAAGTAAGCGAGGAATGGATACTTGATGCAGGCTACACCTTCCACATGAGTCCCAATTGAGATTGGTTTACAACTTACGAAATAGTATATGAATGTGTTGTTTTGATGGGAAATAATACTTCGTGTAAAATCACAGGTGTTGGAACAGTTAAAGTTAAGATGTTTGATGGAGTTGTCAGAACACTTAGTGAGGTACGACATGCTCCAAAATTGAAGAGAAATTTAATTTCGTTGAGTACTCTTGATTCAAAAGGGTACAGATATACAGCTAAAAGTGGGATTTTAAAGATTTCCAAAGGTTCCCTTGTTGTGATGAAAGGGCAAAGAAAAATTTCCAAGTTATATGTTTTGCAGGGTTCTACTGTTACTGGTGATGCAGCTGTCACTTCTTCTTCCTTGTCAGATGATGATATTACTAAACTTTGGCATATGTGCCTAGGGCATATAAGTGAGAATGGCATGGTAGAATTAAGTAAAAGAGGACTTCTTGATAGGTAAGGAATTTGCAAACTAAATTTCTGTGAGCACTATGTTTTTGGGAAGAAAAAGAGAGTTCGGTTCACTAGAGGAATCCATAACATGAAGAGAATATTGGAGTATATTCATTCTGATCTGTGGGGGCCATCCAGAATGCCTTCGAGAGGTGGAGGTAATTATATGCTAACCTTTATTGATGATTTTTCCAGAAAAGTTTGGGCATTCTTTCTGAAGCAGAAAAGCGATGTGTTTTTCGCATTTAAGTCTTGAAAAATTATGATTGAAAAATAGACGGGAAAACAGATAAAATACCTCCGCACAGACAATGGCTTAGAGTTCTGTTCTGATGAGTTTAATAGATTGTGCAAGTTAGAAGGGATCATGAGACACTTGACAGTTCGTCATACTCCACAGCAAAACGGCATTGCAGAACAAATGAACAGAACGATCATGGAGAAGGTTCGATGTATGTTGTCAAATGCCAACTTATCAAAGTTATTTTGGGCAGAAGTAGCCTCTACTGCATGTTTTTTAATCAACAGATCTCCATCCGTTGCCATTGAGAAAAAGGCTCCACAAGAGGTATGGTCTGGTAATCCTGTTAATTATTCTAATTTAAAGATTTTTGGGTGTCCTGCGTATGCTCATGTTGATAATGGAAAATTGGAACCGAGATTCATTAAATACGTTTTTCTTGGTTATAAAGCTGGTGTAAATGGGTATAAGTTATGGTGTCCTGAAAATAGAAAAGTTGTGATTAGTAGAGATGTTGTTTTTGATGAAACTGCTATGCTACCTAACTTATCTCTTAAAGACTCTTCCAATAAAGAAAATCAAAAGCAGGTGGAGCATCAGATTAATACAGAGTCAACTCCTCAAGCCAGAACAAAAATTGAGAATAGAGTTGCTACTTCACCACAATACTCTATCGCCAAAAATAGAACTAGAAGAGAAATTAAACCTCCAAAGAAGTATGCCGAGGCTGATCTAGTTGCTTATGCTTTAAATGTGGCTGAAGATATAGATGCGAATTAAGAGCCATCTAATTATTCTGAGGCGGTTAGCTGTGAAGACTCAGAAAAGTGGATGTTTGCTATGCAAGAAGAGATGGAATCACTCCACAAAAATAAAACATAGGACCTTGTGAAACTTCCTAAAGGTAAAAAGGTTGTTCGTTGTAAATGGGTGTTTAAAAAGAAAGAAAGGACTCCAGGAGTTGAAGAACCCAGATATAAAGCAAGGCTTGTTGCAAAGGGTTACAGTCAAATTCCAAGAGTGGACTTTACAGATGTGTTCTCTCCAGTTGTTAAGCATAGTTCGATTCGAGCTTTGCTTGGTATTGTGGCCATGCATGATTTGGAGCTTGAGCAGTTAGATGTAAAAACTACATTTTTGCATGGAGAACTTGAGGAGGATATTTACATGCAACAACCAGAGGGTTTTATAGTCTCAGAAAAAGAGGACTATGTTTGCTTGCTGAAAAAGTCCCTTTACAGTTTGAAACAGTCACCAAGACAGCGGTACAAGAGGTTTGATTCCTTTATGACTTCTTATGATTTCAAAAGAAGTAGTTTTGACAGTTGTGTTTACTTTAAGAAAAACAGTGATGGTTCTTTTGTGTATCTACTTCTTTATGTTAATGACAAGTTGATAGTAGCAAAAGATAAAGGAGAGATAAGAAATGTAAAAACCCAACTAAGTAAAGAATTTGAGATGAAAGATTTAGGACCAGAAAAGAAGATACTTGGAATGGAGATTCTCAAAAATAGAAAAACAAGTAAATTGTACCTAAGTCAGAAGGGGTATATTGAAAAAGTTCTTTGCAGGTTCAATATGCAGAGTGCTAAGCCTGTTAGTACTCCTTTAGCAGCCCATTTCAGACTTTCATCAGTTTTGTCTCCACAATCAGATGATGATATTGAGTACATGTCACATGTTCCATACTCTAGTGTAGTGGATCTCTCATGTATGTTATGGTTTGTTCACGTCCAGATTTATCATATGCAGTCAGTGTAGTTAGCAGATACATGGCGAATCCCGGTAAAGAACACTGGAAAATAGTTCAGTGGATTCTAAGATACTTACGAGGTACTACTGATGTTTGCTTACAGTTTGGAAGAACTAGAGATGGACTCATAGGGTATGTTGATGCTGATTTTGCTGGAGACCTTGATAAAAGAAGATCTCTAACAGGTTATGTCTTTATAATCATAGGTTGTGCAATCAGTTGGAAAGCCACTTTGCAGTCTACAGTCGCTTTGTCTACCACTGAAGCTGAGTAGATGGCGATTACTGAGGCTTGTAAAGAAGCTATTTAGTTGAAGGGACTCTTTAGTGAACTCAATGAAGACCTTCAAATCAGCACAGTATTTTGTGACAGTCAGAGTGCTATCTTTCTTACAAAAGATCAAATGTTTCATGAGAGAACAAACACATTAACGCTCGATATCATTTTGTTCATGATATTATTGCTCGTGGTGATATTGTTGTGAGCAAAATTAATACTCATGAAAATCCTGCAGATATGATGACTAAGTCACTTCCTATAACCAAGTTTGAGCATTGCTTAGACTTGGTTGGTGTTCATTGTTGAAGTTAAACCCTTAAGGGGTTTTATGGAAGAGGTGGAGAACTTGTTTATTGAAAGTTCACGATGAAGAACTTGTTCATTGAGAATTTGTGTCAAGGTGGAGATTGTTAGAATTAAGTGACCCAAATTCTTATTTAAATAAAATACGATGGAAAATAAAATAAAAGTAAAATCCATATAGAACAGACTTCTTTTATTTTATTTTAGAATAAGGTTTTTAAACCTTATTAAACTTTATCTATTTTATATTGATTAGGATAAGGTGTTTCAATCCTACTAGAATATGGCTTTACAAGCCTATAAATAGACATAGTCTATTCCTCTTGTATTGAATTCAAATTTTTCGACATAGTGAATTTTCTTCTTCTCTACCCGTTCCCGAAAGGGTCTCCACGTAAAATTTGTGTGTTCTTTATTTTTTTTTTATAGTTATGATATGAGATGATATGAATTTCAAGATGAATTACTATGAGAAATACTTGAAATATAAAGATATAATATGTACATGATTATTGTATACTTGATATGATAAATACATGCATGTGGAAATTGCATAAGGATGAGCTTTTTCTTGTTTCTTGAAACTTATGTGAATTATATAACTAACATGTTTGATGAGGATGTATGTGTATTTAGATATTGATTTAATTGATTTTGGATGCACTTGTAAGATTATTTTAAAAGTTAATAAATGGTAAGTTTATTTCCCATTATACGAATTTACTAAGCTTAAAAGCTTACCTTGTTTTATTTCCCCTGTTTTATAGTGCTCGGAAGCTCATAAAAGTTGAAATCAGTCGGAGCATCATCACACTATCCTTCAATTCGTTTTGGTATAAATAGTAAACTTATTTTAGTATAATGGTATGTATAGGTTAAATTGGCCAATGATGGTATATATATGGTTGGTTGTAACTAGCCATTGGAATGGCTAGTAATGACTTGTTTGATGTAAATGTATGAGGGTATAATATGATTAATATAAATATGTGCTTGGTATGATTAGATTGAATTTTGGTAAATTTATATGTTTATACAAATAGGTAAGTTTGAATACATGAATACATGTGATGATATATCATGCATAAGATTAGTTTTAATGTCTTGAATTGGTTGGTGAATGTATTCAAGTGTTGCTGTAGGTAAAAGGCAAATTTCGGTGAGAAAAGTGACCTTGAAAATGACCTATTTTCATCCACACGGACAGACACACGGGCTTGTGTCTCAACCGTGTGTGACACACGGCCATACGCACGGGTGTGTGGTTTGACCGTGTGTCCCCTTCATCTTTAAAATTGAGAAACAAAATGCTAAGGTATTTTCACACGGGCAGAGACACGGGCGTGTGTCTCAGCCGTATGTGACACACGACCTAGCACACAAGCGTGTAACTTGGCCATGTGACCCTTGAACCTAATTAATGTAAAATAAATTGTTCATGTGGCCTAGCACACGGGCATGTGGCTTGGCCGTGTGACCCAAGTCAGTAGCTACCCTAATTTGAATACGGGCTAGGACACGATCATGTGCCTCACATCAAATGCCCACATGGTTTGGGACAAGGGTGTACCACTTGGGCGTGTGAGACATACAGTCTGGCCACACGGGTGTGTGTCACCTACACCTAAGAAAAATTTTAAAATTTCGTAAAAATTTTTTTGAGTTCTCGGTTTAGTCCCGATTTGATCTAAATGCATATTTTGGGCCTCGATGGCCCATTTAAGGGAAAATATGATTAATTTCGAATATAAATAGTAAATGATATAAATTTTTTTGTAATTGATCTGTAAACTCTGGTAATGCTCTGTGACCCTATTCCGGTGACAGATAAGGATTAGGGGTGTTACAAATACCTCAACTAACAGAAAAAAAGAATTATGTTCTCTTTGGGCCTGAAGATGTAACTATATTTCAAAAAGTGAAGGTCATTAACACTCACATTATGAAAGGAAGAAGAACAGAGTCAGTTTATATGTTATCTACAGAGTCAACATATATGGATAAGACTTAGAAGAATGACAGAGTTGATCTTTGGCATGAGCATCTTGGACATGTAAAGTACAACAAGCTGAATGAAATGATAAAGACTGACATATTAACAGGAATTCCTCAAGTGGACATCTGAGCAGATATAGTATATGCTAGATGTCAATTTGGCAAGGCTCAGCAATTGACATTTAAAGAGTCAGAGCATTAGTCCAAAACACCACTAAAGCCCATACACTTATATGTCTTTGGCTTAGTGAAGCAATCATCACTTGGAGGTATTAAGTATATAGTGACATTTATCCATGACTTCTCAAAATATGTGTGGATTTACTTTATGAAGGAAAAGCTAGAGACTTTTATGAAATTCAATGAGCTTAACAAGAATATAGATAATGAACATAATAAGAAAACTCGGTGCCTATGCATTGATAATGAAAGAGAATATATATCTACTAAGTTCACTATCTATCTTGAGAAGCATAAGATCATACGATAATTAACTTGCCCCAATACTCTACAACAAAATAGAATCGTAGAGCACAAGAATCGTCACCTTACTAAAACTTGTCGAAGCATGCTTCTTCCCAAGAGTGTACTAGGAAGATTTTGAGAGAGTGTATGAAAATGGCAGCCTATGTGATTAATAGGCTACCACAAGCTAAGTTGGGATTCATTTCACTATATGAGATACTATGGAAGATCAAGCCAATTGTCAACCATTTCAAGGTATTTGGTTGTGTATGCTATGTTTTTGTTCTAAATTACTTAAGGAGCAAATTTGACAAGAAGGAAATTCGATGCATCTTCGTCGGTTATGATGATGCATGAAAAGGTTAGAGATGTTGTGACCTAACCACAGGCAAGTGCCGCACTTCAAGAAATGTGGTGTTTGATGAAGTTTGTTCATGGTGGTCACCTCAGAAGATCGAGATTTTGGAATCTCATGACTTAAAAAAAGTTCTAAAAGAAAATAAAGAACTAGGTAAAGAACAAGCATCATATCCAAATGAGAAAAGAGAAAGATTACCCTCTAAGGACAAGAGTCCATAGAAAACCAACATACATCAACCTACATCTGAGAAGTTTCATCCAAGACAAACAAAAGTCAAGGAGCCTACAAAAGAATTACAAAGATCAACAACCTCAAGGCAGCCTAACCCAAGGTATGCCAACACTGCCCTTATAGATGAGTCTATACCTATTGAGCCATATACTTATGAAGAAGCAGCACAAAACCTTAAGTGGCAGAAAGCTATGGAAAAAGAGATTAAGGCATTAAAAGAAAATCAAACATAGGACTTAATGCCAAAGCCAAAAGAAGTGAAGCCAATATCTTGTAAATGGGTTTACAAGGTGAAGACCCGACTAGATGGCTCAATTGAAAGGTATAAGGCTCAACTTGTTACTCGGTGTTTCTCTCAACAATATGGGTTAGATTATGAAGAAACATTTAGCCCGGTGGCAAAAATCACAACTGTTCGAGTATTACTAGCATTAGCCACTAGAAAGTCTTAGAAGTTGTGGCAGATGGATGTCAAGAATGCTTTCTTACATGGAGAACTTGACAAGGACATTTACACGGAGCAACCAAGAGGTTTTGAGAACAAGATCCATCATGAGTATGTTTACAAACTGAAGAAGGCATTCTACGGCTTGAAGCAAGCTCCAAGAACATGGTATAGGAAGATCGATGAGTTCTTAATACAATGTGGTTTTACAATTTCTCTTTCAGATTCTAGTTTATTTGTGAAAGAAAATCAAAGAAAACTAGCCATAGTGCTAGTATATGTGGATGACTTAATCATCACAGGAGATTATTGTAAGAAATCCAGTGAACAAAGGAAAATCTTTCAATAAGATTTTATATGAAGGAACTGGGAGAACTTAAACACTTTCTTGGACTTGAAGTAGAGCGCATAAAGGAAGGATTATTTTTTGGCCAATAAAAATATGCAAAGGATCTTCTACAAAGGTATATGATGCTTAACTGCAAGCCTATCTCCACTCCTATGGATCCCAATATAAAACTACAGGCAAATAAAGGAAAACATTTAGAAAATGTAACCATGTATCGACAGTTGGTTAGAATTCTTATCTATCTCACTCTAAGTCGACCAGACATAACTTATGCAGTTGGAATGGCTAGTTAATACATGAGCAATCCTAAGAAACCTCATCTCGATGCAATACGACACATCCTGAGGCATGTTAAAGGCACCATTAATTTTGATATTTTATACAAGAAAAAAAATGTTTAGTAGTTGGATATTGTGACGCTGACTATGCTGGAGACTATGATACACGACGATTGTCAACTGGGTACATCTTCAGTGTTGGATCAGGAGCAATATCATGGTGTAGCAAGAGACAACCAACAATGTCATTATCAAGCACCAAAGTGGAATATTGATCAGCGACATCAATGACACAATAGAGTACTTGGCTAAAACAATTGATGAAGGATCTCCATCAGCCAACAGACTATCAAGTAAAGCTTCTCTACGATAATCTATCAGTTATACATCTAGCAGAGAATCTAATCTTTCATGCAAGGACAAAACATATAGAAGTGCACTATCATTATATTCGCAAAAAATTCCTTGAAGAGGAGATTAAGATGGTGCCAACAAAGACAGATGAACAAGTTGCAGACATATTCACGAAGAGTTTGAGTAAACCAAAGTTTGAGAAGTTCAGAGAAGCATTTAGCATAATCTGCAAATCTTCTGTGGAAAGAAGTTTGAATTGAGGGGGAGTGTTGAATATAAAAACCAAATTTACCCCTTAAGAGACATTTTCTTTGGAAAATTCTAGAATATAAAAAAAAGAAATAGGATATTGTCTAGAAGATTAGATATTCTAGATGAATATTCTAGCTATTAGATATTTGTAAAATTAATGGCAAGGATGTTGACATGTGTCAACAATCCAACGACCACTAAACTCTATAAATAGGGGTAGAAGCTTTCATTTTTGTAAGCGTATGCAATAAAGAAGTGTGCGTCATATTATAATTGTATTGTGTATTGATAAAAATGTTTTCTTCTCTTGTAATTGTAAGTCTCGGATAGGCCTTAGGTTTCTAAGCACTTAGTGCACTTGGGTTAGCTTCTATATATAGTCGGCTTTATCGCTTGAATGATATATGATCGGTTCTGCCGCCTAAATAATATATGGTCGGCCCTGTCACTTGAGTATTATAGTGCAATAAGAAGTTAGAAAATAAAGGCTTAACTGACTTCAGAGAGTTGGTGTAACATTACTTGTAGGTCCTAGGTCCTCTATAATAGGTGTGTTGGGCTCTTTGAGTTCCCAACAAACAGTAATTTCATACGACATTTGTTAAAATGTAAATTGTATATACAATTAATAATAGTGTGGTTTGCTTTGAAAAACGAGTTTGTTGTTATTACAAGTGATAGGGGCTATGAGTCTGTTCTTTCGATTGGGTTGAAAGTAGATAAATGTTGTTAATGATTCAAGCCAAAATGTCAATCAGTTCCTAATGACTAAGTTGATGTTTTCAAATCCTCTTGAATGATAAAAAGTTAAAGGTAACATATTTAAAGAATAATGATAAATTGAAATAAAGTAAAAGAAAATAAATTGAAAGAAAATTCATTTTAACTTATAAGAGATTTTTTTATCTATTTATTATTTTCTAATTTATTTCATTGAAAAAAACAAAAATATTAATTTTTTGATTTAATTGTTTTAATGGGTTACAGAAAAGAAACTTATATTTGATAATTATTTTATTTAATGAAACAGGTTTATGGCAATATTGATAGAGTATATAGACAAAATAAATATATGCGATACATACTATATACTAGAATTAATGAAAATAATAAATTTAAAAAATAATAGTGCTCAATAATAATAATTTTTGAAAAAAAAATTACCTTTAAAAAATAAGATAAATTATTTCATGTGAATGGGAGAATTTTTATTTTATAGATAAAAAGAAAAAAAATTCAGTGGATTAATTTTTTTCACAAAGTAGATAATTTTAAAAACTAAATCACATTTATTTTAATTGCTAAATGTGTTATAATCAAATTTTGATTTTTTTTTAATAATTTTACTGCTAAAGGTTATTTAGTTAGATTGTTATACCCGCATTTAGTGCCAAGGTCGACTTTATGGTTTCATTAAGAGATTAGTTCTTATCGGGAATGTTTTGCCTAAACATCACATCATATCAAATGGATTTACACAAAAATATATGAGAAAGAGTTTCTAACACCTAACAGCACCTGTCAAAGATAGAGTCAGACTCAAATTAAGAAATAGAGATATGAAGTATGTAGGAATAGTTTACGTCCAAGTAATGTCTTTCCTAAGTCGAGTAGGATATCCTAAGATTTCTAGGACTCTTAAGTCTATAAATACGACCTTTATTCCATGAGAAATCTCTTATCAAATATTTCGTTGTCAAGTCTTTGTTCTGAACCAAGTTCGTAGCACTTAGGGTAAGTCTTTATCTTGTTAGGTTTGATTGTTTAGAAAGCTAGGTTCGCTTCCATGTGTGAATTATATAAGTTTTGCTTGTTTAAGTAATATGTGTGTTTGTGTATGTTGCAAACCAACTAAACCATCTACTGGCAAAGATAAAGGCAAAACTAAACTTGTTTAATTCTCAATTTTTGGTAAGCGATCTGGGATTCGTCATAAGTATGTTAACTATCATGTTTTTCAGTGTGAGTGGCTAAGAAATTGCTTTAAGTATGCTAGACTATTATGATTTTCAAGTTCTGCGGTGTAATTTGTAAACCTATGAATAGTTCCAGTGTTTAATTGGAATTGGAATTTTTGCCTTTAAAAACCCTCAATTTCAGTATGGCTCGAAACAAAGAGAAAGTCTAGTCGATGCTAAATCGATTCATAGCCCTAAAAGTAGAGGAAATAAAGAAGCCTAAATAATGTCACCCTTTCCTTGCCTCCAAGTGTTGCGACCTCACTAAGGCCGGAAAATGGTGTCAATAAATCATGCTAGAGATCGACCATAAGGTTGTCGAGATTTAGAACAAAAACCTCGGGGAACATCAACTCCGTGACCTTAACAACGAGATCAATAAGCTTATACGAAAGAAGTCACATTGGGAACGACGTATCGTTGAACATGGAAGCCCAAATTACGCCAAACACGCCCCTAAAATGACAGATTTATAAGGGAACATAGTGGATGTCCCGAACCCTAGCAGATGTGGCCCTGGGTATTGATATGTTGGAGCTGCAAAGAAGTTGTCAAGAGTTAGGGAGTTGTTTAAGAAGCCGTCAGAGTTGTAAAAAAGGAGAACTAGATATGATATTTATATGTATACTAATGCGAGTTATTATGGGTATAGGGATGAAGAGGATGGAGTTTTAGCTAGAGTGGAGGGGCCAACAGAGGTGAAGATGAGGGCTGAAGCCAATGAGGAGTGACAGAGAATGGAGGAGATTAGGAGAGAGGCGAAGGAGGTGGTTAGCGTGGGGGTGCTGCGAGAGAGGTTTTGTTTGAGGACGAGGAGGATGTGATGGAGGAGGAGAGGAGGGAAAAGGAGGAAGTAGAAAGAGAGGAATGATAAGGCTTTTTTTCATGGAACTTGAACATCTTTTATCCTTATACCATTGTTGGATTTGTCTAAATAGCTTGGCTATGCTCTTCTTCTTTTTTTTTACTATTTCGAAATTTGATTACAGGAAGCGTTCCACCACCTTATTTGTTAGATTGAGTAATCAATAATTGAAGGATGACTATAGAAATACCATTACATGTAAATTATAGTTCAATATTCTACCACAAACAACCTGATTTGCTAACATATAGTCATTCTGAGACAAAGTTTTCTAGAAGGAATCTGTATAGGTCGTTTGTCCTGCTAAGTTATCAGAAATTAACTACATATAATTTTCTTGTTTTCTTGTTTCAAAAGGCGTATTATTTTATCTACTTCACCTGAAATGTTGACAAATTCGATTTGCTTATTGAACTTACTATGGTAAATAAACTATGCTATTTAAGAACCCTGAGATATTAAATTTTTTATATTAGCTAATTTCATCATTTAGTCTCTATCATCACAGACCAAAAAATAATTTGTCACATCATCCATTTGTGTTTAAAATATTAAAGATTTTACCAATTTGCTTACATTTTAAAAATCCAAGGATTTAATTGCTACGTTTTTAGTAGAGGGACTTAAAATATTAAAGATTTTACCAATTTGCTTACATTTTAAAAATCCAGGGATTTAATTGCTACATTTTTAGTAGAGGGACTTGTAGCTCTCTTATTATACATGGGTTTATCAGGTTTTAATTTCTCTCCTTTTTAGGGTTTTAGTTCTGATTTTGATACGGGCTAAAAAATGGGGCGTTAATGATATAGTTCGTTTTAGCAAATTAGCATTATTTACCTCTATGCCATTAATAAAATGCTAAGTTTAGTGGTAAGTAGGGTGTCTGTACTAGGGGTGAGTAAAATTCGATTCGACTTGAAAAAATAAAAAAATTCGAATTTCGAGTTAAACGAATCAAGTTAATCGAGTTATTCGAGTCAACTTGAATTTTTTTTTGAATTTCAAGTTCGAATCGAGTTGAGTTTTTTAATTCGAATAACTCGAATAATTCGAATAATTCGAATAATTCGAATATCAAACTATAATATTTTACATTTTTATCCAAAACTCTCAAACCTTTTTACTTTTCTCTCAAAAATTTTACTCCTTCCCACTTTCCCCTCAAAACTTTTACTCCCCTCCCATCACAACTCCCTAATCTACTCAAAATCCATTTCCCACCAAAATTTTACTCTTCCATTTGCTTTTTCTCAAAATTTTACTCCCCAAAACCCTCAAAACATTTTTTCCCCAAAATTTTTACTCCCTCTCACTTTCTCCCTAAAACTTTTACTCCCTTCTCATCCCACCTCCCATTTACCCCAAACCCATCCCCCAAAATTTTTTTTTAATATTTTCCCTCCAAAATTTTACTCCTCCATTTACTTTCCCTCAAACTTTTATTCCCAAAACTTTTTATTTTCCTCTTAAACTTTTACTTCTCACCCTTTACTCTCAAATAAAAAATCAAAATTATCCAAAAAATATCACTAAACATAAATAGTAATAATTTTATTTATATATACTATTTATATTATTAAATTAAATTTCAAATTTTATATTATTTATATTATTGAATTGTTTAGTAATATTGAATATTTATATTAAAATTGAATTATTAATTATGTCATAAAATATTCGTGCTAAAATTTTATATTGATATCAATTTCACATTTTATATTTAAAATAACTTTTATTAAAAAATCACATTTTTACATTTAATATATTTTTTAATTTCAAAAGGCATAATGACAATAATCTAAAGATAATTAAAACAACTAAACAAGCAAAGAAGCTAACCCGTTTATAAAAGATTAATAAATAAATTATGAGGTGATGAAAGTTAATAAATAATTTGATTAAGGTGGACAAATTTTATTATGATAGGTAACAATGGTTATAAGGACCCGAAATTACTTTTTAAAATTTAACTCGAACAAATATTTCGATTCGATTCGATTCGAATTTCATCTCACTCGACTCGATTCGAGAAAATTTCAAATCAAATTAGGATAATAAAATATAATTCGTCAACTCGCTTAACTCAAAATTTTTTTATTCGATTCGATTCGATTCAATCGAACGCTCACCCTTACTCTGTACGAGTGAAACCGGTGCGTTTTATGGTCTTAGATATGCGTGCCTAACAAACCTAAAAGAAACTGTAATGGTCAGGCTATTGTTCTTCTTCTTCCTCTCTCGTTTTCTTCTCCTTTCTGTTTTTCTTTCCCTTTCACCGACTCTTTTCTTAACAGCCGCTAAAGGTTATTTAATTAGATTGTTATACCCACATTTAGTGCGAAGGTCGGCTTTATGGCTTCATCAAGAGATTAGTTCCTATCGGGAATGTTGATGGATTTACACAAAAATATATGGAAAAGAGTTTCTAACACCTAACAGCACCTGTAAAAGATAGAGTCAGACTCAAATTAGGAAATATAAATATAAAGTATCTAGGAATATTTTATGTGCAAAGAACATTTTTCCTAAATCCAGTAGGATATCCTAAGATTTTCAGGACTCAACTTTATAAATACCATCTTTATTCCATAACAAATCTCTCATCGAATATTCTGCCTCTGTTGTGAACCAAATTTGTAGCAACAATTGGATTTTGGCCTTTGAAAACCCTCAATTACAGTATGGCTCGAAACGAAGAGAAAGCCCAGTCGATGCTAAATCGATTCATAGCTCTAAAAGCGGAAGAAAAAAAGAAGCCCAAAGAACGCCGCCCTTTTCTTGCCTCCGAGTGTCGCGACCTCGCCGAGGCCGACAAATGGCGTCAACAAATCATGCGAGAGATCGGCCACAAGGTCGCCGAGATTCAGAACGATGGCCTCGGGGAACATCGACTTCGCGACCTTAACGACGAGATCAATAAGCTTATACGAGAGAAGTCGCATTGGGAACGACGTATGGTTGAACTCGGCGGCCCGAATTACGCCAAACAGGCCCCTAAAATGACGGATTTAGAAGGGAACATAGTGGATGTTCCGAACCCTAGCGGACGTGGCCCTGGGTATCGGTATTTCGGAGCCGCGAAGAAGTTGCCGGGAGTTAGGGAGTTGTTTGAGAGGCAGCCAGAGTTGCGAAAGAGAAGGAGAGATGATATTAATAAGAATATTGATGCGAGTTATTATGGGTATAGGGATGAAGGTTTAGCTAGAGTGGAGGGGCCAACAGAGGCGAAGATGAGGACTGAAGCCGAGGAGGAGTGGCGGAGAGTGGAGGAGATTAGGAGAGAAGCAAGGAGAGGGGCGAAGGAGGTGGTTACCGTGGGAGCTGCTGCGAGAGAGGTTTTGTTTGAGGAAGAGGAGGATGTGGTGGAGGAGGAGAGGAGGGAAAGGGAGGAGAAAGAGAGGAAGGATAAGGAGAGGGAATTTGTCGTGCACGAACCCTTGCCTGATGATAAGGAGATTGAGAGAATGATTGTGGAAAGGAAGAAGATGGAGCTTTTAAGTAAGCTTTGATTCCAGGAGTTCTAGATGCTAGAGTAAGGCTTTTTTTTATGGAACTTGAACATCTTTTATCCTTATGCCATTGCTGGATTTGTCTAAATAGCTCAGCTATGTATTTTTTTCCTATTTCGAAATCTGATTACTGGAAGTGCTCCACCACCTTATTTAATTGAACGATGACTCTATAGAATTACCATTATATGTAAATTACAGTTCAATATTCTACCTACAAACAACCTGATTTGTTAACATATAGTGATTCTGAAACAAAGTTTTTCACAAGGAATCTGTATAGGCCGTTTAAGCAGTCCGTTTGTCCTGCTAAGTTATCAGAAATTAGCTACATATAATTATCTTGTTTTCTTGTTTCAAAAGGCATCATATTTTATCTACTTCACTGGTACGAACCGAAATGAATACCAAGCAAAACGATGTGTTTTGACATCTCGATGATATGGAGCGTTTCATCCAACAATTTTCTTTTTGCTGTTATCTTCTCTTATATATGATGTTCTGCTTTTGGCTGAGGTAATTGAGTGGTTAATGAAAATTGTTGAGGAATTATTCTCTCTCTCTCTTTTCTGTTGATTCTTCTTCCTTCTTCTCAAACTCTTCTTCTCTCTGGAATCTCTATTCCTTCCCTTCTTTGTCTGCCATTTTTGGCTTCTCGGTTTCTGTTCGTAACATTCACCTGAAATGTTGACAAATTTGATATGCTTATTGAACTTACTATGGTCAATAAATTATGCTATTTAAGAACCCTGGCATATTAAATTGTTTATATTAGCTAATTTCTTTTGGGGGGAAAAGAAACAGTTACTGTTTTGGACCCTGCAACTCTTTCAATCACTTTTTCTCTCTTAGTATAACATGTTATTACGAGCATATTAAGCAAGTTTGCTTGCAGTATAAGATGGTGAACAAGAAAGCTGATTCAACAACGTTTTATTCTCTCTCTCTCTCTCTCTCTCTCTCTCTCTCTCGTTTTAATGACATTAGTTTAATTCCAGGAATAAACACCATCTTTCGCTCATGCTACTGAATTACATAAAACATCGTCATCTACAGGTCATCAATTTTCACATTAGTTTTAAGACACTTCATGCCCCGAGTGGTTCTCAAGTCTTTTTTCCTTTTTTTCATTCACTCAATTTTCCCTGATTTCCTACCTCTTGTTTTGCCCTAATCTCTACTGATTATACTTTTAGATGAGTTTCAAGAGTGGAACATGACAGCAGAACTGTATGCATTTCTGATGATTATTACGCTTAGCTTTGGGAAACTTTGATGTAGTTACCCTCAGTATCGGCAACTAAGGTTACACTGTGTTATATTGACAAAAATAGGGAGGGAGGGTTATTGTTGAATGGGGTAGGAAGTCTATCCATTCGTATGATCACATGATAAAAGTTGAACCTCTATGGATTTGATGTATTTAGGTAGGTTGGCAAAAGATATAGCTTACAGAAGGTTGTACCTTAATGGCCAATCATCTGGGTAACTTAATATTGAGAGCAGCTAGACTCTATTCATTGACATTCTCTGATCGATCAATGGGTTTCTCAATGCAGGTTGCATTATATGTGGCAACAAAGACGGCATCAATCAAAAGACCGTCTTTCTTTGTTCCATCAACAAACGGGTATGCTCATGCAGCAATGCGGTGGATAGGCTATGAAACTCGTTGCACGACCTACTGGCCCCATTCCATCCTCTGGGGCTTGGCTTATTCACTGCCAGAGAGTGTGGTTAATGCATGGCGTTTGTGCTTTTGTCTTGGCGTTCAAAAGAGGGGCAACTCAAAGATTCTAAGGAGGAGGAATGAAAACAGATTGTTGAGTCTGTTGTATGTTGTGTTCAAGGAGTTGAATATTTTAGGTGTGTTGTAATTATTGGAAATAACTCCAAAATTTTTGAAAAAATAAATTAAGAATACAACCAATTGATTTAATTTTATATGTATTTGACATTCGAATATATCACAAATTGGAAGTCAAATTGAACAAGAAGATGCCAATACAACAAAAACTTAAACATACCAAATGGCAAACATGACCAACAACAGGAAGCACCAATTGAAGCTCAGCCAGAGCAAGAAACATTTTATTTATAACATAACTTGATCACAAATATTGTTGTAATTGAGTATCCAACACAGTCGAAACCTATGTTTTAAACAAAACTATGGAGTAGTTGTCGGAGGCATATGAATTCTATCCTATGGTTCTACCTTCAATGAATCAATTTCAAGTCCAGAGATTAGTGAATGATAGTGCCACCAAAAAAGCACGTTATGAGTTTTGAGTAAAATTGAAAGTGTTGCATAACTGATATAAGCCAAGCATCAAAACTCACTCACTCACTCGTATTTGGATTTTAAGTTCTAATTCCCCACCCCCCAAAAGAAAAGAAGAGTTCAATATACATTCACTTCAAGTTGAATTTTTAATAAGAAAAATCAGCATTACACCATTCATCAATAACCCAATCAAGAAAAAGGTTAAAATACCTTCCACCTCGCCTTCACCTAAGCTTCTGCTTGGTGGAACTTTTCTTAGCCGCTTCCTTAACCTTCTCAATATACCCTTCAATAGGTGGAGTCAAAGACGCCATCAATCGATTTGCCGGAAATGGGGTCAAATCTGGTATCATAGCCGCCTCCCTAAGTTTCTCCGGCAACGCTTCAATTGCCTCTTTTTTCATTCTCAACAAATTAGTCTCAGCAGCCTGCCTTGCCCTATGCTTCCTCATCAAAACCCGACTATACTCCTTGGCCAATCTCCGGCCATCCTCCACCGTCAGCTCATATTTGGGTATCTTATCAGCATCGACAAGGCCCAATGTAACCAAATCCAGCCCCGGAGTTCCCATAATCATAGGCTCGTCAGGGACTCCCATTGCTTTTCTTCCTCCCTTCTTCAAAATCTCCATTTCCCGTTGCCGCTCCTTGCTTATTAATCCCAATTTTTCCCGTTCGGCTTCGCGGGCTCGCTCTTTCGGTGAGAGGTGACGGACCGGCGTGGGGGCATTGAGGCATTGTTCGTAGAGTTTTTGCTTCTCGTCGGGGATTCGGCCGCCTTTGGGGAGGGAATCGTCGAGAGGAGCGCCGCCTTTGCCTTTTTTAGTGGAGATTTTGGAGCGTTTTAAAGGTTGGCCAGCTTTGAGCTTGGATTTGCCTTTGGCGGTTCCACTGACGGTGCAACGTTGGAGGAATTGGTGAGTCAGAATTGTTAGAGGATTGGGGTTTTTGGCGATTCGGATCATGGTGTTCCTGGGAGGTTTAAGGGTTCTACCTGAGAAACTAATGAAGGAATAAAAATGGAGAAATATGAAATTACTAGATGTTTAGGGTTAGCAAACCGGGTTTAGTTAATTTGGGCCGAAATAGGTTAATTAAATGGTAAGGACTAAACTGCAAAAAGGGTAAACGTTGGGACTAGCCCAAAAGCAGTTAATTAATCCTCGTATTCATCGCAAATAATCTAAAAAAAAAAAACCCCAAACTCAAGACTTCATGGCTCGGAAATTCTTCGTCGGCGGCAACTGGAAATGTGTATGTTTCTTCTTCTGTTTCTCAATAAATTTCTTTTTTCTTTTTAAGTCAAAATTCGATCTCATACTCTCTTTAACATCCACTGAATCCATATTTTGCATCAATATTCGATATTGAAAAACGTTGTTGCGTCTGATTTGATCTTTGTACCAAACTTAGTTGATTGGTGATTTAAATAGCTCCCTTAGGTTTTTGAGATCTGATCCATAGTTCTATTTATTACTGCATATGTAAATAAAGGGAAGTGGGTTTGTTGCAGAATGGGACAACTGAGGAGGTTAAGAAGATTGTTACAACATTGAATGAAGCTGAAGTTCCTTCTCATGATGTTGTGGGTTAGTTTTTTTTTTTTTTTTCCCTTTTTGGGTCTAAAATTTACTTCAATTTTGATAACTATTGAAACTTTTTAATTAACTTCCAATGCTTATAAAGTTAATATTTATGTTTTGGCAGAGGTTGTTGTGAGCCCTCCATTTGTGTTCCTTACCCTTGTCAAAAGTCTGTTGCGGTCTGATTTTCACGTCGCCTCTCAGAACTGCTGGGTTAGCAAGGGTGGTGCTTTTACCGGAGAAGTTAGGTATGCATTTTGTCTGTTATCCGCTTTATAGATCATTTCTATGGCAGGCTATATATGTAATATTGTTGTTTAGGGGGCTTTCTAGATCTTTGCATCGTATCAGCGGTTAACTTCATGTTCTCTTCAAGCAGTGCAGAGATGCTTGTTAATCTAGGCATTCCTTGGGTTATTATTGGTCACTCCGAGAGAAGGGCTCTCTTGAATGAGTCCAATGAGGTAAGTAATACGATTAGGTTCCTGTTATTTTGTAATCTACTTAACGGATTTCCAGTCTTGGTTTTTAGTCACCCAAAGAATCTGATGGTTTTTTTTTTTTTATTCTTTGCTATATTTCATTCCCCTTTGTAAACTTTAAATGCTTGTCTTTGCAGTTTGTTGGAGATAAAGTAGCGTATGCGCTTTCTCAAGGCTTGAAAGTGATTGCTTGCATTGGAGAGACTCTTGAACAGCGAGAATCAGGCTCTACCATGGCTGTCGTTGCTGCACAGACCAAAGCAATTGCTGGTACTTGCTTTTAGAATATAAAAATCAAAGCAATTATTTGTTTTTCAGATATATGTTATAACCGTAGGTCTAATAGCTTGCCTGGTTGAAGTTGATTGTGGTCTCTATAGGTATTTATTTAACTATCTACGTTGCATTAGACTTCTTTCATTTCTTCTTTCTAGATATATCTTTTTAAACCTCTATTGCTCGTTCGCAGATAAAGTAACAAATTGGGATAATGTTGTTTTGGCTTATGAACCTGTGTGGGCCATTGGTACTGGGAAAGTTGCAACTCCTGCTCAGGCTCAGGAAGTAAGTTTGAGTTTTATGCATATATCATTTAAAAGGGTCCTTCACTTTTGCTTTTCACTTGTTTTAATAGTTTGGTCCTCCCATAAATGCCAAGCGCTGTTATATAACGGTTTAGCACAATCTATCCAACTTTTCTTTGCATCTAAGCCATTGCTTTTTAATTTGTTCCTATAGAGAAATCATACCCTCTTTTATTTTACATACGAACATGTGATTGTTTGTTCCAGGTCCATTGTGAATTGAGGAAATGGCTTAATCAAAATGTTGGTGCTGACATTGCTGCATCAGTTAGAATTATATATGGAGGTATTTATCTTTATTGCCTAAACTATTGATCTTATTGACGTGGTTTTAAGGAAACATAGCATAGCCTATGTTAGCATGTAAATGTGTTGTAACTATAAAAATAAAAAAATTAAAAAACCCTACTTGCATCGATCCTATCTTCTAAATAGTATTTCACCATTCCTGTTGGATTTTGCTATTTCAGAGTATCATTCTAAAAAAGTTAAAACCTTTGCTTGGTTCTCCATGACCCTTCAATTCTTGGGTTAAACTTTTTTTTTTTTTTGCTAAACCAGATTGAATCTGATTTTGCATCCATTGCAAATTAAATGTAGGTTCTGTAAATGGAGCAAACTGCAAGGAATTGGCTGGACAGCCAGATGTGGATGGCTTTTTGGTTGGTGGAGCTTCTCTGAAGGTTAGTAACTGTCTTTCTTTGCCTCTGCCACTGTTAATTCATTTATTTGATGCCTTTTCTTCAGATTGTGCACAACTATTCTTAACTTGTACTTTGTTACTTTTTCTCAATCAGCCTGAGTTCGTGGATATCATCAAGTCGGCCACTGTGAAAAAGAATTGAAGTTCAACATAAACAACCTTGTGGGAAACTTTAGTTTTGTAGTTTGTGGTGTTTCCTTAGGAGAGGAGGATATCAGGGTTTTAAGTGTGTAATAAGCCAAATTTGACTCTGTTTTTTGTTGGTATGAAGCATGGATCCTCATGTTAGACTGTTTCTGGGGGTGGACTTTCATTGTATATATAATCTTATTTTAGGATTATAATCCATCATTTAAGTGGGCTATATTATGGTAACCCATCCAGTCACCGGATTTGGGGTGAAAATATTTGGCTGGTTTATTATTATTATTTTATAGATCAGACTGTGACTTACCTCCACCCAACTCAAATCTCATACAGCTAAATTTATATTAATTATTTTTTAATGTTTTTTAATAATTAGAGAGAAAAATAAGATTGAACTCAAGCTTTCATACTTACAACATAATACTCTTGTTAGATCAAAGTTATTGACAGTTATTATTTATATTATGACACTATTTTAATGCGATCATTAATTTTTTTCCCTTAGTTTAATACACTAATTAATTAAATGAGGCATTATAAATAATAATAATAATAATAATAACATCCACTCATTAATTATGGCTTGTTCAATTAATTTATTATCATTTAATCATGCCAAGTTAACAAGTCATTAATAATTGAATTAATAGATGGTTTATTTTTTATAAATGTAAGCTATTCTTTCAAAACAGATCCCTACATTTATGGTTTTATTGCATCGCCCAGTTTTCAGTAGAATTCTAGCTTTGTTTCAGTTTTTTTTTTCCAGAAATTGTGGGTATTTTTTTCCCTTTTGTTCTTTAATATTACAACTTCATTGTGTTGTGCTGCTTCACTTAAATTTTTTTTATGGCAATTTTCCTTTTTTTGACTTTCTAAACCCGTTGAAATAATGCAATCCGTGAATCAATGAAATTATTTCTATCATTCTCCTATTACAACTTTGACGTCGTTTGCTGCATCATTTTGTTTGACTTATTGTCCTTTATCAATTAAAAATAAGTAAACTAAATCAAAAATAATCCTAAAATAGTATCGTTCTTATTTTAATTATTTTAAATTTTTTTATCAATTTAGTCATTATTATTAGAAAAATTGACCGAAGTTCTCCCTCATCCGTTAAATCCTTAAGAGATAGTTGACTGGACCTAAAAAAACAGAATTACAAAATTTCAATTAACATAATTGCAATAGTCTTTTATACTTAAAGAAGGAAAAGATAATAATTTACTGTAGCTCCACCTTCTATGATATCATCACCACTTCCTCTCCGTTATCTTTCACCCAAACAAGAAAACTTTGTCATTGTTTATGCCCTCAAAAACAGCATCATCGGTTCAATACCTTCTTCTTCCTCCACTGTTGATGCTACCGTTGACTTGGGTTTGGATTTCGGTACCATGACCCTGGTCTGGGGTTCTTCTTCTACTTCTAAAATTATCAATCAAAAAGTATAATAATTAGTAAAATTTAAACTCCAATGATTTTCAGAGTGCTAATGAATGCTCAGTTTTAGTTTTATTATCATGTTTCCATTTTGTTTCTTTTTCTTTTTTTTTTGGGGGGGGGGGGTGTCACCTTTTAAAACACTGGTAAACCATATCTCTTGTTTTTTTGTCCCCTGCCGGAAATTCATGCATTGCCTCCCTTCCAAGGTGTGTATTCCTAGAATAAAAACCTAAAACAAAACACACACACAAAGAAATAAACATACTATGAATAAAGTATGTATATATATATAACTGAGTTTAACATCAAACCAAGCCACCCAAATTATATGTTTTCCTCATTTGCTTTACTTCTTCTTTTTCTTTTTAAACAGAAATCATAACGAAGCTTTCTTGTTCAAATAAAAGATGAATGAGTGGAGACAGTGATAAGTGATAACGTCATAAAGGGTGGAGATACGATAAATCGCTATTTTTCTTTTACTTTTAAGCATAAAAAATTAAAACTTCACCAGTATAGCAGTGTATTAATTAAAATTTTGTAATTTTTAAAGGGACTAAAATAATAATTTTTTCCTTTTCTTTTGCAGGTCCAATCAACAATCCATTAATCATTTCAATCAATTTTTTAAACGATAATAATTAAATTTACAAAAGAAATTTAGAATAATCGAAATAAAAAATAATGAAGTAAAGTGTAGTTTACCTAAAATTTTCTCCTTATTTAAGCCAACAAATTATTGTAGGACCCTTTCGTCAACTTGTCCACAAATTTCTTTGATTTTGACATGAAAAGTCTTCTATTTTGGTAACCATATGAGTTATCAAATCACTGATTCACTGATTTAGTCTTCATTTAGCTTAAAATAATGCTAAATTATACCACTAATTAATATACATATCTCTATTTAATTTAAAATCCTCTCGTTACGTGTCATGTTTGAAATTATTATAATTTACACTAATTTTTATATTCTCGAGTAATATATGGGTAGATTGCTTCTATTAAATTTATAATATTTATTAATAAATTAGTTTTTGTTTAAAATTTTTAAATATTTTTTTCAAAAAATCACTGATAAACTAAAAAGGAAATGTAATTAAAAATATTTAATTAATTTAAAATAGATTATATCAATATTATTTAATTTTAAAAATATTTAATATTAAAATAATACAAAATTCATCATGGTTTGAATATTAATATTAATATATTATAATTTAAATAGTATTATCAATAATTTTTTACATGTTATTTGTTTTAGATATTTTCAAATTAAATTTTTTAATCTCAAAATTGTTAATATTTTTTTGTAATTTTATATTTATCTTTACTCTACTTTAATAAATGAATATAACTAACTCTTATTATATTTGAAATATACAAATTTATTTTGATAAATGCTATTAATATGTGTCTTTTTTTTAAAACTATATTTTAAGCTTAATAATTTAATATTGATTAGTTTTAATTTGATAAAATTAAAAGTTAATTAAATTAAGTAAAATTTTAAAATAAAGAGATGATTTATTTAAAATCAACTTTTTATTTAATATATATAAATTATTAAAAAATTAAACAAAATGCACGAAATATGTTGCGCTCAATAATCACCAAGAGAGGGTGAATTGGAGTTTTAAAATCTTTAAGAAAATATGGCAAACCATGAAGACTCAAGACTTTATAGTGGTTCGATCTCAATTGTTTACCTTCACTACCTTAGCTTACCATAACTAAGAATTTCTCAAATTCAGTAGATTTGAACATTTCAAGGACAAGGTTTAACCTTTACAAAACACTATATTTTCACTAAGCAAGTTAAAGTCACTTTCCTTGAGGTTTTGGGGTAAGTAAACCCTTACAAAGATGAGAAATAAGAACAAGGTTAAAGACACCTGTCAAAGGAAGGTATTACAGTGATGAAACTCACTCAATGATAATACAACACTTAAAAAGAATAGAAGAGATAGATTCCCAAGTGTGTGTATGAAAAACAAAGAGAATATGAATAAAAATTATTAGATTTTTTGTGAGATTGACTTTACAAATTTATTTCTTGTCTTCAATATGAAGTTGTTGACTTGTACTTTTGCCTTCTAACAACCTTAGGGCTGTTTAGAGACATTGGGAGTAAATTAGATTTGTTGCTGCAATTAGTTTGAACATTAATTGTAGACTACAAACCACTTGTATCGATACAAGTGGACTTGTGCCGATAGAAGTCTTCAAAAATGTGATCATTGGAGCCTGATGTATCGGTAGAAGACCACTTGTATCGATAGAAGCTTGAGGATTTCAAAGGTTCAGACTTGTATTGATAGTTATGTCGGTAAAAGGTGCAAGGGAACCTTAAAATGTTCATTGACTTACTTGCATCGATAGAAATTTGATGGATGGCTTGGGGTGCTCTCTAACTTACTTCTACCTGGAGAACTTCTCTCGAATATCGATACAATTGCATATGTATTGATAACAGTTTGGAGTAATGCTTGGGGTGTTCTCTGACTTACTTCTATCGATACAATTAAATCTTGTATCGATAGAACTGTCCCAATTAAGGTAAAATTTATCTTGAACCAATAGTTTTCAAAAGCATTTTACAACTTTAGTCATTTGATGAGTTTGGAAGAACTTGAAAATAACTTTACAACATTTTACCAATTGATTTCAAATTTGACTAAGTGACAATTTTTAATTTGACTATGTTATATTAAAACATTTGAAAAACTAGGGCTGGCAAAATAACTTAAAAAAAATTAAAAGACAAGTAAAAGAGAAATTTACCAAATTTGTAAATAAGTGCTTTAAATTGAGAGTGTCATATGTCAAAACGCTGTAATTTGAATATAAATATTATTTCCTCTCTTCTTCTTTTTTTTTGTAATCTCATATTGTTATAATATATATACTAGTTTGTATTACCGTGCAATGTATGGATCAATTATGTATATTAAATTTATAATTTTTTATAACAGTAGTTTTTGTTTAAAATTTTTAATGAATTTCTTAAAAATTATTAAAAAATAAATACAAAAATTAATCATGGTTTGAATATTAATATTACGGGAGGGATCCACTTGCACCATGTAAAACTAAAATAATTTTACATCCTTCCGTAATTTTTATACGATTAATATTTTAAAAAAAATTAAAAAGCATCGAGTAGAAGAATAATATACTAAAATTATAAATAAGTACTTAAAATAGAAGATGTCATGTATAAAAAAAATTATAATATGAACATAATTATTTATTTCCTTTCTTAACCTCTAATTACTGTAATATATATGATAATATGTGGATTATATTTTATTTTCTTATAGATTATATTCATAATGATTTTGTTGTAGTGCCATTATAATTAGTATACTTAATTTTAGGAATTCAATCTTTTTACTATTATTAATGTTATGCTTTAATCCAAATATTATTAAAAAAAATTTGTTAATTGACTTATATGAATTTAAAAATATCCAAAACTTAAATTAATTTTCCTTTACATGGTGATTTTTTTCCAATCATTTATGAGGTGAAATTATACTTGTAAAAATAGTTTTTTTCATTATTTTTTATTTAAATAAAAACAAATTAACCCACCCTCCTTTTTTGGGGGTCTTTTCATATATATAAAATAAAATAAAATAATAGAGCAAAATGGTTGAAGACCTAACTGCAAAGTCCTCTGAGTGTCCATTTCAATTATTTTACTAAATAATTCTATTTTACTTTGTATTTCATATACATAAAAAAAGACCCATCTTTTGGAAACTTTTTTCTAATTTCAAATCAATTGACTAATGAGATTTTTTAATAGCATTAGTGATTGGAATGAGATAAGATTATAATCTTCAACTTGAATATAATATATTAATATGAGAAGGGATGTAAATTTAAAATGGTTTTATATTACTTCGTAATATTTTAATTATTTAACTGTCATATTTCATTCTCTATTTATATGGATAATACGCATTAAGTTTTGCATAATTTATTTTTTTTAACTATTTCTTTTATGTAAACCTTTTTAATTGTTAAATACATATTAATATGGATAACAATCTAAATCGATATGATAAATATATCAGATCGATTTAAATTTTACATGCATGTCAGGTATAAATATCTTGACAAATTGAATGGTTAGATTATTTAAAAATTTAATCGTATAAAAAATTATAAAAAAATATAAAATCACTCTAATTTTACCTAAGTTTCAGGTATTGCTAATAGTTGGTGATCTAACTTATAAAATAATTAAAAGTAGTTTTGTGATTAAAATTAGCCTTCTTATTTAATTCTGATTATTTTTTTTTTAATTTTGATGATTAAATTTATTTTTAACAATATCAAACATTAAAAAGGTATTGAAAATGAACCATATAGGAAAGAAAAAACTATGAGAATAATTGATTTTAACTTTTAGAGATAAAAATAAAGTAATCATGGGATATTTCATTTTATGCTTTTTATCTCCTTTGAAAATTGCTCATAAGGCACTCTACTTGTTTTTTTTTATATATTTAATTATGATTTTTATTCTTTTATTGTATAAAAATTGAGAAATTAATCTTTTGAATTTGTCAAAATTTGATCTTTACTATATATGAAAATTGAAAAATTAATCCAATTATTGATAAATATGTGAACTTGAACCATCGTTTTGTTAATTCACTACATATAAATTTCTAAACTTTTGATTTTTGCTATTTTTTATATAAATTGTTAAATTATTAATTTTAAAAGAATTGAAAGTGTTATCTAATTGAATTAATTTTTCTTTGTAAACTATGAAAATCAAATTCTAACAATTTATTTATAATTTTTGTAAAAAAATAAAGAAAAAGGTGTCGTATACCAAGCTTTATCAATTAAAAGCATTAAAACTTAAAAGTAAACCTCTCAAAAATCATATAAAATTATTATATTACTATTAAAAATGTAGAAATTTGATTGATTAATTGTATTAAAAATTGATTATTTTATTAAAAATTTTGATTATATTCGTTTTTTATATAATACTTGAATTATTTATAGTCTTTATTCAATTCATAAATAAGATAATAATACACGTCGTACTCAAACTCACATTTTTTTATATTGATAATAATATTTAAATCATTTGAATTATGATTGAATCGGTAGTAATATAAAATTAAATATAAATCAAACCATTTGTGAATTGATTACGCAAGCATTACGAAAGATCATACGTCATTTTGGGCAAATTTGAGACAAAGTAGCTAGGTATGTCTCGCGTCTCACGTGTGCACTTTCTTCAAGTTCCAATTTTCAACCCCCCAAAAAGAAACATTTGACAAAATTTTCGACTTTTTCCCTTCTTTTTTTTTTTAATTTGATAGAAAAAAAGTAAAGAGTCTGATAACTACGAAAAATTAACTCAACTTTTTATTTTTTTAAGAAAAAGGAAAGTCCTCTTTTTTGTGTTTTGTGTGCCGAGTCCTTGAAAATGCATTGAGCTAATTAAAGGTTAATTGATTAAAAGATTCTCAATTTTCAAAACTTAAAAGAAGGTTGTTCTTGTGGTCAATCTCATGTATTCTAAAGAGTTGGCTTGACTTTAAAAAGGGTTTACTTGCTTAGGAAATCTTCCATATTCCATAGAAAAAACTTAACTTCTAGTCTAATTAAGATTAGATGAGACGGTAACCCTAATTAATTATATTAAGGTTTGCAGTTTTCAGCATTAACATGAGAGGTTTTTTAACCTCTCCTCTATCGAGTCTAATTACAAGTATTTTTTGGGTTTTTAATCTAATACTTTATAATTCAATCCAACCCTATACATGTTTATTTTTCAAAATACACATCTTAAATTAATTTAAATTAATTAATTAATATCTCAATTAAATAATTTTCTCAACCCAATTCTAATTTTGTTAAAATCATGACAACTTTATCGTAAAAGAATCTATGAAAAATATATTTAATATTTCTACATTCAACGGATTCACTATGACCAATTAATTTATTTTCATTTTTGAACTTTAATTATTCAATTAATCAATTAAATAATAATTCAAAAAAACATAAATTAATCTAAGTCATTTCCATTTAAAGAAATCACATTCATTTCTTTAACTTTACCATTTCTATCCATTTCTGTTAATTTGATTCAACATGCAATTGATTTCTGGTTTTAATGAGCTAGCGGAGGGACTGGTTAGACAAATGTGATTAAAGCTTAAATGATTGATAATTAAGTTTTAGCTTTTCACCTATTAATTAAAACTCATTTAGTTACAAAGTCATTTCACTATAGTATCGTGACTAAGCTCTCCCTAATGACATACCATTACGAAAGTAACTCGATCAGTGCTCGTCCAATGACATTGTCGTAAGTGTGTTACCCTCATAGGATATCCATAATCTTTTTGGGATAAATATGTTCTCCCAATATGATCATATTTTATCTCACGATAACCATTATATCTTCCTTCATGAAAAGTCTATTACTATCAAATAGTAATCAAGTCATTCATTACAAATACGAACGACATGTGGTCACGTTTACTTTTCATCTACCATGTAATGCCAACAAGAGGATATCGTTTACCCATATCTCAGGCTATGAATTTCATTGTTGTGAATGACACTACATACTGCAGAAGTCGTATACCTAATACACCAACTTTCTATTTCTTATCTATTTGAACTCAGACTTTTACTTACATCAAAGTATACGAGTCACGTATATATAATCTGCCATCCACTCAGGATTAATGTATGACACACTTTGAATAACATAAGTCAATAAATCCATAAACAAATTCAAGATCTATTCTTCTTGGGTTTAGTTTGATGTACTGTTAGTCCAGTCAGTCACATCTATGTTTCTATCTTCTGAGAGTCATCCGCTCCAATGCCCAAGACAAGACATGTCCCCAATTAGATTTGAAAGACGACATATTACACTTTCAACATAAAAAAGGTGTTCTGGTTCCTCAAATGTCTAAAGCCAAGCCCTCCACAAGATTGAGGTTGACAAACAGGCTCCCATTTGACCAAAAACATCTTTTGTTTATTATCAGATAACCCGAAATAAACTACCTGGTGATACATTCAATCTCATCACATAATACCTTAGAAATCAAAAATAGATTGCATAAAGTAATTCGGAACAGATAACAGGACGGACTACGTTAGAGTAGCTCTACCGGCTAAAGATAACTTCCTAGCATCCCATATGTTCAGTTTATTCCAAACCTTGTCAACAATGAAACGCAAAGTACTATTCAAAATCTTTTCATAAAGAAAAGGAACCTCTAGATAGATGCCAAGATTATGCACCCTGTGAAATCCAAGAATTTTGCTCAACTGTCTGCCAATATCATCATCCGTTCCCTTGGAAAAATAAATATCAATCTTCCGAGCATTGATCTGATGGCTAGAATATGCATGACCAAAGATGACAATATTATTTTCAAAGAAAAGATTAGAGAGATACAAACCTGATCTTGATAACTAAATAGGTCGTCAGAGACCACTATTTAGGGCTTGATGAAAGCTATGGCCAAGCCATTCCATGCATAGAACAAACAGATATGGCGAAAGCGAACATCCTTGCCGAATACCCTTCACAAGCTTGAATTTTTGCGTTGGAGCACCATTCTATAACACCTCCATAATAGAATTTTAAATAGTAGACATTATAAAATTTATAAGCATGCCAGAAATACCTGCAGCCTTAAGCGAAGCCTCAATGAACTCCTAGCTTACTCTATCATAAGCTTTTTCCATATCAATTTTGAAAACCATCCACTTCATGTTCCTGTGCTTACTCTAACAATCATGATATTATTTGTGATATTACGTCCTGCAATGAAAAATTCCTGTTCTTAGCCAATAATATTAGGAAATACTATTTTAAAATGACTAGTAATGGCCTTCATCACCAATTTATACATCACGAAACACAAACTAATAGGATGAAATTGAGAAAAACCCTCAAGGTTAAGGACTTTAGGAATGAGGACTAACAGAATGTTATTTAGCTCAGGCTCAATACCCCTTCCAACAAAGACTCATTTAACCCACTCATAGATCATCAAACTAATTAAATCCCAGTATTTTTGAAAAAAACGTGTCTAAAAGTCATCACTTCCCGAGGCTTTTAATGGGGTCATATGAAAAAGAGTTGTTTTAACTTCATCAAGTGACACATCCTTTCCAAGAAACTGGATATTGCAATTTGCAAGAATAGGGAAAGAACTATGGGAAAGATTACACATTGGTTCCAGTTGTTCTCTATACAGTTTTTGGAATAACTTAATACCTTCATATTGGAGGGATTCATCATCATAGATCAACGAACTATTATCACTCTTCAAAGTCATAATACGGTTCTACTTTCTTCTTTGTAAAGTATGATAGTGAAAAAAATTAGTATTCTTGTCTCTCAATTTAAGCTACTCACATCTGGATTTTTGTTTCCAAAGAAGTTCCTGATAATTAATAACTCTTTCCAGCTCTTATTAGGTTTCTAACTCAGTCTGAAAGAGCATACTAGGATTTGAGAACTCCATCCTCCTTTGAATACTAGAAAGCTTGTTCATAAGGTGTTTTCTACAAGTACTTAAGTGACCATAAATAGTACGATTCCACTTCTTAAGTTCAACGGAAAGATTACAAACAAAATTTTCTAAATTACCGTTAAAGCCACACTAATCCTTAACAAAATCTGGAAACCTAGAATGCTCCAGCCATTCAGCAAAAAATTTGAAAGGGCACTCTTTAGGAGCCCTAAGATCTAGCCTCACAGATAAGAAAAGCTGTCAATAGTCGGACTTAAGCCTTGAAAGGTGAGTGACAAAACTATTAGGGAAAATGTTCAGCTAAGCATCATTACCAATAGACCTATCCAATCTCTCGAAAGTCCCCTATTTACACTAAATATAGGATAGGCCTCTAAATCCCAGATCATGTAAAGCTACGAAATCAATAAAACCCTCAAAATAAGGACATCTCCTACCTCTAATCCAACTACCTTTCTTCCCACTGTAATAGGCAAATTTTGGCCTGGGCCCCAAAAAATAATTACCGAAGTCAAGGGATGCCATCGGTCGGAAACAAGTTAAAAAGGGGGCCAAATTGAAAGACAATAATTAAATTGTGGCCAAATCAAAAAGATGGAGAAAGCCAAGTAGTTATTTGTTGACTTGGTAAAAGGCTAAAAATAGAAAGATATTATTTTTATTTTATTTTATTTTTTAATTAATTTAGGCTACTTTTAGTAAACCACATGTATATAAATAGGGGTATTTTGTTACTTGAAAATGGGGGGATTACTTTTGGCATTCCTACTTCAATTTGAAATTAGATTATTATCTCTTTTCCTATTTTCATTGGAATTGAATTATTTTCTTTTCTCTTTCTATTACGTGGGAATTTTGTCCATTTCATTTCAATTTCTTTGTTTTTTCTAAATTCGTCCAATTACTTTTAGCCCTTCTGTTTTTTATTTGTTTTGCAATTAAGTTTTTATTATTCTTAATTTTGGCCCTAAAATTTGTTTTGACTACATTTTGGTCTTCCTTGAAGCTGTGTGTTTTGGAGGGTGATGATTATTTCCCTTTTGGTCCCTCCTTGTTATTTGCACGTTCAAATTGGTTCATTTTCTTTTATTTATCTTTGATTTGCCCCAGAATTTTGCTTTAAGGTTAGATTTAATCTTTTTTTTATTTTCGCTATTTTATTATCAAATTAGCTAATTTAATATATTATTGCTATTATTTTTATATTTCTATTTCTATTTCTATTTATTTTGTTATTCTGATACTATTATTATTTATCTAATTTTATTTATCTATTTATATTTCTACTATTATTATATTTCTATTTATTATATTTTTATTTCTATTTATATACTAATATTATTTTCATTATTATTTTTCTTATATATGTTTTTTACTCTTGTTATTAACATTCTATTTATTTATTTATTTATTTTATATTTTTTGTTATTATCTATTTTAACTTTTTATACAAAGCTCATTTCAAATTTTTACACATTATTTACTTTAATATTTTCATATATTATGTATTTCAAACTTTTTTTGCACATTATATATTTTGAATTGTTTATATATTATTTTTAAAGAGTTTTATATATTATTTTATCTTGAATGGAAAATAATTTTTTTAAAAAAATTATTTTATATACTTTAGATCACTTTTATAATCATTCGCGTTTCAAAGAACCCTCTCAACATAAGGAAATATTTCATGTTTGGGAGTTCGAGGAATCGTGCCCTATCGTGCTGGGTTTCGATTTTTCGTTCAACTAAAATGCGGAATATCCTTTTGAAATTTCATCCATGTTTTTTTTAAATTAAAGCAAGGCAATATTTTGTGTTTGGGGGGTTTGGGAGGTCGTGCCCAATCGTGCTGGGTTTCGATTTTCCATTCGACTAAACTACAGAATATCCTTTTGAAATTTCATCCATGTTTTCTCAAATTAAAATGAGGCAATGTTTTGTATTTGGAAATTCGATAAATCGTACCCAATCGTGTTAGGTTTCGATTTATCGTTTGGGCCGAATAGCCACATATCCTTTTTAAAAGTTTTAAGTGCATGTGTTTTGGAAATCTTGAGATGATCTTGTGTCGAGGGTTCGAAATATTGTATCCAATCGTGCTGGACGTAATATTTTATTCCTTCTAAGCGAGAGAATCTCAATATCCAATTCAAGTTATCCAAATGTTTTTAAAGATTGTATTTTAAAATCTTTTCAAATTTTTAATATTAGGACGTTAATCGATCAATACGGTGCCAATTTTGGGTGTTGCGATGGTGCTAATCCTTCCTCGCGCGTAACCTTCTCCCCAATATGTCTTCTAGTTTTTCGTAGACCAAAAACGTTTTAATAAACCAAAATGTTTTATTAAAATGATCAACCACAAGGTGACCCGATCACACCTAAACAAAAAAGATTGGTGGCGACTCCATACCTTGTTTTAAAGTCGATCCCCATTTTTCAAAATAAAAATGGTTTCGACAGCTTGGCGACTCCGCTGGGGACCATAAGAGAGTCAGGCCATAAAATTGATTATTTTCTGTCCTTTTGTCAAAAAATTAAAAATTTGATTTGAAAAATAATGCTTCTTTTTGTCGCACTTTGTTGATGCCGTGTCATTTGTTTGTTGTGTTTTAAGGATATTCCTACATTATCTTGCATGACCGTTGTGGTCACATCTTTTAAGTGGGAGTGAGAAACTATGCCTTCGTGAGGTTTTCACCTCCGCATGGGCTAGTGGACTGCTTCCGGGATACATCCGTACCTATGTCTTCGTGAGGTTTTCATCTCCGTATGGCCATAGGGAAATGTATTTCCCTGAACCGAACTCGACCCACATGAGCCGATAATGGGTGAGGATCGAGGAATCTACTGGTTAAGGTACCCTTTCTTGAGAACTGAGCCACATATAGTGAACTTTAAGAGCCCAACCTTAGGTAGAGCCACTCCAAACCCTAGCGATTACCCAAGTAGGTGTCCTATATTTTTTTTCCTCCTGTGCTAACGTGTTTTGTTTTGTTTATGGCTGTATTGCATTACATCATCATAGAAATGAGATGTTGATTCATATTTGATTACTAAATAGAACAGTTTGTCATAAGAAAATGAATTTCTTGCTAAAGTGGATTAAAATACGGTTGTTTCAATATGGTCCAAGTAAACACAACCGAAGAAGGCTGATAGTTCGTGAAGGAAAACAAGACGTTACCTGAGAATTCAAGTCGATAAAGATTATTTGAGAGCAGTCATGTTTCGACTTTCTTAAAGGAGCCAACAAGCATCGCGAGGATAAGTGAGTAATAAGTCGCGGCCCGAATCAAGCAAAAAAGAGCTAGTGGGGGCATTTATCAGAAGCTTGCGAGATTTGACTTTTATAAAGAAAAGAAATCGACGTCTTCGCTTGGAACATGAGGGCAAGGCCATATATGTAATCCGTTTTATGTAAAGGAATTTGTTTTTTAAAAAATTTGTTCTAATAGAATTGAATTCAGAATCAACGCCTTACTTTCTTTTGCATTCATTCCATGCATTTGCATTGCATTGCATCATGTGTATTAAACTTCACAAAAGAACCCTAATTAATTAGAAATCATGTTATAGTTACCCTAGAACATCACTACTACACACGGAGAAAAACCAAAGCTATTGATCAAAGGCTGGAAAAATTGGAACAAATGCAAAGAGAAATGCAAGAGTGGCTGCAAGCACAGATGCAAGAGCAACTGGTCAAGATTCAGCAGGATATGAAAGATCAGATGTAAGAATCACAGAAGGACATGATGAATCAACTAACTCAGTTGTTGCTCGGAGGGCCAGGAAAAGGGAAGAGCCCTTTGGTCAACCCAGAGGGCGATAGCAAGATCCTTGCTTACCCTCCACGTTTCACCCCAGTGCATACCCCAGTACCACCACAAAAGGGTGTCTATCAATATCAAACCCAGTATCAGGCTGGTATTTCGGCACCGATGAATTTTTTGATGGGCTCGTGTTCTAAACCCGAAGACGATCGTGTAAATCCTTCGGTCCCCGACTTTGATGAGATGGCAGAGGTGGAGAAGGCAAAAAGAGAACTCTTAGAGCAGCTGAAACTCCGATACAAATGGCTGGAGGAGAAATTTAAGGCACTGGAAAGCACATATTATCAATGTGGTATGGATGCTAAAGAGTTGAGTTTGGTTCTAGATCTAGTGCTCCCTCTGAAGTTCAAAATACCAGAGTTTGAGAAATACAACGGAACTAGCTACCCTGAGGCCCACATCATGATGTTTTGTCGGAGGATGACTGGTCATGTCAATAATGATCAGTTGCTAGTTCACTGTTTCCAGGATAGTCTGAGCGGGGCTGCAGCCAAATGGTACAATCAGCTAAGTCGCACCCAAATTAAATCGTGGAGGGACCTAACACAGGCCTTCATGAAGCAGTATGGCCATGTGACAGACGTAACGCCTGATGGGATCACGTTACAGAACATGGAGAAGAAGTCAAATGAAAGTTTTAGGCAATATGCCCAGAGATGGAGGGAAGTCGCTACGCAAGTTCAACCGCCGCTCTTGGAAAATGAGACAACCATGCTTTTCATTAATACTTTGAAGGCAATTTTCATTAATCACATGCTGGGAGGCGTGACAAAGAGTTTCACGGACATAGTGATGTTTGATGAAATGATAGAGAATGCGATAAGGTGCGGAAAGATAGAGGCTGGGGAGAGAGCCAGGAAGTCAACCCCGAAGAAGAGAGAAAATGAGGTCGGAAATGTGAGCATGGGTCATGTAAAACCGATCACAATTAATCAATAAAAAACGACGGTCACAGGCCAGCAAGCTTCTTCAGGTCAGGAGTCCAGTACAAAACAAAACACGGAGAAGCTCCGATTCACTTTAATTCCAATAACATACCGGGAGCTGTACAAAAGTCTATTCAATGCGCACGTTGTATCTCCATTCTACTTAAAACCGTTGCAACCCCCATACCCCAAGTGGTATGATGTAAATGCCCAATGTGAATATCATGCGAGCATTACGGGGCACTCGATAGAGAACTGCACCTCCTTCAAAAGAGTAGTCGAAAGGCTCATCAACATGGGAATTGTGAAGTTCGACGACTCCTCAATCGCTTTAACAATAGAGTAAATGCGATTTCTTGAATAAGTCAAAAGAGGAAGCAATATCGGGGAATCTGAATGACATATCCGAAGAGAGAATCGGGGAATAAAGGTTTTCATATCATTGCATACTTGGGAATGTTTTGAATAATGGGACTGTGGAAGAGATCACTGTATTTTTAGAGCTAATCTAGAGTAATATTCAAAACACGCTTGTTGCTTTAAGCCTAGAGGCAATAAGAATCCTTTTGTGACATAGGCTTGTGTCCAGAATTTTCTATTTCAATAAAATACATCTTGTCGAGCAAATATTCTTTCATTTTTTTCATTTCATAATATACATTCTTTTGTTCTTTGGACTGTCTTCTAAATATTTTTTTTATTCTTCATCCATGATCATATCATATAAATAATCATCCTTAGAATCATTTATTCTTTGGAAATATGCCTTTGTACCAACAATAGATCCCCAGATATCAATGACAGGAGCAACGCTGTAATTGACTCCCTTTTGGGGTGAAGTATGTGTTTAAGTGGATCTTAGGACTTTGAAGATGACAGAGATTGTAGCTTATCTCCTGATTTGTTAAGGAAGGTAGAATAAGATGAAAAACAGATCCTACTCTACAAAGGGTCAGTGGACATTATAAGCAAAAGGTAAAGATCGGTGCCTGCATTACCACAAAGACAAAGCGAATCGTCATTGAATTATTCCAAGAAATCAAAGAGGTTTTCGCGTGATCATGTCAAGATATACCCGAGATATTAAGACCTGTGGACGATAAAAATATCTATACGGTGTCAGACGGACATATGTTAATAGCTTCACAGTAGCCACTCTAATCATAAGGTTTGGATACTGTTGATCCATCATGGAAGGGGATTGCATTAGCTATTTAGTGAGACAAAATTCATGTACCTTATTCATTTTTTCACAGACTTTTTCTATGTGGGGCATGAATGTTATCAGGTCATTATCAACTAATATACATCGATTCATCTTGGCAGTCGTCAATTACTTTAAGAGGAGGGTGAAGCTCACTTCATATGCCAATGTTACAAAGTCATCAAACCCCCCCAAAAAAACAAAGGTTATAGTGAAGGGCGACCGAAACTTGTAAAGATTTGCATAAATAAGTTACAATTTACCCTCTATGCTTATTGAATGTTAACCAGGATCTTCGCTGGGGCAACACATTGCTCATTAGTTTATGGGATAAAAATGGTTTTGAATACAAGATTCATTTTCTCTAAGTCTTGTCAGAATTAAAATGAGATGAGGCAGAATGAATCCAGTCCCGATATATTCAATCGAATTTAAAGGATGTCCGCCACAGTCAAATGATGCGGGCTTATGACCGAGAGGTTTATCCTAGGGAATTCCATGAGGGGAATTTGATATTGTAGAAAATCATTCCTATATAGAAGGACTTCAAAGGAAGAAATATGCCAAATTGAGAGAGACTTTATGTAGTAAAGAATGTCTGTTCTGGAGGAGCATTGATATTAACCGAAATGGATGGCAATGACCTGCCCAATCCGGTGAACTCAGATTCAGTCATAGTTAATAATTTAAAAAAACACAAAAAAGAAAAGGAAAAGAAAAAGGAGAGGCCAAGGCGAAAACCCGTAAAGGGTGCCTTAAGACCAAAGGGGTTTTGAATTGAAAACCTGAAAAAGGGCAATTAAAATTTTGACTAAAGATGAGGCATATGGTAGTCTTGCTATGCTGGAATCAACGAAGAGGAAGTACGTTACATTTTGGGGCATCGACAAAGTACTATAGATCTCCTAAACACATGTCAAACTCAAAATAGTTCTCAAGAAGTTCGTACAGAGAATCTCAAGCTGCGATATCTGGGGCACCTAGTTTTTCATTTCACCAGTTTTTGGATTTAATATATTTGATTATCTTATTCTTTTCAAGATACACTCCAATAAATTTCCTTCTTAAAGTTGTATTTGCTTACTTACTTCGAGCTATGCTCCTAATTTCCTTCTGGTCCATTGTTATGATCATTTTTAAACATTTTTGCATTGAAATAATGATTAGTGGACTAATAATACCTTCACAAAAAGAGGTTCTGCATATTACTCTGGAAGCTTCTAAATAATATAAGAACTTGAAACAGGACTATTATTTAGAACTTACCAAACTTAAAGGTTGGACAGATGAGTCTAAATTGTCACTATCTCTTTAGATTTTTTTATCAAAAATATCAGATACGAGATATGGCATCGGTGATACAACCTCGACGAATGACGAACAATGTTCACCCAAGCATTAAATGGGATCAGCTCGAAAAAGAAAATTGATATTCTGCATACGCATCTGGTCATATTACTCAGAGAGGGGTGTAATAGATCATTTGATTGAAGAAGATGGTATGAATCCTATACCTCTGAGTTGCAGTAGGATTGATAGAAGAAATCAAATGTTATTCCCCTGAAGTTGCAGTAAGAAGTACAAACTTTATGTCACAGAAAGTACAATGGAATGGACTTTGAAACTACATTGGGGCAGGCTTACTGAGCAGAATGAGATTGTTTCTTTTGGTTTTTTGTCAAGAATACCAGCCAAACACGATGGCACTTAATACGTCAGTGATAAGGCCTTGATGAATTATGAGTGATGACACTTTAAGCATTTAAAAAGAATCATTCTCATGGCATTTCTACATTCATATCATTCATAGCACATTTGGTTAGGAGCATTTGATTCGTTTTGGTCGTAGCATTCTAATCATTTGGGCATAAACATAGACATATTGAAACCGAGTCTACAGGGCATGTTCCCTAGAGGACAGTGTAGCGACATCGGTGAAAATTACAGATCTTATCTCTATGTATCGGCTATGAAGCAGATAAAAAATGGCAAGTCTTATCTCCATGTATCGGTTATGGAGCAGATTTAAGCCACCGGCCTTATCTCTCTGAGATAGCAAGAGAATAGGTTGAAGATACGCGCCTTAACCCCCTAAGCAGTAGGGTAACAGGCTAAAAATTACAGATTTTATCTCTATGTATCGGCTATGGAGCAAATAAAAAATGACGAGTCTTATCTTCATGTATCGACTATGGAGTAGATTTAAGCCACCGGTCTTATCTCTCTGAGGTAGTAGGAGAACAGGTTGAAGATACGAGTCTTATCTTCCTAAGGTAGCAAGGAAGCAGACTGCAAATTATAGATATTATCTCCATGTATGGCTATGGAGCAGATCAGAAATGGCGAGTCTTATATCCATATATCGGCTATGGAGCAGATTTTAGCCACCAGCCTTATCTCTCTGAGATAGCAAGAGAGCAAGTTGAAGATACGAGTTTTATCTTCATATATCGGCTATGGAGTAAATTTTACCCACGAGCCTTATCTCTCTGAGGTAGCAAGAGAGCAAGTTGAAAATACAAGTCTTATCTTCTTGAGGTAGCAAGGAAGCAGACTGAAAATTACAGATCTTATCTCTATATATCGACTATGGAGCAGGTTGAAGATGGTGAGTCTTATCTCCATGTATCGGCTATGGAGCAGATTTTAACCATCAGCCTTATCTTTCTGAGGTAGTAAGAGAGCAAATTGAAGATACAAGTCTTATCTTCCTGAGGTAGCAAGGAAGTAGACTGCAAATTATAGATCTTATATCCATGTATCGGCTATAGAGCAGATCAGAAATGGCGAGTCTTATCTCCATGTATCGGCTATGGAGCAGATTTTAGCCACCAGCCTTATCTCTCTGAGGTAGCAAGATAGCAGATTGAAGATACAAGTCTTATCTTCCTAAGGTAGCAAGGAAGCAGACTACAAATTATAGATCTTATCTCCATGTATCGGCTATGGAGTAGATCAGAAATGGCGAGCCTTATCTCCGTGTATCTGCTATGGAGCAGATTTTAGCCACCAGCCTTATCTCTCTGAGGTAGCAGGAGAGTAAGTTGAAGATACGAGCCTTAACTCCTTAAGCAGTAGGGTAACAGGTTGGAAATTACAGATCTTGTCTCCCTAAACAGTAGTGGAGCAGATCGAAGACGAGTTCCTATATACCTAAAGATGCAGTGGGTTAAAGCAAAGCTACTTGAAGTGGCCAAAAGAAATCGAGACTCAGCAGGCCCAAGAAAAATTGGTCATTTTATAGTATTTGCTCCGTTCTCGTTACATGACAATGAGCAAAGAGGGGCAGTTGTAATAGGCAAATTTTGGCCTAGGCCCCAAAAAATAATAACTGAAGCCAAATGATGCAATCGGTCGGAAACAAGTTTAAAAAAGGGGCCAAATTGAAAGACAATCATTAAATTGTGGCCAAATAAAAAAGATGGAGAAAGCCAATGAGTTATCAAAATTTGTTGACTTGGTAAAAGGCTAAAAATAGAAATATATTATTTTTATTTTATTTTATTTTATTTTTAAATTAATTAGGCTATTTTTAGTAAACCCCATGTATATAAATAGGAGTATTTTGTTCTTTGAAAAGGGGGGATTACTTTTGGTATTCCTACTTCAATTTGGAATTGGATTATTCTCTCTTTTCCTATTTTCATTGGAATTAAATTATTTTCTTTTCTCTTTCTATTACGTGGGATTTTGTCCATTTCATTTCAATTTCTTTGTTTTTTATAAATTTGTCCAATTGCTTTTAGCCCTTCTGTTTTTTATTTGTTTTGCAATTAAGTTTTCATTATTCTTAATTTTGGCCTTAAAATTTGTTTTGACTACATTTTGGTCATCCTTGAAGCTGTGTGTTTTGGAGGGTGGGGATTATTTCCCTTTTGGTCCCTCCTTGTTATTCGCATGTTCAAATTGGTCCATTTTCTTTTATTTATCTTTGATTTGCCCCAGAATTTTGCTTTAAGGTTAGATTTAATCCTTTTTTATTTTTGTTATTTTATTATCAAATTAGCTAATTTAATATATTATTGCTATTATTTTTATATTTTTATTTATATTTATTTTTTTATTCTAATACTATTATTATTTATCTAATTTTATTTATCTATTTATATTTCTACTATTATTATATTTCTATTTATTATATTTTTATTTCTATTTATATACTAATATTATTTTCATTATTATTTTTCTTATATATGTTTTTTACTCTTGTTATTAACATTCTATTTATTTATTTATTTATTTTACATTTTTTATTATTATCTATTTTAACTTTTTATACAACGCTCATTTCACATTTTTACACATTATTTACTTTAATATTTTCATATATTATGTATTTCAAACTTTTTTTACACATTATATATTTTGAATTGTTTATATATTATTTTTAAAGAGTTTTATATATTATTTTATCTTGAATGGAAAATAATTTTTTTTTAAAATTATTTTCGATACTTTAAATCGCTTTTATAATCACCCGCGTTTCAAAGAACCCTCTCAACATAAAGAAATATTTCGTGTTTGGGAGTTCGAGGAATCGTGCCCTATCGTGCTGGATTTCGATTTTTCGTTCAACTAAAATGCGGAATATCCTTTTGAAATTTCATCCATGTTTTTTAAAAAAAATTAAAACGAGGCAATATTTTGTGTTTGGGGGATTGGGAGGTCGTGCCCCATCGTGCTCGGCTTCGATTTTTCATTCTACTAAAATACAGAATATCCTTTTGAAATTTCATCCATATTTTCTTAAATTAAAATGAGGCAATGTTTCGTATTTTGAAATTTGATAAATCATGCCCAATCGTGCTGGGTTTCGATTTACCGTTTGGGCCAAATAGCCAAATATCCTTTTTAAAAGTTTTAAGTGCATGTGTTTTGGAAATCCTGAGATGATCTTGTGTTGAGGGTTCGAAATATTGTATCCAATCGCGCTGGACGTAATATTTTAAAATCTTTTCAAATTTTCAACATTAGGACGTTAATCGATCAATACGGTACCAATTTTAGGCATTGCAAGGGTGCTAATCCTTCCTCGCGTGTAACCGACTCTCGAATCCGTCTTCTAGTTTTTCGTAGACCAAAAACGTTGTTTTAATAAACCAAAATGTTTTATTAAAATGATCGACCACAGGGTGACCCGATCACACCTAAACAAAAAGGATTGGTGGCGACTCCATACATTGTTTTAAAGTCGATCCTTGTTTTTCAAAAAAAAAATGGTTTCACACCCACCATCAACCTAGAAAGGATTAAAATCCCCAATAATGAACCAAAGGACATTTCCGGAAGGAATAGTAGTATTTAAAACATCCTAAAACAAATTCCACTCGTGTCTATCAGAACTACCATAAACAAAAGCTATAAAACTGGGTTGATTCTGAGAATGACCAAAAACTCGAGTCAAAATAAATTGTGGATGATTATGCATCATCTCAACCTGAATCAAATCCTTCTAACCAACCCAAATTCTTCCGAAAAAACCAACAATTTCCACTCAACGAGAAAAATGAAAACCTAATTTGGCAATAATGTTATCTGCTTTCATGCCACTGACTTTTGTTTCAATCAAACTAACAATATTAGACTTGTATTCTAAATTATACTCACAAAAAATACACGAGAATTTTGCATTATCACAACCTTGACAATTTCACAAAAAAAAATTAACAGTTCCATAACAAAATCACAATGAAAAAAGTGCACTCAAACTTACTTAGAGAGAAAAGAACTTTGCAAACCTGTTTCATTCCTTGCCGAGACCCCTATATTGTTAACAGTATCCATTTGGGAATTAATAAGTTCCACCGTAGAATTCATGGACTCTAAGAGAGGAATGCGTGAATTACCATATACCTTAAACTTATCACCACGGCCCTAAGAGTTCTGTTAAAGACCTTACCACTCTTACTCAAATCTATTTGACCATCGGATCCATGTCCTTTGTCTATATGTATACCCTTCCTTGTATCTACTGAAATGTATTTCTTGAAAATCTTCCCATTTGTTGATGTCGTATTTTCTTTAAAGCCAAAATTCTGTATGCTTACCTTGGTCAAGTGTTCCATTTTCCACAACGACCTACATGTCAAGAACCTATAAAAAAAAGGATTAGAAAAGATTATAGAGTTAGGAGCTATACCTGATAAAAAAAAACCTTCTCAGAAGAAATATTATCGTCGCGAATTGAATTTGAATTTTGGTTCATGGCTACAGTAGAAATTTCAACATGTATATCCTTAATTTGGGCCGAGTCAGGTTACCTCACCATGTTGCTATCCAAATTTAAATTCAAGATTCCACTAGGTTGAATTTCGAAAGCACCAACCCGCTACTCTAGTTGGACAAAATCAGGCCATTACTAGTCGAATCTCCTTTTTCAAATGGCTCAAAACCCATTCCATATCCTGGCGTGTTTGGTTGCTTAAGGCCTATTCCAAACGGGCCCATTTCTTTTCCTATATATCTAGAAAAATTCACTTTATAGAAACTATTTGAGTTAACCCTAACCCCTTGTTTCTTACCTGATATAATTCCATCTTCATCACCTGAAATAGTGGCATTCTTGTCTGCTAAAAATAGAGCATCAAATCTGGTCCCAACCAATCCAAAATCCACCTTCTTCGTCGGTAAAATTGTTTTCCCTGAGATTTCATTGATTCTTTCTCTCAACTATCATCCATGGCCCGTAGGCCCCCACTTCCTTTGTCGTAGCTTGATCAGTCCTTTTCGAAGCCTCTATTGACGTCTTCCTCTCATTCTGAACCAGATTTTTAACTTTGTTTGGACACAAATCCTTCAAGTGGCCATAACGCCCGTAGCCAAAGCGTACCACCTGTAGTGATTCAAACTCAACTCATTGAAGAGTGTCGTTTATCAATACCTGAGAAATTAGTGGCTTATCAAGGTTAACATATACCACCATTCTCGCGAACTTTCCTCTCGTTTTACTATTTGTGTTAAAATTGATTTTTGAGACTTTACCAATTATCCCTCCAATTTCTCCAAGAATCTTCAGTTTGTATAAAAACCTTGAGAGTCTACTAATCCAAGCCTTGACAACATTCGGGGTAAGGTTGCATCGAATTGAAATCTAGTCCAAGGTTGCACGGTAAGATATTGCCCAAAGATGATCCACAAAGATGATCCACAACTAGAGGTGTGCATGGGCCGGGCCATGCTCAATTAAAAATTCAGGCTCGTCTGCTAGGTTCAGGCCCAGTTCAGTTCAAAAAATGGGCTTAAAATTTTGCCCAAGCCCAACTCGGATAAAATTGTTAAAACCCAAGCTTGACTCGACCCATCCATATTAATTTTTATATTATTTTTATATAATTTTAAAAATATATAATACATCAAAAATACTAAAAATATCAAAATAAATATTTCCCAACATGAAAATAAATTTTAAAAAATATGTATACTTAAATAACACTAAGTTAAATGCAACTTAACAAGTAAATGTCTTTAAAATAATAACAAAATTAACAATAAAATAAGTTTTATACAATATCCAAACAATAATAATAAAATAGTAGTAACATAATAGTAACATAATAGTAAAATAGTAGTAAAATAGGGAGAAAACAATAAGAAAATAATATTAACAAAATAGATTTTTTTGTCATTTAGTGAATTCGGGCAAAGGCCAAAAATGCTTTACCCGAGGCTTGGCCAGTTTTTTAAATCGGCCTTATTTTTTTGCCCAAACCTATTTTTCAAGCGTATATTTTTATCCAAACCTTCCCACATTTCGAGCGAGGCTTTGGGTCGGGCCACTTGGTCTATCCACAACCCGTTGGTAAGTACTTTTTTATAATATTCTGTATTCTGAAATTTCACAAAAAAAATAGTCGTTCTTTATGTACATTAAATGGGACGGCGAAGTTGACTTCTATAGATTGGCGACTCTATTTTGCAGAACATTATATGACCCAAAAGCTTAATAACCACCGTTGTTGCCATGTCTTTGATCAATGAGTGATTAATTCTTTCAGAGAAACTAATCGTAGGGATGCCATTGATCAGGATATTGTAATATCCCTATTCAAAAGTTCAAAATCGTCATCTTTACCAAGTAGAGACTGGGCAGCTGACTCCTTAGATCCTTCATATCTACCACCTAATAGTCTATCTTTCCAGGAAAGCACAGACTTAAGTTCTAAATCAACCGCCATATCATAGCCCTCATCCGTACTTAATTCTTTGAATCTAACTTTTTTGGTTGAAGGTTTTTCAAAGGAACCAAGAGTATTACTTTCATTTGTCATAAGTTATTTGTTTTTTCTTTAAGATGCTAACTGTAAACTGTCCATGTGATGGATTCGTACATATTAAAACTTTGGTCCAATTCATGTCAAATATGAATTAGTATTTAACACCTAAACCATCAAAATTACCTAATTAATATGATAATTATACTTTGAATTAACAATTAATGATTTAGAATTTAGAAGCAATATTGAAGGTTGTAGAAGTCATATAGTTAATCAATAGTTTTTTCTAATGACATAATTATTGAAAATACCCTCAACGTTTATGGGTTTTTGGTTTTGTACCATTGATTTTTTTTTTGGATTGATGTCCTCAATGTTACAATTATTCCACAAATCAACTCAATTTTAATAAAAAATGTCATTTTATCGTCAGTCAAGCGCCAGTCAACAAAGTAACCTACGTAGAGTGCGTGTCAAAAATAAAGATTTAAATATGAAATTATAAAAAATTGTAAAAAAAATAATTTTAACCCTAAAATTAAAACCTATAATTAAAATCCATAATCCCATATTTCCAAATCATGAAATCCCTAAAATCTATCATCGACAATGAGTTTCCAACAACTAGAAACACAAGAAGAGTGGTAGCGCAAAGAGACAATGCTGGAACAAGAACAAGATCGGCGATAGCCATGTTCTCCATAGGTTGATTATGAGAATGATTGTGCCCACCCTTTCCAGACAAAAACAACAGCATATAGCTACCACAATGAATTATAAGCAAAAGTGAAGCAAGTTTATGCACTGTTTCTTTTCCATTTCTAGGCTCGTTTGACAATGGAGAAAGAAAGCCAATGGGTGGGAATGAAGGAATGAAGAAAGGAAATGGTGGCTATGCCGCCTATTGTTGACAGATCTTTGGCGTTGAAACTCTCCATTTTTCGCCTTTTTTTTTTAAAAGTGGAAAGGAGATTGATTCTGTGTTATTTGGATTCAAAATAACTACTTTTCTACTCTCTCTCTATTTTTTATAATTTTTTTTTTAATTTTATATTTAATTTTTTATTTTTAACATGTCAGCACGCCACATTGACTATTTCGTTAATTGACGTTTAATTGATGATCAACTGATGTTTTCCATTAAAATTGGATTGATTTATGAAAAAATCTATAAAAAATTTGTAACGTTAAAGAATATCAATAAAAAACAAAAAAATTAAAGGCGCAAAACAAAAAATTCATAAACGTTGCGAGTATTTTCGACAATTATATTTTTTTTTGTTACTATTGTCATCATTAACGAATAAAAAAAATCAGTCTTATTTAATTGTTATAAATTGTTCTTAAATCAACTTTTCTTTTGTTTTTTTTTTTAAATGAAAGTATGCGATCCACATGATTAAGATTCTTGTTGATAAAATGATTCAGATTATTGATCAAAAGAAAAATGATTTGAGATTAGACAAGATAAAATAAAATAAAGAGCTTAAGATTTATTCAAGGAAAGAACAGCTATAATGCAACAAAATTAAGATTTATTTAAGGAAAGAGTTGCGATAACGCAACAAAATCTTTATTTTAACATAAGGTCTGGAATCTAACCAGAAACATCCTTTCAAACACTTACTAATATTATAATTATTACTTCTTTTCTCAACCTAATGCCTGTTTCTAGACTTTGGATCATTATAACAAGGCTTAATTCCTTCAAATGCCATTAAACTATTACCTAAATACTAAATTAAACATTCTAATTCAACCCTCTTATTATCAATATTGTATCAATAAAATCTTTTTATCATCCTAGCTGGCAATTTAAACATTAAATGTCAATTCAAATCTAACTTTAAGCATATTTAAAACTTGTTGGTCATATTAGAAACACGTGTACTTATTACATAGATAATTTAAATCTGACATGTTAAAAAAATATAGTATCGTTATTTATTTTTATTAACATGTTAAATAGATTTAGTGTATGCCGGATTTGAGTTGAGATTTAAAATCCAAACTAAAGATTCGATTGATATGATAATATTTTGAGGATTCAATTTAAAAATAGTTTAAGTTTGGGATTAATTCAAAATTGGAGTTGAAATTCGAGGAGGGTTGATGGAATTAATCCTAAAACAAAACCTACCAGATTTGTCACACTAAAAAGTGTCCAAAAGCTCTGAACTTTCCATGCAAGTGAAGCTGTCTAGTCAATTCCTTGTACTAAAAAAGAGGCTTTTCTTGGGAATTAACCTATGCCATTGATACACAAAAGAGTACCCTTTCTTACCCCATTGATAATTGGCTGCTCCTCCTTCAATGAGGGCCCCTGTGGCGGTTTCAAAGCTAAAAGCTCCCACTTGAATAAAAGCCAGGGTCTTGGCTTGCCAATTGTCCCTCTATTCTCCAATTACTACAATTATCCATTAAAAAAACCATTTTTTCTTTTTAATTCAGATAGAAAATTTCACTTTTTAACGGTTTATTTATGTCATAGTTGAAACTTGAAAGCTACATACAAGGACGAAGCCAGCTGTTGAAGCTCAGCCACCATCATTTATAGAAAGGATCCAACGGCTCAGGAAAGATGGCAATGGAGTGCAAGGGCTAACCTTCTCTGACTTGACTAAACTGAGAGAGAGCGAGAGAAAGAGAGACAGAGTGTAGCACGGTACGCTTAAAAGGCGGGACCAGCCCGACATTGGTGCAATTCATCTCACCTTCCTTTAAAAATCTCTCTCTTTTTCTTAAATTTATAACCATCATCGCCATTGGCTAACTATTTGCAGGTTGCCACTAGGTACTGCACAAGAAAAATTAAAGCTTTTGCTATAATAAACTGGTAAACTTCTCTCTCTTGATGCTCTTTTTTTTAGGCCCTTCCCTGCTTGGTTTACAGAGAAAAAGATGATCTTTTTATCTGTTTTTTTGTAATATAATGGTTTTGGGAAGCTTTTTTCTTTTCTTTTCTCTTTTTTTTTTAAATAAAACTTAGATCTGCTTCATTTCATTGTTGAATTCTGGTTTGTTATATAAACCGATTTTTTCTTTGTTTTAGGATCTACGAAAGAAGAGTTGAAGATGGTGGCTTGTATTTTTCAGGTATTTGATGCAATGGGAAATTGCTTGAGTGCCGGTATTAAAGCTGAGAGCCACAGCAACACAGGTATTTCAATTATCCCACATTATGCTATAATTTATCTGTTAATTGCTATGTACTTTGAAATTTTGGGGTTTTCAAGTATAATTCTTTTTCTTACTAGTTCTGGTTTATCGAGAGCTTTATCTTCATTAGTAACTTAACATACATCCTAACAATTTGTGGGAGATGACCTTATTGTACTTCCAAAAATGGGTTAATTTCAATCAATGAATGCATGAGGGGTTATACATGTTTGAAACAAGGCTCAGTTCAAAGTATGATAGTGGTGATGGGAAAGATATTAGCAGTGAAAGCAGCAACAGCAAAGTTTCATCATTTTCAGCACCTTCGACACCTCGGAGTGAGGGTGAGATTTTGCAGTCCCCCAATTTGAAAAGTTTCAGCTTTGCTGATCTCAAAATGGCCACAAGGAATTTTCGTCCCGATAGTGTGCTTGGAGAAGGTGGTTTCGGCTCCGTGTTTAAGGGGTGGATCGATGAAAATTCCTTTACTGCTACCAAGCCTGGATCTGGCATTGTTATTGCTGTCAAAAGGCTTAACCAGGACGGGTTCCAAGGTCACAAGGAATGGTTGGTAAGTCCATTTATTAGGTGGAAAGGATTTTAATGTGTTGAGTTTGCTTGCTTAAGATGTTTATCTATGAAGCTTGCCACTTTCTGTTGTTTTGAGATTGAAGTGCTTAGATTTACTTGTGTTTGATCTTGATCTTGTAGGCAGAAGTGAATTTTCTCGGACAGCTTTATCATCCTAATCTTGTGAAACTGATTGGATATTGCTTGGAGGACGAGCACCGCCTGCTGGTGTACGAATTCATGCCTCGTGGCCGCTTGGAGAATCATCTATTCAGGAGTAAGTTCTTTTAGCCTATATGTCGGTTTGGTCGAGCAAAACTTTGTTTTAGATGCCATTTTGTTTATTTTTAACACTTTGAGTTACATGTACCAGGAGGTTCTTATTTCCAGCCTCTTTCTTGGAGCCTACGGTTGAAAGTAGCCCTCAGTGCTGCGAAGGGACTCGCCTTCCTTCACAGTGCGGAAACAAGAGTTATATATCGAGACTTCAAGACTTCCAACATCTTGCTCGATACGGTATGTGATTTGTTAAGCCAAAGCATTCTTTCCAATTCCTTTACATGGTTCTCTATGAACCTTTTTGTTCTATTGTAATTGCAGAACTACAATGCAAAGCTCTCTGATTTTGGGTTGGCCAAAGATGGGCCAACAGGTGATAAGAGCCATGTTTCTACCCGAGTTATGGGGACTTACGGATATGCTGCTCCGGAGTATCTTGCCACAGGTACTTAGCAACCTGTTTCAGTTAACCGAGTATATGTAATTTTCTACTTTTGTAAACGATGAATGATACCATTTTTTCCCTTCAACTGTAGGTCACTTGTCTGCAAGGAGTGATGTCTATAGTTTTGGAGTTGTGCTGCTGGAGATGTTATCTGGCCGGAGAGCAGTTGACAAGAATCGACCATCTGGAGAACATAAACTGGTGGAATGGGCCAAACCTTACCTTGCCAACAAACGCAAAATTTTTCGTGTCCTAGATAATCGCCTTGAAGGGCAGTATACAATCGAAGGAGCCTTTAAGGCTGTTACCCTTGCTTTGCGATGCCTGTCGATCGATGCAAAGTTCAGACCAAGCATGAATGAGGTTGTAACTGCATTGGAGCACCTCCAGGATTCTAACGACTCCAGAATTAATCACAACAATACTAACAGCGTACCTCGGAGACGTAGGCAAAGTGCAGATGATGCTACCGGTGGAAGGAGTACGACTGCGTACCCTCAGCCATCTGCTTCGCCTCTTTATGCCTGATAACAGAATCAAGGTCCTGAACCAAAGTTGCTTACCTACCAAGTATAGTGGGTGAATCGTCTCCAGAACTTGGGCATTCAGTTTTTCCATATATGCCTTTTGGCTGTACAGTTATTATATGAAGCTAATGTACTCAAAAGTTGGAATGAATGTGCAATGCCGTATTTTGATTTTGAGATTACAAAGCGTTTGTTTCACAGCGTTTGTTACACTTTGTGATCTTCACATTTCCAGTCGAAATGTAATCATATTATTATTTCATTTATGATTACTTTCTTTTGGGGTTGTGTAGGTTGTCCTTTGAGATTGAAATCAACTTTACCGACTGAGGTTGCATGATCAAGACCTGACATACTTTGATGTCTTTTGTATAGCATCCTAATACTTTCAACGTACTAAAAAGCAAATAAATTGGTTCATGAGCCCATATGATCATCTTCATCACCTATCTCTTTAATTTTCATCTCCTTCACTGCTTGTGCAGCATCACTTCAGGTGTGTTCTCCATTACGATGAACTTTTGCTAAAAAAAATACTTTTCTCTTAAAAGCAATGAAGAATACATATTATTGGGGCAACTTTTTTAACTTTTGGGATGAGTTTTTTTAGAGATGAAAAAGCAATAAATTTTAACTTTTTCAGCCAAAAAGCACTTTTGGATGTTATTTTACCTTTTTTAACCTTACTTTTTAACTTAAAATGTGTTTGATACTATTATTTTGTGTTCTCTTTCTTGGTTATTTAATATGAGTTTTATAAATGTGTTAAAAGCATTAATTAAAAATAAAAAATATTTTTTAAAATAATACAATTGTGCCAATATCTAATTACAAATATTTAATTATTATATTTAAATATTTAAATATAATTTATATATTCTAATTAAATTTAATAAATAATTAATATTAATTACTTAGAAATATTTAAAATTAATATTATATATTAAAATATTAACAATAAGTTATAATAAATTATTTTTTTATATTTTTACTAAAATATTATAATATTAATTAATTTAAACATTATTTAAATACATATTTGTTACTTTATAATATCATGTCTAAAATGGACATTTTACTTTTCAAAAGCACTTTTTGACAGTAATATCAAACACTTAAATTTTTCATCCGCTTAAATTTGAACATTCTTCTTGCTCTGATTCAGATCAATTCATCCGCTTTTTGCCCAGTCTCTGCATTGACTAACCCTTCATTCTTCTCAATCTGATACACTAACTCACTTCCATTTGGAGCATCGATGTAAACTGTTGAGTTCACATCAATTTCTTCCTTCACAAGCATCCTTGATAGCTCGGTCACAACTTTCTTCTCAAGCAATCTCCTAATAGGTCTTCCACCATAGACCTATATCAAAAGTTAAAAAAAGAGACATTGTTACTATTCAGCCATACCCTCAATGATATCTGAATATGTATAAGATATAAATGTTAATACTTACTGGATCATAACTCTCAGCAAGGATATAGTCCAATGTTGAATCTTCTACAGTCAATGCAATACCCCTTTCAGCAAGGCGGCTTGCAACATCCTTCATTCGCAATCTAGCAACTTTCTTCAATTGGTCATGTGATAAGAGGGTCGAAAAAGACGATCTCATCAAGCCTGCTAAGCAACTCTGGTCTAAAGTGTCGCCTTACCTGTCAAACAATCAAAACCATAATGTTAGTAGTACTGCTTCAAAACATTATATGACAAAGGTATATGGTGCCAAAAATAGGTCATTTAACTACCTCTTGCATGACTCGATCGCGAACAACTTGCATTGCACATTTCCCTCTAAGTCCAGAAAGAAGATGTTCCGCTCCAAGGTTTGATTTCATGATGATCACAGTATTTCTGAAGTCCACAGTGCGGCCCTGGCCATCAGTTAACCGACCATCATCTAAGACTTGAAGTAGTGTGTTGAAAACAGAAAGGTGTGCTTTCTCAACTTCATCAAAGAGTACAACACTGTAAGGCCTCCTCCTCGCTGCCTCTGTAAGCTGCCCACCTTTCTTGTGGCCAACGTACCCAAGTTGTGCCCCAATAAGTCGAGCCACTGAATGTTGCTCCATGTGCTCAGACATATCGGTCCTGATCGGCAGATTCTCATCATCAAAGAGTTGTTCCGCTAGCGACTTAGAAAGCTCCGTCTTGCCAACACCGGCTGGACCCAAGAAAAGGAATGAGCCAGTTGGTTGTTGTGGCCTTCCTAATGCAGCTCTCGACCTCAAAACAGCTTCTGCAACAGCGTCAACAGCCTGGTTTTGTCCCACCACTCTTTGATGCAACCTCTCCGCAAGCCCAATCAACCTCTCCTTTTCATTCTGTCCAATCCTCGTGACGGGAATGCCAGTCCAGCAGTTTACAACGTCGGCAATGTGTTCCGGTCCAACTGTTTCAGTTAACATTATGTTCTCATCCGCTGTGCCTTCAATCTGGGCTAGTGTAGATTCCACTTCCTGAATTTCCCCATATATCAAATTAGCAGCTATTGCCAAATCATATCTCCTTTCAGCCTCCTGTAAAGCAAGAATGAGTTTGTCTCTCTTCTGCTTCAATCGTCGAATCTCATCAACCCTTCCTTTCTCCTTTTGGTATTTCATCTTCAATGGCTGAAGCTTGTCCCTCAAGTCATCAAGTTCTCTCCAGACCTAAACCAAAAAAAAAAAGTTATAGATCCGACAAAAGTAAGAACATAAACTTAATCCATCAGTTTTTGAGAGTCAAAACTTACTTCAACCAGTTGAGCTTTGCTAGCCTTATCATTCTCTTTCTCCAATGCATGAAGCTCAACTTCTAGTTGCATTCTTTTCCTTTCATGTTTATCAATTTCGTCAGGCTGACTATCAAGCTGTAACTCCCACATTTGCACAATCTCCATGAACCAAATCAATTGCTTTGTCAGGAAGATAACGTCTTGAAGCAAAATACCAATGAATATCATTTAGAACTCAGCAAAGAAATTCAAATCCATGCTTTAAACAGATATCATTAACACTTGATCAAGCATCTCTAAAGAAGAAATATGGCATACCAGTAATGTATCGACTTGACAACTGAGCTGCAATCACCAAGGCACAGTCTTGAATCCTAACACCATGATGACCCTCGTATTTTTCCTTCAATCCTTGAAGAATGCTAATGGTGTTCGGTACACTAGGCTCAGCAACATAAACCTGTTGAAACCTTCTCTCAAATGCAGCATCTTTTTCAATATACTTTCTATGTTCTTCCAAGGTAGTAGCACCAATGCATCTAAGTTGACCCCAAGCAAGCATAGGTTTAAAGAGGTTGGCTGCATCCTTGGAACCCTCGGTTCAACCAACGCCAAGTACTAAGTGGATTTCATCAATGAAGAGAATCACTTTCCCTTCAGCTTCCTCAACTTCTTTCAAAACCGCTTACAATCTTTCTTCAAGCTCTCCTCTATTCGCTCCTGCAATTAGTGCACCCATATCCAATGCAACGAGTCGAACATCGGCAAGATTACTAGGCACATCTCCCCTCACAATTCTTTGAGCCAAACCCTCTACCACAACAGTTTTACCAACAGCTGGTTCTCCAATTAGAACTGGGTTGTTTTTAGTTCTTCTAGGCAGGATCCTAATGACCCTTCTAATTTCTTCATCTCGGCCTATTACAGGATCAAGCTTCCCTGCTTGCTCAACAAGGTCAGTCCCATATGATTTTAATGGTTGAAATGTAGTGTCCCCCGGATGCACTCTCCATCTTTTTCCCTTTTTTTCCTCGAAGCATTTTGACCTCGAATTTCACTTTTGCTGGTGTAACCCCTACTTCTTTCAACAAATCCGTAATCTGAGAATCCTCAAGGAGGCCTAGAATCAACTGATCGACCGCCAAATGGGTATCTCCGCGAGACTGTTGGGCGGCTTGGGCGTGGCGGATTGCCTTAATGAGAGAATAACTAGCACGGACTTGGTTTGGTGCAGGTGACTGTGCTGGAAGCTTTTTCAAGGCTTGATGGAATACCCTATCGACGTATTGTGCGGCACTACCACAGTCGGGCTTGGAGATTGCTTGATAAAAGATGCCTTGGGAGTCGGATATTAAAGAAACTCAACTTGGAGGAGAGTGAATTGGGCATGGCCAAGGCTCGTTGCGCGCTCATAAGCCCCGGCCATAGCCTCATTCGTCTTGTGAGTGAATTTATCGGGATTCATCCTCTTTACTTATTTTAGAAAACTTGCAAAAGGAAAAAAAAATATTAAAATGTCCAAAAACTAAACCCATTCAGTACATAACCAAAAACTTTAGATCAATGTAAATTGACAACAACTTTCTTTTTTCTGTTTGGAATTTCTATTTTCCTGAAAATGCATCTTCGTTAATTTACATTTTCAAAAACAAGAAAAACAAAGAGAGAAAGAACTGATTTCATATAAAAAGGAAGATTTTTGCTTCTTACCTTGGTGATAAGAAATAAACAACAGGAAAATCAGTTTTCTGGAACAATTTTGAAGAAAACAGAGAAGTAGAGTATTAAAATAATATTTTTAATAATCTTGAATGTTTTTCTTTTTTGGAAATTTCTCTTTCTTGCGCAATAAGATTTAAAAAAAAAATTGGAAAAATTCATAAAATAGCAAAAGGTTAAAAAAATTCAAATTTTCGTTTAACAAATCCAGAAAAATTCATTAATTATAAAAAATTCCAAAAGGATCCAAAATCTCGATTAACCCCGAACTCAACTCCATCAAAAAGGATCCAAAATCCATTCATACACTCCTATAATTATTCCCTGCAATTTCTCTTAATGTTTGGTAGACAATGGTACTAACCTTGTGGAAGTTCAATTCATTCATATACCCTATTCCATCCTTGAGCAGAACATGCACTGATTTATATATAAATCAAATCAAACCTTGCTTCATAGTACAGATGATAACAACCCAGTAGAATAACAAATGATAACTAATTACCGATTCTGTTTCATCTAAACAAACTTGAAGCGCTCAAACATTAACAACAGAATGAAAAGCAAAAGCCATGAGCATTGATGACAAATTGGTGCAGTCATGCAAATACATACAAATCTGTGAAGTTGTAACTTGTCTGTTTCACAAACGCAACCGATAACGGCAATTCCAGTGGACGCTAAAGTTGCATTCAGATTTTTTACATTGTAGGGCTTGTTCATTGCAAACCTCGCCGCAAACTTTACATGGAGGGCAATCCCATATGTTTTTCACAATAGTGAATGGATGTGGGTGATTATGAAAAAAATACTTGTAAAGGTTGCTTCCAATCTGAAGGTTGCTTCCAATCTGAAGGTTGCTTCCAATCTTCAGAAATGGGAGATCCCCAAGAGCACATTTGGAATGGAGAGTGTTATCACATCCAGCACAGTAGTAAAACCAATCATTTGGGTCCCTTTCATGCTCACACAGATCACAATAATGTTGAGAAGGATCAGAATCATCTGTACAAGTTAGAGTAAGAGGATGTCTATCATGCTTGTACCAAGTTGTGAGTGGTAGTGTGGCACATTGTAGATCTAATGTGAAATCACAACGCTTCGTGCATCTATATGCCATGTCCCATGGGTTTCCATTTCTACGACAAGCACTGCATTTCGCTGAAAAGTTATGGATAAGGAACAATAAATGCTCGTGACTTGGATGCTCCAAAGTGTCCGATAATAAAATACACCGAATGTCACATTCAAATGCGCAACCTTTATCATCGCATTTGTAGCTAAATCCATGATATAAACGTCTGCAAGAACTACATGATGGATAAACACTTGTTTTTGATTTTTTTAGCATAAGTGCGTGCTTGTGAAATGGGTGTCGTTTTTTTCTCGACAATTCAGCGCATTCTTTATGGAGAAAAAACTTACATTGCTCACAACTATAAAACGGAGTTGAGATAGGCCTCATACACCCATCACATTGGCCATCGTCGTTCATCTCCCCACTAAAAGTGAGTCTTAAATTATGATCATGATAAGCATGTTTGATCTCAACTGCTACCGTATTCTCTCCAAAACTCATTTGTTCAACAACATCGGTAATCCAATTTATAGATTCATCAAGAGCTACCATGGACCTCTCATCATAGTCTTCAGGGATGCTTTTTCCATCCCAAACTGCTTTATCTGTTGCACAATGCACATGAGCAATATAATTGCAATCAGAAGCAGAGCAATGGTAACTGCCATACCTCGTATCGACTTCCTCGTAACAAATTCTGCACAACTCATCTAGTTGCGTAAGAGAATATGAGTGAGAAATAACATGATGATGTCGCGTTATCATGATATTCTGTGGCAATGAAATGCAATTTTTATGGACAAGAAGGTCGCATATAGCACAGAGATAAGGGGTGCGATCTCCAGTGGTGCCACAAAAATCACAAATAAATGACATTTGTCTTGATAGAAGCATCCATGGGTGTTCATGACTTGCATTCGTGATTGTTTGTGGTGAGAAAAAATCATCAAGAGTAAGCTCAATCTTGCAAAAAGAGCAAGAATAAACAAACCCTTCCCACTGAATTTTGCACAAATAACAGCTACAGTTGTGAAGATGAGTAGGTGGTTTCGGCAAGAGAGTAAGGGGATGCTTACGGCGGTCGTAGGGGTGATTAATCTCAAGAGGTAGTTCTGCACATTGCTTATGAAGGATAAAGCAGCGTTTATCAGAAAGGTAACAATCTAAACAATAGTAAATTGGACCAGATAATGGTTTCATACATCCGGAGCAATCGCGATTGACTTCGTCGTTATGGTCTTGAATGAAGAACAGTGGATGTTGATGCAAAGAAGTAGGAAAATTTGGAGCAATGGATGATTGAAGCAAAGCACAGTTGATGTGCAGATCGAATTTACAAGGATCACAATGATAAACGAATCCCGAAGAAGGCCGCCTCCGACAAAAATCACAGCGCCATCTACCCTTATAAGGAGATTTAGGCAAAAGAGTGAGAAGGTGTTGAGGGTGGAAAGGATGATTAAGGTGGGGGGTTAACTCTAACTCCGCACATCTCTTATGAAGATAATACTTACAGTCATTGCAGCCATAGCTTGGACCGTCTATAAGTTCCTCACACCCAAAGCACTGAGCTGCTTCATCTGTAACACTTTGGTGTTGAATGAAGAGCAAAGGATGGTGATGGGAGAAATGTTGAAGTTCCATCTCCCCCTTTTCTTAGTCTCAGACAGGGTGAGATCCATTAGATGAAAACTTGGTTGTGGTTAAGCCTCGTGCTTACCAAAATGGTGAGAGGAAGAAAGGAAATGGTGCTAAAAGGAGGAGGTAATTTGGGGATGTCAATCAGTTCCACCACTAGCATACAAAATTGAAAAGAATGGAATTGGTAGGGAGTTGATGTGAATGCCAATAAAAAAGAAAAGAAATGATAAATAAAGGGAGAGACCATTAAGGCTGGTGGTACAAATTTAGCACAAAGGCCGAAAAGGTAAAATAGGAATTCAGAATCACTCAAAACCAAATAATGAAATTACATGACAAATGCCTTAATAATATTTTAACTATAATTACTGCAGTTTTTATATCAATGGATTAAAAGTTTAAAGTTGTGATTAAATAGATTGCCAGGTTTAATATCTTCATTTTCTCTACTGCAAATGTTTCAAATTAGTAATTATAATTTTGAGTGTTTAAAAATATTTGTATAATCTTTCAGATTTCTTAATTCAAAATTATCAATCATATTCAATATATTGAATCAATAAATTATTTGTGTGATAACTACAGCATTTTTTAAGATAATTTCTTCTATTTTCCCTTATTTTAAGAGTCATGAGTATTACCTTATAGTATTTTATTTGGCCGTTATTTTTAATTTTTTTTAATTAAATAAAAGAGTGTTTATTAATTGGAAATATGCATATTTTACAATAAAAAGATAATATGTTAAAGTAACGAAACTGCCACTTGTTTAGCTAAATACATATGATAATCAAAGGGTCAAAAATGATTTTCTTAAATTATTATAATTTTATCAAAATTTAGATACTAAAACAATGTTAAAGGAAGTGATGTTGATAATATAATAAAATTTGTTTTTAGGTTTATTGAACACTTAAATTTTACATTTTAATTAAATAAACCAAATAAAATAATCTTATATTCTACCTATAATCTTATTACAAAATTTAATTCAAGATTCGATCAATCAAACGTCCTTTATGTTACATTTGATAATATAAATTATCATTAACAACTATATATTTAGAAAATGAATTAATATGAAAATTTTAATTTATCATAGTGGATTGTATAGCATGATTCTCCAACATTTTCAACCTTCCTTATTAGTATTGGAGCAAATAATTGAGTTGTTTTATGTAAAGGCGAGCAAAATTTGATTCAACTTTTTTTTTTTTGCTTTTGACTTATTTGAATTATATAATTCAAGTTATTAGATTTTTTGAATCAAAGTAATTCAATTTTTTTAGGTGGAGCCAAATTGAATTTTTATAATTTGAATAATAAGTTGGTATAAATATCATTTGGGCTCTTGTCAATTTCGAAAATGAACAAATTGCTCCTATAGTAAAAACAATAAACAAAATAAATTTAATCTTCAAAATTTTAAAATATCTATAAAAAATTAAAAATTATATAAAACTCTAAATATTATATAAAAATGTTAAATTATAAAAAATTATTTTTTTCCAAAATGATAAATTTGAGATCTTAAAATTAATTATCACATGAAGTTTACCGTACTAAATTCTTTTGTTCTTCTAATATTTGCTTTGAAAGAGGTTTGAAATATATATATATATTCTCAAATTTATATATTGTAGCTAGAAATTTAGTTTTATTGTCAACAAAAGTTGTAATTGGTTTTTTTAACTTTTATGTTAATTTAACTAGGATAAATTATTCGACTTGATTCAACTTGAATTTCATTTAACTTGATTTAATTTGGAAAGAAAAATTCAAATCGAGCTAGGATGGTAAAGTTTAATTCGTCAACTCAACTAACTAAAGTATTTTTTACTCAATTTGATGGAATGCTCATCCCCAACTTTAATTACACTCAATTTACAAAGATTATTCAAACATACCCCACATATAAGTACAAATAGTTATTGTAATTAATAATAAAATAAATAATTATAATCAAATCTAATTATTAAATAAAATACACTAGTGGTTATCCCTCTTATAATATCGTCTCTAAAATTCGAACTTATATTCTCTCATTAAAACAATGATTCATTGAAGTTGGAGGATCAGCGTAAATGATAAGTGCAGTTCCAATGGATGCTAAAATTGAATTCAGACTCTTTACATTGTCGGACTTGTCCATTGCAAACCTCACCGCAAAATTTACATGGAGGGCAATCCCATATGTTTTTCATAATAGTGAATGGATGTGAGTGTTTATGAAAAAGATGCTTGTCAAGGTTGCTTCTAATATTCAGAAATGGGAGATCCCCAAGTGCACATTTGGAATGGTGAAAGTTATCACATTTAGCATAATAGTAAAATTAATCATTTGGATCCCTTTCATACTCATAGATCACAATAATGTTGAGAAGAATCTGAATCATCATAACAAATTAGAATAAGAGGATGTCCATCATACTTGTACCAAGCTGTGAGTCGTAATGTGGCACATTCTAGATTTAAAGTGAAATCACAATGCTTAGTGCATCTATATGCCATGTTCCATGTGTCACTTTTTCTACAATAGGCACTGTAATTCGCTGAGAAGTTGTGGAACAGGAACAATGAATGCTCTATGACTTGGATGCTCTAAAGTGTCTAATAATAAAATAATATAGATAAATAAATATCTATTGTACTTTTTAATAATCTTGAATATTTTTTATTTTGAAAATTTCTCTTTCTTGCGCAATAAATTTTTTTAAAAAATCCAAAAAAATAGCAAAAAGTTAAGAGAGATAAAATTTTTGTTTAAGAAATCAGAAAAGTTCAATAATTATGAAAAATTCCAAAAAAAAAAATACTGTTTTTGAAAAATATACATATTATTGAAAGAAAGAGTGAAAATAAAAAAATATATATATTTTTAGATAATATGTTCATCATGTAAGATAGCAGTTAGTTCTATTTTTTCTTTTTAAATTTATATATATTTTGTATAAAGGAAATTAAGATCTAGTAAAATTGAACACCAAAATTTTATATATATTTTTTAAATTACTATAAACAATATTTCCTTTATATAAAACAAATTCCAATGGTGAATTAATATATATATATATATTATAAGAACAATTTCATGCAAAAGGAAAAAAATTGCATTGTTTGATGGTGTGGGTGGGAATTCATTGGCAATTTTATGATATAAATATGGAAGGTTGCATTGTCCTTTTGTATTTTCGCTCTTTCTTTTATATATTTAAAAAAAATTAATTTTTTTAAATTTCTGGAAATTTTATATAATATTTTATATTTTTCTATTTTTTTATTTTAGGATTTCAAAAAAATAGAAGTCAACGACATGGCATTTTTTTTTTTTTGAGATGTGGTTAACAATTAGGGTAAAGTGATATACTATTGAAAATTTTAAGTACCAAACTATTGCAAAAAATTATTGAAAATTTTAAGTAACAAATTATTGCAAAAAATTATTTAAGTACCAAACTGATAATTGAGTGTAATTATGAGGTTATATAATACATTAACCTTTAAATTTTAAAAGTTTATATATTTTTGTATTTTCCATATTTATTTTATGATATTTGTTTGTAGTTAGTGATTGTCCCTTCTAATTTTAAATGTGCCTTTTTATTATACTCCAAACATGAATACTCGGTTAACTGGTTTTAAGGTACCCATTTATCTATATTTCAATCGACAGCTTGAGCAATTTTTGCTTAGCTAGATCAAACTTTAATCATTTGAACATTTTTGCTTAGCTAGAAATATTAGTATTGCATTACAAATTTTTGTATACTTTAAACTCGTAAAAGCAAATCATGCAGGCAGACGATTCATACATTTGTATGCTTTCATCCTTATCCTTCCCTACATAATGGAAGTGTCACAATGCAATTGCAATGCTTGAAAACAAATTTATGAAGCGATTACAATATTTGGGGGGTTGGACGGTTCTGGAGCTCATTCATCCAACCAAAACACTCAACTCCATGAACACAAAATACAGCAGACTCAACAATCTGTTTTCATTCCTTCTTCCTAGAATCTTTGAGTTGCCCCCTCTTTCGAATGCCAAAACAAAAGCGCAAACGCCATGCATCAACCACACTCTCTGGCAGTGAATAAGCCAAGCCCCAGAGGATGGAATGGGGCCAGTAGGGCGTGCAACGAGGTTCATAGCCTATCCACCGCATTGCTGCACGAGCATATCCGTCTGTTGATGGAACAAAGAAAGACGATCTTTTGATTGATGCCATTTTTGTTGCCACATATAATGGAACCTGCATTAAGAAACCCATTGATCGATCAGAGAATGTTAATGAATAGAGTATAGCTGCTCTCAATATTAAGTTACCCAGATCATTGGCCATTAAAGTACAACCTTCTGTAAGCTATAGCTTTTGTCAACCAACCTAAATACATCAAATTCATAGAGGTTCAACTTTTATCATGTGATTATACGAATGGATAGACTTCCTACCTCATTCAACAATAACCCTCCCTCCCTATTTTTGTCAATATAACACAGTGTAACCTTGGCTACCGATACTGAGGGTAACTACATCAAAGTTTCCCAAAGCTAATGTGAAAATTGATGACCTGTAAATGACAATGTTTTATGTAATTCAGTAGCATGAGCTAAGCGTCATTCCTGGAATTAAACTAATGTCATTAAAAAGAGAGAGAGAATAAAACGTTGTTGAATCAGCTTTCTTGTTCACCATCTTATACAGCAGCAAACTTTCTTAATATACTCGTAATAACATGTTATACTAAGAGAGTGAAAGTGATTGAAAGAGTTACAGTGCCCAAAACAGTAACTGTTTCTTTTCCCCCAAAAGAAATTAGCTAATATAAACAATTTAATATCCCAGGGTTCTTAAATAGCATAATTTATTGACCATAGTAAGTTCAATAAGCAAATCAAAATTGTCAATATTTCAGGTGAAGTAGATAAAACAAGACGCCTTTTGAAACAAGAAAATAAGATAATTATATGTAGCTAGTTTCTGATAACTTAGCAGGACAAACGGACTGCTTGAACGGCCTATACAGATTCCTTGTAGAAAACTTTGTTCCAGAATCACTATATGTTAGCAAATTAGGTTGTTTGTAGGTAGAATTTTGAACTGCAATTTACATATAATGGTAATTCTATAGAGTCATCGTTCAATTATTGATTACTCAGTCTAACAAATAAGGTGGTGGAACGGTTCCAGTAATCAGATTTCGAAATAGTAAAAAAAAGAAGCATAGCCAAGCTATTTAGACAAATCCAGCAATGGCAAAGGATAGATGTTCAAGTTCCATGAAAAAAAGCCTTACTCTAGCATTTAAAACTCCTGGAATCAAAGCAGAAAATCATAGGCATATATTAGCAAACATTACCTGACATTGAACATCAATCCCACTGTTCTTGTATTCAACATAAAGGCACCTAGAGAATTGATCAATATACCTGAAACAATCCGAGAGAAAGATGAACCTTAGATGCTAAAAGCTAGAAATGAAACCCCAATTAACTTTGCAAGTGTCAAAACACTTACGCCTTAGTAGCAGCATAAACAGCATAGAGTGGATCAGAAGGGATGACAATGGCAGCACCAGACCCAATGTTCACAATTGCGCCTCTCTTTCTCTTCACCATCCCAGGCAAAACAGCTTGAGTTACCTTTGTGGTACCTTCAACATTAACCTTAATCAAATTCATCAACAGCTCCTCATCAACCTCGTGGAAGAACCTGGCATAAGGATATGAAATCCCAACATTGTTAATCAAAACCCCCACATCCAGTCCTTCAATAGTTTCTTTTATCTTCTTCACGCCTTCATCAAGATCGCCAGTGAAGTCCACAACAACTGTCTTGATCCGAATCTTGGCATACTTGGCCAAGATTGAATCGGAAACGTCTTTGAGTTTATCAGGATTACGGCCCACCAAGACAAGATTAAGCCCTTTCCTAGCCAGCTGAAAGGCAAATCCTTTGCCGATACCATCAGTTGGTCCAGTAACAAGACCCCAGGAGCCATATTTTTTTAGATTCTTACCAGGTCTAAGAAAATTGATCCAGACCCATTTTAGAAAAACAAATGAGAACTTCAAGAGTGATAAAGAACCCAAAGTGAAAAGGAAAATAACCCAGAAAGATTGAGCCTTGAGAGTATCGAAGAAGCAGGCTTCCATGGATTACGTAAGAGGAGAAACTTGAAACTTAGGTGAATACCAAAGAAAGAGACCTAAGGGGATATAAATAGAGCGCACGATAACGAAAAGGGGAATCTTTATCAGTTCGGTTAGGCAGAAACAGATGGGAATCAAAAAGAGGAAAAGGGAAGGACTGATTATCTATAAATGAAAAAATAAAGTAGTCGGTGAAGTAGATGAGCTGAAAACCACCTTCATTAACTACTTAGGAGTTTGACTGTTGAGGGGCCTTGGTATAGACAGGAGAATAAAATCACAGTGGAGGAGAAGAAACGTGCGAACTAGCTGATTTAATAGAAATAAGAAACCTCAAAGCTGAAAAAGCTAACAGTAATTTAAGAGGGGATGAAATTAAACCGTGAGTTGTCGCCCATGTGTGCGAATCTGTGCGTAGAGTGGACTGGAGAGCACTTTTCCCCGTAATTACTAAAATGCCATTTTATTCATTTTTTTGTTTGTGTAAAGACCAAAAAGTCCCCATTACTTTGACAAAATTGTCGAGGTGCACCTGCATTTTCAATTTATCCAATGTGGTACCTAAACTTTTATTCCGTCTATCAATTTGGTATCTGGCCCTAATGGTGTTAAATACTGATGCGTGGCCCAATCATGGGCTGCCGTTGGCATTGTGTCAGATAAAAGAGCTAAATGATCAGAATAGGGAGACTTCCATAAAAATTGTTGGATCAAAAATATTTTAAAAAATAAATAAACTTTTCTTTATCCCAAAGTAACATAAAATTGCATAAATTAAAGACCTGAAATTAAAAAATATAAAAAAATCAGGAATTTAAAAACAAAATCTTCAAACCCTTTCTTCGTCACTGTCTTCTTCATTTCCCAACACAAATCTTCAACTACTTGCTTAGAGATGTATAGTGGCAAATTATAATTCAGAAGTTCAATCTAGAGGTTCTATATCACTTTCATTTGCACCATTCAGCCGGACTCTAAATTAGCTGTTGGCCTTGAATTTGCAATATGGGAAGTAAAGGGCTATAATCATATCATCAACCAATCAATCTAGAGGATCTTTTCAACAACAATGGAGTTAATGAACAGTTAATAGAGAAAGTGGTTGAAGCTTACAAAGAAATGGAGCAAATACCCCTGAATGAACTGCTTGTATATCTCATGTCTCCTCCTTCAGAACTGGTAGCCATTGAGCTATAATTTTTGGTCTCACTTTATTCACAGCATCCTGCATTTCCTTTTCCTTCAAAATATATCACATCCAGGAGTTTCTCGTATCTTCCTTCACACAATGAAAGCTCAGTTTTATCAATTTAAGCCATCAGGCATCCACATTTTACTTAATTGTGTGCTAGAAACCTTCAACTATGTATTGTTTTTGGTTTCAGAGATTAGATTATATATGGAGACTGTAGGTTTAAAACCTGATTCAACCATCTCAGTCACTAAGGCCTCAGCCTCTTGCCATTTCCCATCCTTGCAAAGAACTCCAATAGTAGAGTTGTAGCTAGCTACATTAGGAACCAGCCTTTTCTCTCTCATTTCTTGAAGCAGCCTCAGGGCTCTATAGGAGCTACCTTGTTTGCAATACCCGTGAATCATCGTGTTGTATATCACATCATTAGGCTTCAACTGCATTTCATCCATTGATGTAAATAGTTTCCATGCATCCTTCATGTTTCCCTTTATGCACAACCCGTGGATCAAGACACCGTACGTGTAAACATCCGGAACCAAACTGGCCTTCTGCATGAACGAATATAACTCAAATGCTTTCTCTGTGTTTTCTGATCTAAAGAATGCATCAATTACAATTGTATACGTTACTTTAGAAGGTCTTATCCCTCTCTCCTCCATTTCCTTCACCAATTTAGCAATTGCTGTCGAGTCTTTCGCTCTAGAGGATGCCGAAATAAGAATGTTATAAGTCACCAAAGATGGAGATTGACCCTTGGTTTTCAATTGACCAAATAAATACCTAGCCTTCTCCAACTTTCCAACATTACAAAAACCATCTATGAGCGAATTATATGTAATCAAATTCGGACTTAAACCAGTCCTCTTCATTTGATCCACTAATTTTTCAGCCTCCCTTAACCTTTTCTCTCTACACAACCCACCAATCAATATATTGTACGTAACAACATTACATGCTACTCCTCTTTCACGCATTTCATCGAACATCTCGAAAGCTTTATCTACTTTTCCCTCACTGCAATGCTCTTTCATCACTGAATTGTAAGTATATAAACTAGGAATTACCCCTTTACGCTGCATCTTCTCATATAGCTCTAACCCATCATTTTCAAGTCCCCTTTTAAACAACCCATTGATTAAAACCGTGTATGTATACTCATTAGGAACCAAACCAATCTCCCCCATTTTGGCAAACAACAGCTTTGCCTGCTCCAAGTCACCATTTTTACAGCACCCATCAATCAAAGTAGTATATATAACAACATTTGGAGCCAAACCCAGCTCTTCAATCTGATCTAAAAGCTCAAAACTTTTGCCTAAATCCCCTGCCTCGCAACACCCTTTGATCAGTATCCCAAAACTATAAACATCCAACTTAACCCTACCCTTGGATTCTTGAAATAGGGTCCAAGCTTTCTCAAAACAATAAAATTTTATAAGGAAATCCATTATGCCATTGAAAGTATTGGGTCCAACCATAAAGTTTTTGTCTACCATTTGATTGAAATAATAAATGGCTTGATCAGGTAACTGGGATTGAACATGGGCGTTGATAATGGATTCGTACAGACGGATTTGATTCATCGAGTTGGGACTAAAACAGTGTTGAGTTAAATAGTGGAATAGAGACGAAGGAGTGAAGAAAGGGGAGGAGATTCTACCAGAGATAATTTGGAGGAGAAGGGACTGAGAATGAAAGCGCAAGTTGGAAGAAAGAAGAATGTGTAGAGTGAAGGATATGGATTCAGGGGTGTGTTGAAGACCTTGGAGGATTGAAGAGTTGAACAGGGAAAGAGCTTTGAGAGGTGGGTTCTTCGCCATTTTGGGAATGAGAGTCAGAGATTGAAGCATCGTGGTTTAGATTTTGGATTGTTTGGGATAAACAGGGAAATATATAATAAGGTTGTTATACTTGTTGGTTGGTACGAGGAATGGCTATTCTCATGTCTTTTGCTGATGTTTTTCCCTTCTTTTCTGGTAATCTAAGCTCAAATTGCAGAGAGTTTTGATTTTGACCCATAGATAAATCTAAACTCAAATTTGATCCAACTTGACATTATCATAATAAGTTAGCAATCTAAATTCATTTAAAAATCTAAATTCATTTAATTTATATTAACTTGAATCTGAAATGATTTAAGCTCAAAAAAACTCATAAACAACAATAAAAGCATCTCAAAATAGTTAAAAAAATCTTAACTTGAAAAAAAGCCTCAAACTCGATTAATTCAAATAAAAATTTAATTTAAACCTAAAATGTTTCAAAGTAAAAACTCAAACAATCAAAATCCCAAATTAACCAACCGAAAAATTTAAAAATCCAAATAGATTCAAGCTGGATTAACATGATCCAAAATCAACCCGATTAAATCTCAAACTAAGCATTCGATTTTGTGCCTGTAGGTTTTCTTTTCGCCTCAATTTCCAAAGAGATGTTGATAATCATAAGCAACCCCATAATATGCCACCACCGTTTTGCATAGGGTCATGTCTTGAGAACAAAAAGGAAATAAAGGGATTTCAACATCTGTGAATGAACCATCTTGCATAACGAATATCTATTCAATTGTATTGAATTTCTTATGAGGAAATCAACAATAACAAATTCTATGATTTAACAACAATTCTCAACCCCAGCAACGTAATGCTTTTCATCTGCGGAAGAACCCAATTTATCCCAAAAGAAGAAAATTCTACATGATATGCAAAAACATTTTGAGCTCCAACTCATGGTCGTTTATTAGCTTTAATCCTGTGTTGCGGCCTGCGAGTTAAGCTCTGCAAACCTCAGTCCTACACGCATTGAGTGCTTCAAGAACTTCTCCGCGCATCGCATGACGCAGGTCTCCTCTTGCTTCTGCAGAGTCTTGCGAGTGAAGTTGTCCACGCAGTCATTGAAGCATCTATCCACAAGAGAATTATACATTCTTAGACTGCACATCAAAGAACAGATAATTAGATCAATACAGACACCTCCATAGCAGTAAGGAGGTGCTTAGATTCAAAAGCACAAAGCAATTAACCAGACACAGGTCCATTTTTGTTGGTTAATTGGAATTGGCACTTTAATAAGTACATATAGAAGTTTACAAAGCCTTCAAAGCTATGGAGAAGGTTGTTTATTGAAATATGGACATCGCAAAAACCCTGCCAACCCCCTTTTCTGTCTTAAAAGAGGCATTTGCCTTAGGGCAATAATGCCAATAAGTCTATGCAAATAACAATATCATAAGCATCAATCATTCCCCAATCCCAGGTAGGCATTATAAACAAACAAAATCCAGTGTGGCATTATAAGCAGTATCAGGAAAATCAACATAAACATAATTGTAGCACTACATTTGATGCATGAAAAAGCTGACATTGATTTAAGGATCTAAAAATTCAGCAACCAGTGACTGACAAGGCAACTTAACCCACAGAAGATGTAAGGCCAGTTCTAAACAAAAACAGGAAAGATCAATTTTGGGATAGCTATAGTCCAAGTGAAGATGTGTCAACCACCAAACTTAACTCCATTCTATGAAAGCAAATACAACAAAATGCTACCAACAAGCTGTTGGTTGAGACAGTAGCGGCCTTGTTCGGTAAGGTGAGATTACGAATGAATCCCGAAATATGCACTTGTCGCGAGGATTTTATCTAAAGAGCTCCAGACCCGATGGGCTTAATCTCAAGTCTAATGTGGCTTGGCGCAATACTAGCTAAATCATCATTAAAAAGGGTATCAGAATTCATGTTGTAGAAATGTAGTTCCCAAAACGTCCAGAGGCAACACAGAAAAAAGCTGCACGGGTTTTAAGGAGAACATCTCTTTAGCTTCTCATTATAAACAAAGCAGCAAAACCCAGATGGAAATTTGGGACCCCTGCATTATCTACAATCTGAGAAGCTAACCACAAACCAAACCAAACATAACAATTAAAAATAAAACCCAAAAATTATACACTCCAAATAAGGAGAACCCATTTCCTAAAACTTCATTACATAACCAATTCAGGAAGCAAATAGGGAAGTCAATAAGCGAATTTGCAGATGGAAAAATGGGAAGTTTGAGGGGAAAAAAGAGCGTGAAACACACCTATCACGAAGCTGAAGATGGTCGATCATGGCGGACATTCGGGCCTTATCTTCTTCAGGGAGACCCTCGAGACCTGCTAACATGTTCTTGTCCATACTGGATCCGAATGTAATTTCCTTTTAGGATTTTGCTTAGGGTTTATATTTTACTTTACAGTAAGGCTTTAGTCGTTCCGTTCTTTAAGAGAAACCCTAGGATTCGTGACATTGGAACGGCGTCGTTGAAACTCTTAAGGGGACTTTGGATATATAAAATGCGAAACCAAATAACATAGACAACTGTTGATGTATCAACTCGATGGGAATTAAATCGTATATTTGTAAATTAATAAAAATGTAATTTGATTAATAGTTTTTTATTTTTATAATTTTTAAAAATAAAATTAATTTTTTATTATTTTTAAAGTTTAAAGTGTAATTTTATTACTAATATTTAAAATTTTATAAATGATAAAGAGGCTAAAAAGGAAATATTCTATTTTAGGGAGTCGATAACCTTGAGAAGTAGTTTGTCCCTTATACTTATTCAATTGTACCTAATTGGTATTTTAATATTTTTTAGGCTTTGTTAGTACCTAAAATTGTATTACATTACTCAGGTTGGTATCTTTGCATTAACACAGTTAGTTTATATATACGCGGCACTGATAGTCAATTCAGTGATGACAAGTGGCAATCTCTTAGTATGCCTCATAGTAAATTTAAATTTTTAAAAAGAAACTTTAAAAATAATAAATTAATAAATATTTTTTTTGTTCACATCAAGAATGAATCTAAACAAATGATTGTCCAAATATATCTGAATTTAGACATCTATTTGTCTTTATTCATTCTAGATGTATTTTCAATAAGTTTATATATTTTTTAAATTTTTTTTACAAAATATCATGTTATTTGTATTATTATTTTGAAATTAAAATATATATAAATTAAAAATAAAATATATAAATTAATAAAAAATATAAAAAATTTTATATAAAAAATAATCCTAGATAAATGATTATCTAGATTCAAATGCATCTAAACAACTATTTATCAGGATTCATTGTAGCGGTGCTTTTTAGTTTTTTGAAGAAATCGGCTGAATATTATAATAAAAGAACATGTCCAAACAACATAATATCCACAAAGTCAGCTTAAGGCCCACTAAAGAAGGCCTGAAAACCTGTATGGGAACCAGGCCACACACCGGTTGGCCCAAATCCTAAAACAAAAGCAAACAAATAAAAGAACCCTATTCAAATAAATAAAAAATAAAATGAAAATCTATTCAAATTTCAGTCGACAAAACAGCTGGCCTCCATAAAGTCATTTCATTTCCCATCACCAACTTAGCCTTAATGGTAGCAGATCTCCACAAATCTTTTAGTCTTCTGCTACATATTCAAAACCACTATTTTCTTTCAGTCTGGATGCCTTGGACGCTTCCTCTCCATAACGCAATGGACGAATCTGGGAATATCTCCGACCAGGTAATGACCTTCCCCCTTCTTTAAAGCCTTTACTGCAACAAAATGAGCAAGTATGTTTTCTTATCTAGGAACAAAAGAAATCTGAGATTTTGGAAATGGCTTTTTGTATTCTGAATGTCTCGAATGATAGCTCCGATCACCGATCTCACATGTTCTGAACTTTGGCATTTTGAAATAACTATTCTTGAGTCTCCTATTACTTGCAAAACATTAAACCCCATAGAAATTCCTAATAATGAAGCTTGTAACCCTGCATGTGCTTCAGCCGCAAATGGAGTTGCAATATTGGAATGGATGACTAATTTGGAGGCCAATATTTCCCCCTCTTCGTTTCGAACAACTAACCACGAAGCAGATCTTGAAAGTTGTTGGTCAAAAGCGGCATCGAAATAAATCGCCACAGATAGTCTTCTTTCAACAGACTTAGGAACCATGCTAGCATCTAAGGTAAGTTTTTTTCTCCTTAACTCCTCTTAATTCTGACATATAATTTACAACTTGTGATGAAATGCTTCTGCTTGTTGAGTGTTTATTTTCGTAAATTAACTTATTTCGGCTTGCCCAAATTAACCAAAGCCCACAATAAAAATGGCGACTCTGTTCGTTTGTTCCTTGACTGAATACCCAGGTTAACCAACTCCATACACTATCAGTGTTGTTTTGCAGTACCCAAGAAAGCTTTAAAAATCTCCATACTTCCATCGTTGTAGGGCAGCTACGGAAGATATGGTTACAGTCCTCCTCCACCTGTTTACACTGGGAACAACGAGCATCAAAAACAACTCGTCTTTGCTTCAGATTAACAAAAGTTGGAATGTAATTCCAAGATATCCTCTAGATTGTAATTTTAACTTTCGAGGGCATTTGTAAATTCCATAGCTTTTTGAAAAAACTTTTAGTTTCGGTCTGTATAATAATAGGATTTAGAGTAGCCTCATGTAATAGTTTGTAGGCGCTTCGAACAGAAAAATAACCAGAAGGCTCTCCTTTCCAGACTTGGAAGTCTTCATGCGCTACGCTACACTCACCAAAGGAATCTGCTTGATCTTTCTAGCTAAATCCGCTCTGAATGTATTGTCAATTAAGTCTGCTTTCCATGTTCTGTTAGCTTCATCTATCAAATCCGATACTAATACAAAATCATCATTTTTGTGTTGGTACTGCAATCTATCTTCTTCATTGCCCGAAATCCAGATGTCCGTCCAAACAGAAATTTGATCCCCTTGCCTACCCTCCAACATAGCCCTCATTCTATCACTCCTTTTGCCAACCAGATGCTCCTCCAGGTAAGTGAAGGTAAGTTCCCTAGTAGGGCAGTTAAAAAACACGCATTTGGATAGTATTTAGCTTTCAAAACACGGGCTAACAAAGAATTCGGATAGTTAATAAGACGCCAACCTTGTTTAGCTAATAATGCTATATTGAATTTATCAAGTTTTCGAAAACCAAGTCCACCTGCATCTTTTGATACACAAATATCCTTCAAAGCACACCAGTGGATTCCTTTTTTCCCCCGATTTTTTTGCCACCAAAATTTAGCTATTATACCCTCAACTCGTTGCATAAAGACTTAGGAAGCAAAAGCAAGCCATAGAATAGGTTGGAATGGATTGTAAAACAACTTTGATAAAGACCTCCTTACCTCCTTAAGAAAGATACTTAATGTTCCAATTATCAATTATTTGCTTTAATCTATCCTTCAAAATCTGGAAACCTACTTTCTTCATTCTACCCACCAAATTTCGTAAACCTAAGTATCTTTCTAGATCATTAGAGCTGCGAACTCCAAGCACCCTAGTTATTACCCTTTTCTCCTCTTCCTGCGTATTGGTATTGAAAAAAATTATAGATTTCGTGAAATTAACGCATTGACCAGAACCGAATTCATATTCATATAATATCCTTTTCAATGAATTTGCTCATCTCTCTATGGCCTCCCCAAACAAAATACAATCATCCACAAAAATCAAATGCGAGATCTGTGGCCCACTTCTACTAGCCTTTACTCCTCGAATTAAATTTCCTTCTGTGGCTAATCTCATAAGACTAGATAACCCTTCTCCACAGAATAGGAATAAGAACGGGCTCAAAGGGTCACCTTGTCTAAAACCTCTAGAGGGGACAAAATTTTCTCCAATAACACCATTAAAAACCACTAAATATGACACTATGGTTACACATTTCATTAACACATCAACCCATTCTGCATCAAAACCCAGTTTCTTCATAATTTTTTCAACAAAACTCCATTCAACCCTGTCATACGCTTTACTCATATCTAATTTCACCGCCATAAACCCTTTCTTCCCCACTCTTTTATTCTTCAAAGTATGGAGAATTTCATATGCCAATAGAACATTATCACAAATAAGTCTCCCCGATACAAAGGCATTTTGAGCTAGATCAATACATTTATTCATCACATGACGAAGACGATTAGCAATAACTTTAGCCAATAGTTTATAAAGCACATTACATAAACTGATTGGCCTAAAGTAGGTAATATTCAAAGGATTGGGGACTTTTGGAATTAACACAATATTTGTTTTGTTTATTAAACTAATATCCATACCTCCATTCAGTTTAGCAAGACAAAATGAGGTAACTTATTCCCCAATAATTGGCCAGCATTTTTGATAAAACAACGCCGAAAATCCATCCTCACCTGGGGCTTTTGTTGGACGCAACTCTGCTAGTGCCTCACGAATCTCTTCTGTTGTATACCTTGCTTTCAACCTTAAGTTATCTTCATCCAAGATGCAACGAATAATTCCTGCCAAAATATGATCAAAATTACCCCTCCTTCCAACATAAAACAATTGTTGAAAATACAATCTGGCTATTCTCTCCATTTCCACGATATCTTTTGTGTCTCTGCCATCATCAAATTGCATTCTACTAATAAAATTCCTATGTCTTTTCTGAGTAGCCTGCTTGTGAAAAAAAGCTGTATTCTTATCTCCATTCTTCAACCAGTTAACTCGTGCCCTCTATTCCCAATAGCGCTCATCTTTTTCAATCTCAAAATTAAGTTGGATTTTAGTATCTATGAGTTCAGACAAGTTTCCATCATTTCTTTCATTCTCCTTAGTTATTTTATATATTTGTATATACTTTTATAAGTTTTTAATTTTTTTTAACTTTTATAACTTTTTATTTTTTTTTACTTTTTTAATTTATATATTATATATTATAATATTAAACATTTTTTATAATTTTTATTTGTATGTATTTTTATATTTTTATAATTCTATATTTTATATTTTATATATTGAAAATAATAATAACTTAAAAATTGGTATTGTGTAAAAAATTAAATTTATATAAATTTATTGAAAATACATCTAGGATAATTCTAGACATATGGGTGTCCAAATTCAGATGTACCCGGACAACTTATTGTCCAAGTTCATTCTAATGTGAAAAAAATTATATTTTCTATTAATTTGTTTATTTTAAAAGATTTTTTAGCTTTTTAATCTATGCTCGTCATTTAGCTTACTGAGAAACTGCGACATGTCACCGTCGAATTGGTTATCAATACCATGTCATTACAAATTAACGATGTGAGTGTAGAGGTATCAACTTAGGTAACATAACATAAGTTGTCCAAAAAAATGTTCAAGTATTAACTATGTACTTTTAGACAATAAAAAATTATAAAATTATAAATATATAAAAAAAATCTAATAATGTCATATCCCAAAGAAGGGTAAATTTTAAATTTTTAATGCATAAAAAAATTAGGGTAAGTGAACTTTAAATTGCCTTAAAAATTATTGTTGATACTTAATGGTAAGATATTAAGCAAGCTAAAGGTTCTAGGTTTGAACTCTCTTAATCACAGCTTTGTTGATTTTTTTAAATTCCATTGATGCTTGGCCATAACCCTTAAAAACATTTTCTTCAAGACTTACGATAAAGATTAGTTTATTGATTGAATCAAAATATTTTATTTTCTTATTTTTACCTCATAAGTATTGAATTTTCAAATTAACCTAAACTAAAAAACATTGTTTTCTTTTTAATTTAAATCAATCTTAATTCTAAATGAATACTTAAGCCTATTTCAAATAGGAAAAGAAAGTTTTATAAGGCTTCGTTTGTTTCACTGAAAATTACTTCTGGAAAATGATTTCTGGAAAATAATTTATATTTTCTGTTGTTTGGTAGATTTCTTAAAAATATTTCATAAAAGTTGTTTTCAATTAAACAAGCATACATTTGAGATTTTCTTATTTTTTGCTTTGTTTAATTGAATTTATTTTTATCTATAATTTTATATTTTACATTGTTTTTGCATATATTAAAAATATTATGTTAAATTCAGATTCATTACAATATCATTTTTTAATTACATGATTAAAAGTGAGTATTTTTATTTAAAAATGTGACATCAACAAAATTGACACAAAAAAATTAACGATGTCAACAGTTGGACTTGATTTTCAAATTTGAAAAGTAAAGGGACTAAATTCTTGAAAATAAAAGTACAAAGACTAAATTACAAATCAGTGAAGTGTATATAGACTTATGACATATTTTAACCTTTATACTACAAAACATTTATTATTAATATATTTATAATTGTAATAAATATTTATTATTAAAATGTTAATATTGAATATTTTCAATAATTTGTGAATAATATTATTTAAAATTATTATTTTTAAAATTTATTATTAAATAAAATTGAAATATTAAATAATTTATTAAAATAATAAATTATATTTATTATATTAATAATTTATTATCTGACTAAATATAAATAATTAAATATGTATGTTTAATAATATTGAAAAATATAATATTTTAAATATTTTTAAAAATAAAAATAAATTTTTTTATTAATATAATAATATTAAGCTTGATTTAAGTTAATTTTTCTAAAAAAAATAAAATTATCTATAGATGAGCTCTTTTCTGGAAAATGACTTACTCTTTTCAAAAGTGCAAGTCATTTTACAGGAAAAATGACTTATTTTACTTTGACTTGTAAGTCATTTTCCGTTGACCAAACCATTTTTTGTGAAAACAAACACAGGAAAATGCAGAAAATATTTTCCATAAAACCTTTTACATATAAACAAACGGACCCTAAATAGTCAATCTTTTCAAAACCTAAAACTCATATATAGAAAAAAAAATTCAAGAAAAACTCTCAAGAATTCTCTCTTCTTCTTCATTGTCAAAACTACTTTATTCAATCAAGGATTTCAAGGTTTTCAAATCCGTCCCTCTCCTCCCAATAGATTGTCGATTCCTTTATCCAAAAAAATTTATAGTATGATAAATAAACCTGCGAACCCTATGAGAACTGTTAGGCAAACCCTCATGTTATGTAGTATGATATAGTATGCGAACCCAACCCTCATGTTATATAGAATGACATAGTATGTGTGAACCCCGTGATATATAATATGACATAGAATGCGAACCCCCACGTTATATAGAATGACATAGTATGCAAACCCTCATGTTCTATTCAATGACATAATACGCGAACACCCATGTTATATAGTATGTGAATTAATATGTGTGAGAACCATATGTGTGAACCCTTTATTTTATGATTTTATAAAATTTATAAGCTTTCATGATTTTTTTTATTTATATTTTTATATCAATTTTAATATTTTTAATAATTATTTTTTATGATTTTAATATTTTTATACTTTTATAAAATTTTAATATTTTATGGTTTTTATAATTTTTTAATATTTTATACGTTTTAATAAAATTTTAAATATTTTAAAAATACTTTATTAATTTTATAAAAATTATATATTTTAATAATATTGATAAGTTTTTATATTTTATAATTTTTTCAAGTTTATATTTTTTTTATTTTTTAATATTATTTTGATTTTTTAATATTTTTATAAAAAATATTATATTAAACCACAAGTTGACATGTGTCACCATTTGATTGTTCTATCAATTTATTTTAACGGTCAACATGGTCAATGACGAAAACTAGAGGTGTGCATGGGTCGGGCTACCCGGCCCGGCCCGAAGGCCCGCCCAAAAAATGGGAGGGCTCGGGTAAAAATATAGGCCCGAAATATGGGTTTGGGCAAAAAAAAAAGGCCCGTTTAGAAAATGGATCGGGCTCGAGTAAATTTTTTTGGCCCGAGCCCGGCCCGGCCCGAATTATATACTAAATATATTTTTTTTATTTTTAATCATATTTATATTTTATTTTTAATTTTAATATAATTAATTTTTATTATATTTTCAATTTGTGTATTGTTTTAAAAATTGTTTTAATATATTTTTATTTGTTTTTTGTTTTAATATTTGTTTTAAATGTATTTGATTATTTAATATATTTTAAAATTTTTTATTTAATGAAATAAGTTAAAAAAATTTAATATGGGTCGGGTTGGGCCGGGCTCGGGCTGAACAATTTTATTTCGGGCCGGGCTTGGACAAATTTTTAGGCCCATATTTCGGGCCGAGCAGGACCTGGGCCTAGAAAATGGGCCTAAAATTTTTAGTGGGCGCGGACCGAACCCAGCCCGGCCCATGCACACCTCTAACGAAAACTAAGAGCTTAATTGTTTTTTTTTTGTTGTTAAGGACAAGAGCTTAATTGGGTGTGAATTTAATATTTGAGCTTAATTGATTTTTTGTATTTTATTAAGTTTTTTTATTACATATAAGCTTTTTTTATCTTAAATAATAAATTATTTATTAAAATATTTATAAAAATTCTAAAACAGATTTATGGAAAATAATAATATTTTTATTATAAAAATAAAATTGTGAAATTATTTTGTATGTAATTACAAAAATTAATAATTTTTAAATTAAGTGAAAAATATCTAAAACTACAATTTATCTTGACTTTTTTTGTCAATAATATTTCACTTTCTTCTATTGTAGAAATTGAATCTGAATAATTCATTCGATAAATATCTTGTTACTTAAAAAAAAAAGGTCAATTATAACATAAAAATATAATATATTTGAAAAACTAGTTTGCATTCTCGTGTGGTGCACATATTGATAGTGCATATAATTTAAATTTTAAATTAATTATAATATGAAAGTATTTAATGTTTTTTATTATTATAGTTTTATAAAATCGTATTTATTTTCACATAAAAATCAAATAAACATCCTATAATGATTTAAAAACATTTTAAGAATATTATTTTTATATAAAAATAAAAAAAATATTTTTTTATCATTAATAACATTATGTAATATAAAGTTATATTTAGTAAAATAATTAAATATGACACTCTATAAAAATTTTAAAAATTATGGACAATATTATTCATTTATAATTGGTAAATAAATTGGAAAAATGTGTAATACATATTTTTAGGAAAAAATATACATTTTTTACATTAGTTTAATGCATTTAAGGTCTAAAGTTGTTGAAATTAAAATTAATTGAATGTAAAATTATATTTTTATTTTTAAAAATAAATATATTTTAAAATATTAAGATTTAATAAAACTTTTTTAATATTAATATTTAATACATTTTTAATATATTTAAATTTTACAATTATTTTTATTAACTTTGAATTCAACTATTATAGCAAAAATTAGTTAAATGTTGATATGTCATCTATATGGTAATCCATATGTATGCAATACAGCAAAGTTAACAAAATTATTAACAAAATTTAACTTTTTCATCTATTTTGAAGTGATTTAACAAAAAATACAATGTCGATAGCTAAAGAGACAAAAAAAAATTAAATTGAGAGCTGAAATGACTGTTTTTTTTTTAAATTGGAGGACAAAAAAATTTATTATATTATATCTAAATTACATAGTTTGCTAGACAATTATGGCACCCTCATCTTTTTCCTTCTCCTTTTTCTTGTATTTTCTTTTGTTAATTGCAACAAACGTCCCCAAATTATAGTCCATATTCGAGTTTTCACTCTGTCCTACTCATGAACATGGATTTCGTCAACAAGCCACAGCTTACATATAACAGAGAGTATCTATAAACAAAGCTTATATATATATATATAAAATTATAATTCCTATTGTTATCATTAGATCTTCAAAAACATAAATTAGAAACTAAGAGGAGCTCGAATTCATATTCTCCTCAATCAGTTACAAAGAAGTTCATCTAAAAGCCCATCGAAAACCAACTCTTGAAGCTCAAGTGCCACAAAGTCATCTTCACCTTGAAGGAACATCCAAGCATCTTTCTCCATATCTAGACCCACAATATCATCCAACGACCCATCATGTTCCTGTTGAAACCACATGTTCCCACTGACGTATCTCCACACCTCTTGAAGAAGAACAGCGTTTCCTTTAAACATTAAACCAATGCCACGGTTAAAGGGCTTGGAGAATTTATGAACACATGCTTTTTCACTCATCACCACGAGGGCCTCATTAACTAGATCAAAAACAAGCTGGTGGTCATCAATGGAGCAATGTTTAAGTTCAGGGTGCAGCAATGTCTCCAGTTGCTTGAACAGCAAAGGGTTCAATGGTTGGTGTGGTGAGTACCATGGATGGAGGTATTGATTTTGTAGTAAACCTGATAGCTCCAGAATATCTCTAACGTAATTGTAACATAGATCAACCTCTTGTTCTCTGCTTGGATTGTCTTCACAAACACGCTCTTGTTCTTGGTGAGGACTGGTTTCCTCCATTGCTAAGTCACATGGTTTAGCAATGTTTTCATCATTTGTTTCCATTGATAAACAAGTTGAACTAAAATCATCATGGTTATTTATTTCTCTCATGCTCTCCTGCAATTCAGCTTCTATAACAGCTTCCACTAGTTCAAACTTATCTATACCTTCACCAATACTGATTGATTTTGGTCCATTATGTGCACCATGCTTGAAAGATTCCGTGTATCGATCTAATGACTTGTTTATCAACTTCGTTCTGCTCATCCTATCGAGTCTACCATTGTTGATATCAAGATCAGTACCATCTTCATTTATAGAAACTTGAATGGTGTGGTTAGTACCCTTTCTGCTTTCCTTGATGGCCTGCTTCATTCTCTGCTTAAAATCCTTGAGTCGATTCATAACGAAACGGTTCAGCTTTTGATAATCAGATTCCTGGGATGATTGAGTACCAGCAACTTGTTTTTTTTCTCCTTTTCTGAATGACCAAACTTCCTTCTGCTTATGCTCGAGTGTCCTAAACCGCAGATATCGAGTTCGTGGTGAATCAGACGTTTTCCCTTCTGCTGGAGATGAAGTCGAGCTCATACCAGAGGTGTCAGTTCTCATGTTGATGAGAATAATTGGATTAATCCAACCAAAACCGAAACCTGAATGTTCCAAATGATGGGTTGAATACATTTGCAGTAATTCTGGTCTTGCTGAAAACCCCTTTGTGGAGGCTTTATTTGAGCTTTTGTTGATGGATAGACTTGTTTTTCTTGTTTGCTGTGGAACCTGTAAAATCAGGTAACTCCATTGATGTTTCATTGCATGATAAAACAAAAACTATAATGTAAACTTACTTGGAAGTGGTCAACCTCAGCATGTAACAATCCTTGGGTTTCAATGACTTCACGTTCCATGGAAATAGTTCGTGGATTTGCACAGCCTGCAATCGAAATAGCCTAAATTAAACCATAGAAACCAATCATTTTGCAGCTTCAGAAGAGAATTTTCTCTCGGACTCATGTGACAGTATCGAATATGAGGTATGCACTAAACACGAGTGCTTCACATGAAGTCTTCTTGCTAATGAGCCAATATAAAAAGCCAAAAGGGTCCTATTGCAGTCCCTATAAATCTTTGACTGCATAATTTAAGTATGAATTATATGTGATTTTGATTATGTATGAATTATATGTGATTTTGATGATAAGAATTTGGTTTATGTGTTAACATGCTAAGATGAAATTGCAAAAAGAAAATATTGATGTAGTATCAAAAGATGAGACAAGCCTGATATTTTGCTTACATCTGACATGTCTTCCCCAGTTGTACTTTCTGTATGGGAACATCTTTTTGACATTATACCAATGATGATAATCAAATATGGCCCCCATGCAACCTGGATGATGATGATGATAACTCTCAAATTCAACATCATCATCATTATCAATTTCCCTTCCCATATTGAAACACGACAGCAAATGGATCCCTTAAGATGCCCTCAATCCTCTTGTAAAACCTGATATATAATAATTCAATTACTACTATGAAACAAGAGATGGAAGGCTATGGAAATTGTTTTCCATATTTATACCTGTTAAACAAAGTTGAAACATCAGATAAATATTTATTAAAAACAACTGTTTTTTCAATGAATTTATGCATCAAAACAGCAATAACATAAATACCAAATGTAAAATAAAACGCATTAAAGCATCAAAAAGCTTACCTGAAGTGCAGACTCACGGCTCAAAAAAACAATAAACATATGAACAAAGAAGAGAAGAAATAGTATATGAAGGCACACAGTTTAGCAGGCAGGACAAGATTGGTCCACTGTTTTTGGTTTTAGGCAAAGATTAGTCCAAAGTTAATATAAAAGGGTCAAACGTGTATGAAGTAAGCAATGGGATAACATTAGCTGACCAACCATTATAACAATAATATTAAAATCAAGAGTAGATAATGTTAAGTTCCCACTTTCTGCAGATTACCCACTTTTTTACCTCTCAAAATGATTCGCTTAATTTTAGTTACAAAACATACAGGCATGATGTGTTTTGTTTACTTAACTTTTGTTTTATGCATGCATGATGTATCTAGTGGTTGATAGTATGAAAATATTAGAGGGTAGAGTCAGTAGTGAGTCATGTCAATGGAGAATATTTAATACAATTCTTCCTTTTTCTAAGAAACAGTTTGAATTAAAATTGGAAATCTAATCTAACATTCTTACTTCATTTCTAATTGGAGTTTTCTTTCACTTTCTTTCTACTGATGTTAGAATTGGATCGTCTACACACACTTCATTTGGGTTAGGGTGGTTTCTAGGACTATATTTCATGACTTTCTTTGCAAAAATTAAAACCTAATTTTTTAATTTATATATTTACGAATCGAATTATCAATTTCTTTAATAAATTGATCCAATTCGATTCCACTACAAATTATTAAAAATATTAATTTATTGGTGTGCAACATTGGGAGAAATAGGATTTGCATCACTCTTGTGCTTGCATATGTGAAAATATTGTATGCAAGGTAGAGGTGTGCATGGGCCGGTTCGGGCCGGGCCCATCAAAAATTCCAGGCCCATTTTCTAGGCTAGGGCTCGGCTCGGCCCGAAATATGGGCCTAAAAATTTGCCCAAGCTCGGCCCGAAATAAAATTGTTAAGCCCGAGTCCGACCTGGCCCGGCCCATATTAAATTTTTTTAACTTATTTTATTAAATAAAAAATTTTAAAATATATTAAATAATCAAATACATTTAAAACAAATATTAAAACAAGAAACAAATAAAAAATATATTAAAACAATTCTTAAAACAATACACAAATTGAAAATATATAATAAAAATTGATTATATTAAAATTAAAATTAAAATATAAATATAATTAAAAATAAAAAATATATATTTATTATATAATTCGGGCCCAGGCAAAAAAATTTACCCGAGCCCGGCCCATTTTCTAAACGGGCCTCATTTTTGTGCCCAAACCCATATTTCGGGCCTATATTTTCACCCAAACCCTCCCATTTTTTGGGCGGGCCTTCGGGCCGGGCCGGGTAGCCCGGCCCATGCACACCTCTATATGCAACTCTTTACATATATCTATATAACTAGTATAATTTTCGATCTATGCTTCAAGTTGAGATAAAGATTTTTTTTTTTGCTTCATTATAGAATTTTTTTGACTTCATTATACAATAAAAATTTAAAAGTTAAAATACTTTTTATAGTTTCCATATATTTTATACATTTAGAATATAATTCCTCTATTTTTATTTTTAGGAATTTAGTCCCTCTATTTTTCGAATTTAAAAAGTTTAGGTTTGTTTGTTATCATCATTAATTTTTTTTTTATAAATTCACTGGTATGCTATTTTGAAATTTAAAAAAATCACTTGATAGTCATGTATCAAATAAATAATTTTGAAAATATTAAAATGGATTTTTTATAAAAAAAAAACCCATAGTAGAGGGGTCAAAACTAAAATTTGACCATTATCTTATCATAAAAAAAATAAAGTCAAAGCAAATCCAAAAGAAATTGGAAATCTAAGTAACATTTTATTCTTAATTATGAATTAACTAATAAAAAAAGGATCAAATTATATTAAATTAAAGTATAAAAACAAATTTCAAGTTTAGGTATAACAGAAGGACCAAAAATAAAATTTAACCAAATTCATAATCTATAACATAATTAAAAACAGGATACATTTGATACTGTAGAAGTCCTATATTGTATGCATGACACGTCTACAAATGGCAAAAGAAGTATTCTAATTATATAAACTAGTACGATATCCTTTCTCCCTTCAAGTTCATGATTTATTCTTTTATAATTAAATGTTTGGCTAATTTATTAGTATATGCTCGAAAAAAAAAAAGGAAAACTTGAGAAACTTTCTTGTTGTTTTTTTTTTTAATTTGTTAATTTATATTGATTTTGGAGAGAAAGAAAAACATGTTTTACCGGGTGCACTTTCAGTTGAAAATGCGTCTTATAAGATTTTTTTTAATTGAAAAATTAGTAAATTAGGTTTTTTGGTTAGATAATTAAATGTTACTTATTTTGTCCACATTTATATATTTTTTATTTCATGTTGTTTTAAGCTTTTTTTTACATTTTTATTTCATTTTTTTGACACATTAGTTTTTTTGTTAAACAGTTAGATAATTGTGATTTCATCATTAAGTCCTAAATTTAATTCTTTTATAAGTATTTTATAATATGTATTTTTTATTTCAATCTTATAATTAATAAATATATTGTTTTCAAGTTTTTTTTATTTTTAATTCATATTTTTTATTAAAACTTTTTTTATTTATAAAATCAAATAATTATTGCAAATATAATTATTTTTAGTAAATATAATTTTTATATGTGTAATATTTATCTTTTAATCTATATCATGAGTGTAGTTAATGTTTTTAAAAAATAATTACATATTTATTATTTAATTTTATAAATAAAAGAGAGCAGAATTAAAAATAAAAAAAACTTGAAAAAAAATATTTTTATTAATTATAAATATTAATTAAAAAAAATCTTGAAACAACATGAAATAAAAAATACATATTAAAATGCTTATAAAAGGAATTAATCTTAAGACTCAAGAATGAAATCACAATTATTTAACTATCTAGAGCTAATGTGTTAAAAATATTGATTAAAAATTAAAAAAAAAAGCTTAAAAACAACATAAAATAAAAAATATATAAATGTGAGTAGAAGAGGAATTGAACCCGAGACTTAAGGACAAAACTATTAACATTTAACCATATGACCAAAAGAGTTGATTTGTTAGTTTTTAGTGAAAATAAGTTTAGTAAGATGCGTTTTCAACTGACGTGGCTAGAAGTACGCCATTTAGGATGCGTTTTCACTAAACATCACAACAAAAACGTACCCTATAAGACGCATTTTTCTTTCTCTCTCTAAAAACAACGATTAAATTAGCATAATTTTTCAAGTTTTCTTCTTATTTAGTATATACTCAAAAAATATTTTATACTCGTATCAATTAAATTATAAATATATTTTCAAAAACAAATTGATACACATTTTGAAAAATAATTGAATTACTTAGAATAAATGCTCAGTTATATGTTTAAAATAGAAATAATTATAAATATTTAAAAGAATTTAAAAAATAACAAAAAAAATTTTTGAAAAACCAAACGAAGAATTTAATAATGTATAAAGAAAAAAACTTAATCATAATGAAACAAATATCTTTAATCAAAATTAAAAATCTAGGTTGAATTGTTATGGTTAAAATTTTTCTATTAAATTCGTTACAGTGATATCTTCTTTTTTTAAAAAAAATATAATTCACTTGGTAACCATGTGACAATAAAATAGCATTGTAATGAATCTGAATTGAATTTAATAAAGAATTTCGACAGTAATAAAAATTCTTAAAATTCATGTAAGCATTTCAATCTAAATAAAGTACGTAGATTATCTTATGACATTATACATGTTGAGGTGTCAATTTATGTTAAATATAAAAGTATAGTGATTAAATCTCAAAATTGAGTATAGTTTAGAGATCGAAATTGAAATTCAAACTTTTACATATAATCTAAAACAATAAAGGAATCAGAATTGAAATTTAATCAGGTAAAAATAAAAGAAAAAAATCATGGATGCATGTCAAAGAAGGCTTAGAGAATTTCAAAGGTTTTAATAATTTTTAAGATTCACTTCAATATTTTAGTCATAACAAAGTATTTAAATTAACTAATGGCATTATAAATATTGATGTATTAAATTTTGTCAAAAAATAAAATATAAAGATTAAATGTCAAATTTAAATGCAGTATTAGGATTGAAATTAAAATTTGACCATTTTATTTAATCTAAGGTAATAGAAGGAATAGAATTGAAAATTAATTATTATTTAAAATAAAAAAACCTCACATGTATCAAAGAAGGAAGGTGATAAAATATAAAGATTAAATGTCAAATTTAAACGTAATATGGGGACCGAAATTAAACTTTGATATTTTTATATAATTTAAAATAATAAAAAGATTAGAATTGTAAATTAACTGTTATATCAAAAAAAGAAAGACCACTCACATGTGTTAAAAGAAGGAAGGTCTTAGGACTTCCTTTTATGTATAGTAGCATATATCTTTAATGATATGTATTTATCTAAGTGAATTTTTATTTATTTTATTTTATTATATTATTGTAACAAAATTTGATAACTCTAAATTTATTTATCTAAAATATTGTAATTTAAAAGAATTTTTAAATAATTTGTTATAATAATCAATTTGATATCGTGAGTTAAACATACATCAACTTAATTAATGAAATCATATAAAAATATTAAATAAAAATTAGAAATCTTATAGCACGTGTATGTGTGCGGAAACTACGTATTTGCAACACAAATTTAATATATATATATATAACTGATAGAAGTAATAAATTGTGCATATTAAAATAAAAATTTATAATAATAAAAAAAGTTAAAATGAACCTTTAGTTTAATGGTAAATTTAAATTTTTACTAATTCAATTTGTGTGGATTCAAATTCTATCATATACATATTTCTATTAGTTTTTCATTAAAATAAAAAAGATTAAAGTATCCTTAAATAATATTAACTTAGTTTAATTACAAAAAAGCATTTCTATAATTTTCCTAATCAAATACCTGTAAAATAAAAATATTAAAGTACCCGTAGATAATATAATTTAGTTTAAAGGGAAAAAAACATTTTTATAATTTTCTTAATCAATTTAAGGTCGGATTATCTCGTTAAAAAAGAAAAAACGTCAACAGCGTCTAGATGAAACACGTGTGAATTGAGTAAGGCCATTTTATATATAGTCTATATGGATATGAAACACCATGAGGAATGGATATAGAATTGATATACGGTCAATATTTGAGATTATATCTATTAATTTCACCATTGGTTTTGGGCCAAGTTAGTTTTGATAGAGTTGGATTAAATTTTTTGGATTATATCTACGTTTTTCCCATTAAGTCACTCTAAGTTTTTTAATTGAGTTCATTTTAAGTTTTTTTTTTTAAATATTTTTAAGTTAAGATAGATAATATTTAAAATTAAATTAAATTCACCTAAATTCAAATTATTGAAAAATTCAGGTATAAATTATCAATAAAACCTTGGCACCAGTTGTAAAAGCCTAGGCTTCAGATCTTGAAGACTCCAGTTGAGTCCCACCATCAGCATTTGCAATGTGAAACTATCTCCCATCATGTGCGTGTGGATTTTGTCTGGTTTCTTTTTGGATTTTGCCTAGTTCTTTGTTCATTGTGTATTGCATTGGTTGATTCTACATACAATTGTAGTTAGTCAGACATGTATTTATACTTGTAATTTTTATTCTATCTTATATAGATTTTGTGTGATTTTATCCGATTCTTTATTCGTTGTAGATTGTTTTGGTTAATTTTACATAATATTATAGTTTATTTGATATGTACTTGCTATTTTACTTTGTCTTATACTTGTAATTATAGGTCTAATTTTGATTATAAATTGCAGAAGTAACTAAATGGATCAAACAATCAACAATCACATGTTCATATTAGCAAAATGGGTTGATCTTAAAAGTTATGTTGGATAATATAAAGCCCAAAATATAATCCGTTTATCTTATTATTTCAGCCTTTCCGGTACGTTTGACAATCAAATTATGTTTTATCTTGTCTCCCATTGTCCCATTCCCTTCACAAAGATAGCTTAATTCAACTATTGATAGGTTCAGTGACTTGTACAAATTTAAAGGTAAAAGGATTGGGTAAAAATATTAAAATAGAAAATATAAATTTTAAAAAATTAAGTCTATTTAAAATATAGATTGAGTTCAGATTTAAACTATTAAGATTTGAGCTCGACTTTGCTCATTTCTAAAGGTATAATGATTTTTTTGCTCTCCTACTTTACAAATAAGAAGTTATTTTAATCTTCCATTTAATTTTTTGTCACTTTCAACTCTTGAACTTACATTTTTTGTCAAATCATCCTAAAATGGAAGGAAAAATTAATATTTGTTAACTTTGTTGACGTGACATACACATGGATTGCCATGTGTATGCCATCCATGTCAACAATTAATTTTTTTTTAAAATTTTAAGAATTCCAAATAAAATTATAAAACTATTTTTAAACATTAAAAATCATTAAAATTATTAAAAATTATAATTTTTTAAATTTTTTTTAAAAATTAAGTAATTGCTAATGTGGCAATCAATGTGTATGCCACATCAAAAAAGTTAACAAACCTTAACTTTTTCATCCATTTTGGAGTGATTTGATAAACAATACAAATTCAAAAGCTAAAAGAAATGAAAAATTAAAATGACTTTTTTTTTGTAAAGTTAGAGAGCCAAAAAAAAATCATCGTGCCCTTTTTAAATTTGTAATATATCATATATTTTTTTTATATTTTATAACACATAAAAATTAAAATATATAATAATATATAATATTATAATCTAAACATTAAAAAATTAATATAAAAAATTAAGTAATAAAGAAATATATAAAACTATTAAATATTAAATTAAACTAAATAAATATTTTAAAAAATAAAAAATAAAAAAATGAATAATCTAAAAATTTATTAAAATTAATCATTTATAAATATAAACGAATTTAAATAATTTTTAAATTTATATTTTAAACCGAATCAAATCTAAACAATCATAAAATATATATATTATATTAAGTTTAAATCCAACTCAACTCACAGCATCAATAAGTTACTTCTTCATTCCCTAAAAAGAACCCTAACTTTTCAGCTGGCAGTGATGGAGATGATTGGCATTATTATAAGATAATAGCTTAAAAATAAAAGAAAAAGAAAAAGATTTAGGGTATATTTTATGTGATATTTGCATGTGGATAGGTTGGGGAAGACCCGTATTTCTTCAAATACCAACCTTCTCAATAGTTTGGGCCATTATTATATATATCATTCCAATTTTCAATGTATTTTTTAAATTTATAGTATTTTTTTATTTAATTTTTTTAAAAAATAGTGTAATATAAATAAAGATTGAATATTCAATTTTTAAATAAAATTAAATTCAAGACTTAAAAAATTTAAAAATTAATTTCATTGTTGTCTCTAAAATTTAAAAATTTAACAATATTAATAATTGAACTTAAAATTTTCAATAGAAGTAAAGACCTGAAAATGATTAAATATTTAATCTAGAATTGAGTTAAAAAATATAGTAACATAAAATAATTTGAAAAAAAAATATTGGAACTACACCTGACATTTTGTCTTAAGTTATTACAAAGATTAACCTTTGATTAAGACATTAAACTTGTTAAGTCTTTCTTTTAATTTGCATTTATTAATTTAACTAAACATTATTGTTTTGTTAACGGCAAGTTTATGCACTCACATCATGCCGCGAGTGAGGGAAAAGCAAACTAAAATAATATTTGTTGATTTTTATACGAGGGGAATATATTTAAGTAGGTTAAAATTTGACTATGGTCTCCGTGCTTTTTAAAATTTGATCCATCTACTATGTTAAAATTTAAAGTTTATTCTCTATATTTTAATTTTTATATTTCATTATATCATTAATTACTCTAACTATCATTAATTATCTCAGTTAAAATACTAATGTTATTCAAGGTGACAATATAAATTGCAAATTTTTAGGAGGCCAGAATGTAATTTATTATTGAATTAATTTATAATTTTATAATATCTAGAGGAACTAAATAAAAAATTATCATTTTAGGGGTTAAAATTAAACTATATTAACTAATAACTTTGCAATTTCTAAAAATATTAAATACTAAAAATTTAACTGTTGGAAGGGAGGATTTTTAGAATAGATGCATGTTAATATTTTAATTGAAATATTTATTATCATTAATTAGTTGTACTAACTAATGATATTATAAAATAGAAGATCAAATTGCATCAAATTAAAATATAAAATTTAAATTTTAATAGGTATAGAATTATAATCTCACTTAAATTTAAGATATTATAATATAATTAAGGGTAAACTAATCCATTAAATAAGGGTTAAAAATAAGATTTTGGCTACCCAAATATTAAACATTATATTAGTCACATACGTCATCGGGTTGTTACATTTTGGATAATTCATCTCTTAACAAAATGATAATGTGGTAAAATATTATTTTCAAAATTTTTTTATTTTTGATATGTTACGTCAAAGTCAGAAATTTCATTAAAGGCAAAAGTGGCACCAAAGGGTTGGCAAGAATCTTGACTCTCAATCTTTTTTACTCTTTAAATTTTATAAATTTTAAATTAATATAATAAAAAATTTATTTAATCATTAAAAATATAAAACATTAAAATAACAAAGATGCATTTGAACTCTCATATAGTATGATGAAAAAATAACAATTGGATAAGAGGAAAACATAAAATTAAATATAGTTTAGGAAGCATATGTATAGGTTAATCATGAATAAGTTTTTGTTTAATCATTCGGATCATCTCATTTTCACACCTTCCAGTCGTACTCGCGCACTCACTCGCTCATTCAAACGATCAAAAGCCTCTCTCCACACTCTATCCATTCATTCACTCTCAAACTCTGCAAAAGACAGAGAGAGAGAGACCCCGCTTAAAGGGATGACAGTTTCATTCTTTATTTCCCATATTACCCCTCTCACATTATTTTGTTTTCTCCTCCTATCCTCCTCCGCTGTTGCTGATCTCAACATAACCTCCATCCTCTCCTCCTTCCAAAACCTAACCTTCTTCTCTTCCCTCCTCACCTCCTCATTCGTGGCCTTTGACCTCACGCGTCGTGTAACACCCCTAACCTGAATCCATCACCGGAATAGAGTTACGGAGTATTACCAGAATTACCAATTTATTTATCAAATATTTTATTTCATCTAACGTTCATATTTGGAACCAATTAAAATCAAACATTTTGTCCCTTAAACGTACTTATTTTTCTCGACATGTTTTACTTGAATTTATTACTCGTCTCAATATACTTAATTTCCTTGTATCAACGTATCAAAGATAATCACATATTTACATGTCATGATAAATATCATTCTCTTGCCATTTCTTCATAAACATAAATCAGGTAATTCATTATATCGATATTTCATGCATTTAAAAATACAATTCTAGTTACACTAACTTACCTTGTTGCTTGTTCATGTTTATAATTTCATTAATCTGATATCTTTTCTTTTCCATGTTCAAGTCTCGTATTCGAGTCATCCGGATCTTTATAAATGAATTTGATCGTCGTTTTCATTTGTTTCATGTTCTAATACATTCAATTAATGCTTTAAACAAAATTACCATTTTACCCCTAAACTTTTTAATTAATGACGATTTTATCCTTAGGCTCACAAAAATAAAATTCTTACAATTTAATCCTTATTTCCAGCCGTTATTCTCATAAAAATTGCTAAAAACCCATGAATTCTATAAAATATCAGAATTTTCCATAATTTCAACACTTTTTAATTTAATCCTTAAAACATGTTTTCCTCGACCTTGAACTAAATTAATAATTTCATTCAATTTTGCAATTTTAAATAATAAAATAATCCATTTCATGCAAATTGTCATTTCTAATATTTTTACAAAATTTCCCATAAAGTTTTACTTTTATTCAATTTAGTCCTTGAGCCTAAAACATGCAAATTAGTCATGCTAGCTGAATACTCATACATATTTTCCCCTCCTCCTCTCCATTCCACATCCTTAATTTATATAACATGCTACAAGTAACATTATCAATAATTTCACTATTTACTTATATGTATATTCAAAACTGTCCATTTGCATCATAATCACTAAATTATTTATATCTTGAGATACAGAACTCGAAATTAAGATCTGATAATTTTCCATGAAACTAGACTTACGTATCTTCTTACCATAAAATTTTAAGAATTTTTGGTTTATCCAATAAGTACATTTTATTCTTTAAAGTCACCCTTATTCTGTTGTCTAATAGTTCTGACCCTTATTTACTAAAAATTAATTATCTCATTGTACAGGATTCGGATAATGTTCTCGTTTATTTCTATTGAAAATAGACTCATTCAAGATTTTAAAAATATAAATTTAAGGACCTAATTATTCTTCCTCGATTTTTTATGACTTTCCAAAGTCATAATAGGGGAACTCAGAATCATTCTGACCTTGTCTCACAAAATTTATTATATCTCATGATTAACAATTCAATTGCTTACATGGTTTCTTCTATAAGAAACTAGACTTAATAAGATTTAATTTAATATTTTATAATTCTCTAATTCTATTTGTACAATTTTTTGTGATTTTTTAAAGTTAGACTACTGCTCTTACCCAAAACTGTTTTAGTGCAAAATGTTAATTATTAAGTTTATAACACCCTTATTTCCTTTCTCTACAATATTTCCCCCACTTTCTCTTATTTCTCTTACTAATATATTAAGAACATAGAATCATATATAAGAAAACTTACTTTAGCTTCATTTCCATGCTTTTTCAATAATATCAAACTTAAAAATACATGGAAATCTTGATGTTCTTACCTTGTCTTATTGTTTCCAATATTTTAACTTGATTTTCTCTCTCTTCCAGCTTCTATTTATTGAATCTAACTTGATATTCTAGCTTCCCATAGTCTCCTTATTATTTTTCTCTCTTGGTAACCATGAAAATTCTTTTGATTTCTAGGTGAAAATGGTGAATTTTTGGTGAAAGGACTAAATTGTAAAGAATGAAAAGTTTTTTTCTTCTCTTCTCTTCTTTCTAAGGTGGGATGCATGTACAATGATGGAGTGTATGTGTATGTTTTTATTTCCAGACACACATATATATATAGACTAAATAAAATAATAAAATATTAAATATCTTATTAAAATATTAAATAAATAATAATTATAAAATATCACCAACATCATCATTACTTTCTAGATTTCTCTCTCTTTCAATTGACCATTTTTCCCTTTGTGATCTTTTAAAATTCCATTCTTGAGTCATCACTTAATTTGGTAAAATTGCAATTTAGTCCCTCATAATTATTCGCCTATTCAATTTGGTCCTAATTCATCAATTTTCCTTGGTTTCTAGATCATCCCACCCTTAAAATATTTACACTATTAGTCCTTCAACTTTTTCATATTTACACTTTAATCCCTCAAATTTTGAGTATTTACTCTTGGGCAACAAAACTTTTCTCACTTTTACAATTTAGTCCTTTCTTGAATCAATATGTCATAATATACTTCCCAGTGACATAACTCAATTTTCCTCTTCTTGTCACCTTATTTTCTTATTTTACTATATTAAGGATAATATCTTACTGTAGAAATTTTCAGGGTGTTACACGTCGCTAAGACCCCATCATTTTACTCGCCATCCCCAACTCTTACCTCTCCATTCCCCCTTCTTCCAACCTCATGCGCTGCCTCCCACCGTCCTCACTCGGCACATCCTCCGCTACCACGTCCTCATACATTATTTCTCCTGGATCGACCTCCTCCAGATCTCGTCGTTCGACGTCCTAGTAACCACCCTCCTCCAAACAACTGGTCGCGCCCCTGCCAACTTCGGCGCTGTCAACATCACGCGCAATCCGTTAACTAACTCCATTACGATCCAATCACCCGTCACTTTCTCCTCTTCAAACGCCACCGTTTTATCCCTGATCAAGACGCTGTCATTCAACATCACGATCCTCACCGTTGATTCCCTACTCGTTTCGTATGACTTCAATTTAATGACTTCAGAAACTCGCTATCCCCTGGTCCTCAACATTACCAAAGCCTTAATCGACGGCCATAATTTCAACGTTGCCGCCGCAATGTCATCCGCCTCTGGTGTCGTTGATGAATTCGAAGCTAACAAAGGCGGCGCCGGGATCACACTCTTCGTCCCTACCGACGACGCTTTCGCCGATCTGCCAGGAAACTTTAGATTACATTCTCTTCCGACAGATAAGAAATCAGTGGTTCTAAAATTCCACGTGCTTCATTCATATTATCCTTTGGGTTCGCTCGAGTTGATCATGAACCTTGTTCAACCCACACTGGTGACGGAGGATAGCAATGCAAGCAGCTTCACAACGGATTCGTTGCGATCGATACCGGGATCGTTCAAGTGTCGGTTATGTAACAGCCCGATTTTGGGCCTAGTCGGAATAGTGGTTTCGGGACCACAAATCCGACGAGGGAAAATATGGTTATTATTATATTTTTATGGTCTACAATTTCACGGAAAATTTTCGTAAAAATTTCATTCGAAAATTTCGACGTTTGGGCACTCAATTTAGTCAAAAGGACTAAATTGTAAATAGTGCAAAAGTTGAGTTCTATATGTAGAAGTATCTAATTGATATGAAATTTTAAATTGGAGGTCTTTATGTGGTAATTAGACCATTAGTTAGTTGATGGACAAAAATAGACATAAGAAATGAGAGAAATAGATTTTTTTTAAGTGGGGGCATATTAGTCATTTGGTAATAAAAAAAATAAAATGGGAAAAAGATGACAAAAATCATCATCTTCCTCATTAGTTGCTGCCGAAATTTGAAGGAAGCCATAGCTAAGGTTTCTTTGCTTTCTCAAGCTCATAGTAAGTGCATCCTAGCCCCGTTTTTAATGTTCTTCGCATTTTTGGAATCCTCGTAACTCGGTTTAGCTTATTCTAGCAATAATTCGTGTTAGGGCTCATATTTGGAAAAATACCCATAGGTGAAATGTGTTTATTTTGCTGTTTTATGGTGGAATATGAAGCTATAAATTATGTTAAACAACTTTTGCTAAGCGATTTTAAGCGAAAACGGGTAAATAGGCATAATCGGTAAAAATAATTATTGTTCATAAGTGTATGTTAGAGTGAGAATTTGATGTTGCCATAGAAGGGAAAAATGTTCAGAATGTCATAAAACCTAAGAATAAGTGATGAAGTTTAATTTCCGAGCTTGGGGACAAAAGTGTAATTATACAAAAGTTTGGGGGCAAAATTGTAATTTTTCAAAAAGTTGGGTGGTGGATTATTTTAATGAATGTGAACATTAAATGAGTTAAATTTGCTATTATAGATCAAGAAAGACGTGAAGATTATCTCAAACGAGGAAAAGAAAAGATAGTGGAGTGAAGTGCAATATTACGATATTTTGCACCGAGGTAAGTAAACACGTGACTTGATGTATTATTTTGACATTAATTGATATATGTTGAGATTTATTTGGAATTAAAATAAATGTTTGGCCATATCCTAAAATGTTGTTAAATCGGGAAAGGTGGTAAAGGGTTGCAATATATGATTTATGGGTTGAACACTCGGAATAAGCCGAAGTATGTTGTACATAAAGGGTTGCTGTGTGCTGATTCCCCGATTCATTGGTGGTGCTATGTGCGATATCCACCGTATCTTTGAAA